>NC_086206.1:5046346-5352115 GCF_035770615.1 Melospiza melodia melodia | reverse complement strand
CAGCTTGGCTCTGCTGAAGGTTAATTTCTGCACCTTGACTGTTGCATTCTGCAGAGAACACACAGTTCTGGTACAGTTTAGCATCCATGGGAGGCAGACAGGACAGAGCAGAGCACCACACTTTGCCAATACAAGGTTTTCTAACACAAAATGCCCTGTTTTTACAGCCACACTGCACCCAGGCACCGTGCTGCCAGCAACACAACAACAAGAGTTATTCCAGAAACAAAGCTGGATTAGATGCTCTCATAACTGAAAGCTAAAGTACAGCAGGGTTAGACAGGTCTTGGCAGGGATCTGGGCAAATAAAGTGCCTTCATTTCCATCAGATTTGAGTCAGCTTCCCCAGGTGTGTTCAGCCCTCATCACTGCAGGGATGAGAGTGAACAGCAGCAGCAAATACACCTGGGGAGCAGCAGGGAGGGGAAAAGCCACTCAGTGGTTGGCTGTAAAATGGTTACCTTAAAAATGGACAGCATTCTGCCACCCCTGTCCCAAAGACAATAAATCCCTTCAGTTTAGCCCAGCTCTCCATGAAGTGCCTTCTCTCTCTGGAGGAGAGCAGCAGATCTTGGGTCCCTGAGAGGTGACAATTACAGCAGGCAAGGCATCCAAAGGTAGCTGTGGTTACTAACACAAGGGAAAGCAGCTCAAGCACAAACACAAAAGTAGCACAAGCCCACAAGGCCACCTGAAGAAACTCACCAAAAGGTACTTTTGCACACCTCATAACCCAAATCCAACAGCAGCACAAGCTGAAATTTGGCTGCCAGCTCAAATGGTGTTTTTCCATTCTGAATGCAGTGACAGATTAGGAGTAGATGCTTATTTCAAAGTACTTTTCTCCAGAGAGTTCTGCTTTGGTTTTTTATTTAATTAAGAAGGTAAGTCAACATATTGCCCATAAAGTGATTTTTTCGGCAGCTGCTGACATTGTAGTTTGGCAGGCTGATCTTAAAAAAAATCGTAATGCTGTGGTAAAATAAAGCATCCATTTCCCCTAAAAATATTTCTGGTGCATATGGAAGAAATACTGCTAATAAAAGAGAATATCAATCATTTCAATGCACAGGACTCCATGCTGAAGGACCTTCCTTCTTAATCAGTAACGTGATTCTCCCTCTATATGCTCTGCTAAACAGGCAGAGCATATAGAAGGATAATCATGTTACTCAAAACAACTGGTTTTACTGCCAGTAATTTAATGAATCAAGTAAATATCTCCTGAAATATATTCTAAATTTATTTACCAATGCTGACAGGTGGCTTTTATTGTCAAATGCAGTAAAATCAAGTGAATAAGTGCCTGAGACTGAGATGATGCAAATAATGTCCCCCAGAGGAGACAACATGGGAATGATGTGACTGATCCACAGCTTGGTGACCCTCAGCTTCTTTGCAAGACTTAAAAGTGAAGAGAGAGTGGTAAAAGGTGTGTTTTCCATGGATCACTCAAGTCAAAGAAGCCAACTCTGGAATAACAGGAGGAATATCAAGGCCTGACTCACTCTTGTGCTAATTTCACTAATTCCAGCTTAACAGCAGAATAACACTAGGGTGAAATATGACCTATATTTTTATTTAAATTAAAATCTCTAATATTCATCAAATATTTATAAGAATATATAACAAATAATTGTGGCAAACATTGCATAATAAAGATGAAAGGGAAATTAACCTTGTGAATTTTTAAACTGCAGAATAAAGACCATTACATTAATAAGACTTAATTAGATCATTAAATATTTAAAATTATGTCCTCTAATAAATGTTTTTATTTAACATATTTCTTTTCTATCTATTACATTAGTAAAATGCCTTTAAGATACAGAAAAAAAATAAAAAGATGGGCTTTTTTTTTCTTTATAGCCATGCAATACAGAGAAAGTGAGAAAGGAGACATGGTGACAAGGTCAGCTCTCAGGAGAGAACAAGAGAACTTCTAGAAGCCTCAGGTCCCTGCTTGAATGGGTTGGTAAGAGGCTGTGTCTTTGCTAATAATTTTTCTTCATTTATTCTCTTCTTTAGGTCTAGCTTGGCTGTCTCTATGCTGATGAACTTGAGTTGATCCAGCACAAATAAACCTTGTCTCTGTCCATGTTTGTTCCATTGAGCATCTAATTCATCCCTGGCAGTGCACAGGGATGAGAGCAGCACTTGGGAACTCCCAGGGAATCCTCAGGAAATCCACACCTTGCAAACAGAAAGGGTCAAATGGATAGCAAAGGATTGGGGATACAAGGGGTACAGATTCTTTTCTCAACACTAATTCAGCTCACCTCATGTCTCTAGAGTTTTCCAATTATTCCACAAACAGCAGAAGAGTTAAAGCAAAAAGCTTCTGAATCAACCCAAATTGAGCCCACAACATTACACTCCTACCAAAAAGAAATTTCTTTGCCTAGAACACCTCCAAAACTTTTAATATTCCCCTCTAGATAAGGCACTTCAAAGTAATTTCTGTTCCTTCAGTGTGTTCCAGTCCTATTTCTGCCCTGGCTGTGCACACAAACCCCACAGCCAGGGAGCCTGCCTGTCTCAGCTTTCCCCTGAAAAGCCAGGTTTTGCATGCACTTGCAGAAACACTGATTAAAATCAAATGGCAAACAGTGACAAATCAAATCTAACTCATCAGTGTTTCAGATTTATCAGAGGCTACAGTTTAATGATGTTTTAGTGGAAATTCTCTTCATTTGCAAGCACACAAAATTCTAAGGCCCTCTCTGTTTAGTTACTGTGCTTTTTGCAGTTAAACCATTCTTTCTGTTTGCCACAGTAACACTTACTCTGATCTAATTCCCACAAGTTTTTGTTTATTTTTGTAATATTCCTCTGACTTCTGTAGATTGTGTGGTTTGTTGCTATGTTTGTCTTCCTGCTGTCCCTCAGCATTTCCCTCCTCTGTACCCATCATCACCCATCCTGTAATTACAGAAATGTTATTTTTTGATAGACAGATGCATAGGGTTGCTGGCAGGAGTACTGCCATTATGCAGTCCAAATATTGTGCAGAATATTAAAGAATCATACAAATCAAGTCTTAGTGAAAGAATAATCTTGTGAATTATCAGAAAGTTTCAACTAAGTCTAGTTTGCTTGTTTACACATGGGATAACTCACCTCAAACTAGGTAACATTTATTTACATATGACAGCTAGGACTGCACAGGAGATAGAGTCTTCTAATTAACACTCCTGATGCTGCAAACATAAACAGGGATGAACACATATTCCATTATGTGTAGCTGCCACTCACATTGCCACAGTATTCTTTTCTTGTCTCTGCACAAGTAAAACAATGCTACAAAGCAAACAAGCACCGAGCTTTCACTTCAGTACCTGCCTAATAGTGTCACACCTTATTTCCAGGAAATTTATTTGGAAAAGTTACCAAAAAACAACCAAAAAGCAGTGTCATATCGTATCACTTCACTTAACTCAGGCTCAAGAGGCTGTAGGAATAACATGAGAGCTTCCACTAGTGTTATGTATTACTGTGCTTTAAAGTTTCCACAAATAAGGCACCTGTTTCTGCCTGGCAGGCAGGCTACAGAATAGTGAAAAGTGACACTGTGCTCACAAATAAAAAGCTTAATCTGCAGAACAAATGAGGAATAAAATACACACTGTGGGGCCAAATGGCTCACCACTGAAATGTGGAGAAAAGCAGTCTGAGTAGGCAGAGCAAGGGGAAGGGAATGTGGAAAATTCTGTGGCAACCACTTCCAGCTGGGGGTGCTTCAGCCAGTTCTGAAGGGGCCCTGCCTTATCCTGTCTGGGTGTTTGGGCTGCCAGGGAAAATGTGGAGATGCTGCCAGCAGAGACAGGAGGGCTGGAGCCACCCAGCTGAGGGAGCTTTCCCAGGGCAGCTCTGCCTTTCCTTCTCACTTCAGAGAAGGGTGGCTCCCAGCACCATCCAGGCTCTGTCCTCCCAAACCATACCCACAGAGGGCTTTGCAAACTTTCCTTCTGCTGTCACTGGGACTAAGGAAGGGTTTATCATTTCCTCTGTGCTCAGCCAGGTGTAGGGCCCTCGCACAGAGCTCCCTCAAAGTGCCTTCACACAGACTTCCAGTCTCCACACCACAGCTCACTGCACACCCTTACCCTCAGCTGTCTCATTTATAATTTAAATGTTTAATGTAAAGTGAAGCTCATGTTAACAATGCATATTTTTGACGACTGACAGTATAATGCTTGATTTCCTAAAGGAATAACTGGAGTGATCCATAAGAAAATAGAAAGCCAAGTAACACTGCCTGAACAGACATAATTTGTGCTCATCCTTGAGAACCCTTAGAGAGCATACATCCCTTCCTCCTTCCCAGCTAGGCAAGGTGGGATTGACTGTGGTTTTCTTTCAGATGAGGTATGAAAAGCTGCAGTGCACTTTGTTCTGCACTGGTATTAATGATACCTTCAGAAGTGGGATGTCTTTGATATCTATTGTGTGCTGCTGACTGATGGCTCTTTCTAGCCTGGAAAAGTACCTTGTCTTAGCAGCTTTGTGTGGGCTGAGAGTGGAGGCCACAAGAATATTTTGAAGTTGAGAAATTTTAAATTAATATAAAGAATTGTATTATTAAAGCTGAGATAGTAATACCCTTCTAAATTCACCCTAAAACTTTCTTTGTCCATTCAGGAAATGATCAGATATTATCCCATCTTGGTTCTGGATGTTCTTTATTGCTGTTCATCCTCAGAGGCAGTGGATGAGAATCCCCACCAGCAAGAGCAGGGACAGCAGAATCACTCTCCTTGAGCACAATCTCTGCTGCAAGCCCCCCTCCCTGACACTTCTTCTATTATAAAACACTCAGAAGCAGGGATCCTGGTAATTGTCTGACTAATATCTTCATTATCAGGGAGCGTTATCTTTCGCATACAACAAATGGAGATGGTGCTGACATCAACACTGAAAATAAGGACTAGAGAAGGGGAACTACTGATCAAAGAGAAAATAAACTACAAAGGTTAACTTATGGCATATCCTTTTCTTAACCTGTGTTATATTAAGGAAATATTAAATAAACTAGAACTTGTAAAATGATATTTTATTTCTTTGACTATACTAGCAATACTTAAAATAATTTTGCATGAGAGAAGACCCACATTCTGCTCCTAGATTTTAACTATGCCATCTGAAGCGAGCAGTGGTTAAGAGCATGAGAGAATGGAGACAGAATGAAAAAGATTGGCTGGGACAGGAATTCAGATGGTTGTTTGGAGGTGCAAGCTCAGAGCAGCTCAATGCAATGTCTGGGAGGAGCTGTTGGCTCTGCAGAGCCACTTGTGCTCTGGCACTGACATCAGTCACCTGGGCAGGCTCAGCAGGAGAAGGGCTCTGGAAGGGCTGCAGCTCCCGAGGTCAGGGCTGACACCAGCAGGACAGCGTGGGGAACAACTGGGGCTGCTGCCCACGCCAAACCTGCTCTAAGAATAGACAGCCTCATCCTCTAGGCTTGTCAATCTGTCACCCAGGAAAAAAAAATAGAAAGGAAAATTAAAAGGTTATGATGTTATCGTCTCCAAAAATAGGATTTCAGTCATCCTGGAGAAGTGCTGTGCTGGGGTATTTTCACTCAGGTTCTGCTGACGTCTCCCAACTGTCACCAGCACTGAGCCTCCTTTTGGGACTGCTAAAGGTCACCGAGCACCAGGGAGGTGGAGGGAGATGGAAGGAGACCTCCATTTGGGTGACCACAGGAAAATGTTTTCAGGATTAATCTGAGGTAGAAAGAAATGAATCAGTTTGTCTGTGTTTCTCTTTACTGGTGCTGACAACACCCAGAACAGCAGCGCCTTCTGCTCTTCAGCACTGCCTCAAGTCCACCAAAGACCAAAGGTTACTTCCTAAAAAAGGAGCTGCTGCCTGAACCAGCAGCCTGGTTTTCTTATATCTCAGAGCTAACATAGAAAACAAAGGATCACAGCATGCAAGAGCAGAACATACTATTGGAAAACAGTCTAAGAATAAAAGAAAAACAACCAGCAAATCTCAAACAGTACCTTTGAGAATGAAGAGAAACTCGCGAATGCCATATCCATTTTACTTGATAAGACAGGATTCAGCTGAGTCCATTGGAAGAAAATCCTCTGCTCTGAGAGCAAAGTGAGACTAATTCAGTTCCCAGGGCACAGCAGAGGGTGGCAGGGGCAGGAGTGACCCCGCGGTGCCACACAACAGCCCGCGAGCTCCGAGTGCTCAGCGTTCTGAGGGTCAGGCCTCTGGCACCGTGGCATTTGAGATTCAGTCTCTCTATAGATTAGGATTGATCTCCCCTGTCTCTGGATAAAAAAATAAACAAACTGTAACCTTGAAATTGTCATCCAAACCTGGAGTCCAGCCAAAAGAGCAGAGACAAAATCCCCTTGAGAAGCAGAACAGCAACCCCAGAGGTCACTATCGATGCGTCAAACACAAACAGTGGATTTTGATACTGCAAGGACTTGAGTAATTTCATTTTTATTCAAAAACTGAAAGTGTAATCATTTTTTTTCCCCCTGAAATGCAGAATTGCATCCATTTCCATGTAAACACAGATACTCAGAGGATACCTTAAATATTCTCTTGGAACTGAACATGCACATTTGAAAGCAGTGCAGTTATAGAATACAGCATTCTCCTCCGCGCAAGAGGATGGTGCTGTACTGCCCTCTTTGTTGCTTTGGAGAACAGAGGGAGTTACTAGCAGCTTCAAAGCTGTAAGGAGGCAGCAAAGCAAATCTGAGCTAGGAATGGCTCCAGTTAACTCCCCAGAAGGAGGGATTGCAACAGGGCAAGCTTGTATGGGCCGCTGCAAAACAAAGGGATTTGTCGTGTTGTTTGGGGATTTTTTTGCTTTAGGTGAGGCCATCTTCAAATGAATCAAGAACTCAGGCATGCTGTAGGCTCTGTTTCCAAAATAGCCTCAAATTCTGCTTCAGATTCACTGAAAGTGAGGAGAGAAAAGCCCACAGAATGACATTTCAAGTGTTTGTGCTTAAATGTAGCTCATGGCAATGTGTGCATCCCATTTCATTACATTTAATGGGGCAACACCCAGCAGGCCCCAAGCAAATGTGCACAGAAAAAACACCCTCAGTTCCCAGTGGTTACCCCAACCTGAAACTCCAGACATTTGAACTTTGTTCCTGCAGAATATCAATCTAAAAACAACAATAACAACCAAACAGCAAAAAAACCCACATGTAAAATTGCCCCCAAAGGCTCCCCAAAAACCCCCAGGAAAGCGCATGAGAAACCATGCAATAATACATGTTATATATAAAATAGCTGAAAAAAAAGCAGAGTAGGAGGCCCTCAAAGATTCAGTCCTATGGAAACAGGAATAAACAGAGGCAAGCCAGTGTTTTGAAGGGAGGTTGAGGAAATGTGATTGCTCTGTCCCTGACTGTGTTGGTTACACTGTGCACAACCAGGAATGCATTTTATTATCTAATATTTATCGCTTTTGACGGTCACAGGTGTTCCTACTTCAAAAAGATTTTAGCAAATGCCCCTAACTGGGTGACATCTGGATACTGTCATCACTGTAACATGAGGTAACTTTTGCCACTAGGCTCTGCTCTGGCAGATGTGGTTTTAGTGCCACTGTTCATTTCCTTCCCTGTTAAAATGCAAAACATTAGCTTTTACTTACAAACAGACATAGCCTGTTCTAGTCTACAACGTGAAGTCAGATCCTTTTATGCTCTTAGTCCACCAAAAAAACACATTAAATAGAAAAATGTTTCACTTGCTAGGATACTGTGTTAGATCCTTGAGTAGTATAAATCAAAGACAATGAAATTGTTCCAATCATGGAATCCCTCCCCACCCTCACAGGGAGGAATTCCTTCCCAAAATCCAACATATCCCTGCCCTACCTAAGCCATTCCCCCTTGTCCTGGCACTCCATCCCTTGTCAATTGTCTCTATCCATTCTTTCCTGTAGGTTCGTCAGGGACCACAATTAAGAAACCACCCATTCTCCAATATTCTCCTATTCTCACAATTAAGAAATCACCTATTCTGAGTTGACACTTTTTGTTAAATATTGTTAGTTTGTTCTCCATGTTGTGAAGAATATTTTATAAAAATAATAAATTTTAAAAAGAGAAAAAAACACACTGGAAGGAAATGGAAAGTTTTCTGTAAACCTGCAGAGGGAAAAAGCTGCTTTGAAGTAAGCTGCTAAGCTTAAAACAATTTGCATGAAATATTTTTCACAAAAGCCTTCAAAAAAACTAAAATCTTTGGAAACCTATTGTTCTCAGAGCCCCATATGTAGCTGAGTAAAATTAACCTGTTGGTAAATGCCAAAGATTATCAGTTCCATTCAGCTGCTCAGGCACTCAGCAGGGCCAGGGGAGCCATGCCCTGGGGACCAAGTGCCTTTTTATCTCTTGCAAAAGAAAACAAAACTGCACAAACAGAATCTAAAATCCTATAGCAAAAAAACAATTATCTGTGCTGGATGAGTGTCACGTTGGGAGCAGTGCTGTGGGTTACTTTTAACTGCAGAAAGAGACAAGAGAATCAACAAGTTCATGATTGGTGCAACCCACCTCACATCTCAACAATCCAGCTTGAGTAAAGAACAGGAGTATTTTGAATGCAGAGGAAAATTATAGGGCATTTAATGAAGCAAATTACTGCAGTTTGTATAATACTGAAGATGGACGTGAACTTGCACATTTTTGGAAAATGTGAACATCAAGAAAGCAAAGAAATACCAGAGGTCTAGGAAAATTCCAGTTTTATGCAGCATATTAATACCAATCTGTGTCAGATTAGACAACCTGTAGTGACACAGATAGGAATTCCATTCTCTGATCTGAGGGGTTTTTTGCATATTAAATGATATAAAGCATTCTACACCTATGCCCAATTCTGCAGGAAATTAAAGCCTATGATTATCACTTGTCTAACAGCATCAATGTAACAAATTAAAGGCTTTGAATAATGGCCAGCAGGCTTCTCAGCCATATTTCAAACTTTTAGAAAATAATCCATTTTTGGCAGATCATCTGACAAGTTCACAACTTTAGATCAAGGCTTATATTACATGTCATCAGTATTCTTTTGTTCATCTCATACCTATCAATTTTTGTTCATCAAAACCCAGGGCTGTTTAAAACGTGGAAGAAATTTGGCATGTTATGTGGGTCATTTATGGAAATCAAGAACATGATTTAACATTAATATACATAAAAATGACTAGAAATTATGCACCACAAATCTAAATTGGTTTGTGGCTTTTTAAACTCCATTGTATAAGACAAAGCATTTTCTCTGTGAGGGACAGAAAAATTCAGGTGGGAAAAAAATAATTACCAGATAGAAATCTTGGCTTAGTTAAAGCTGTGTCATATATTAATGTTATTCTCAACACAGCAGGACATTGGTAAATAAGATTTACAGCTCTGAATGTTAATTTTTAAAAGGAAAAACTAGCACCTCTCCTTCAAATGCAAACTAACTCCCATGGGTTTGTGAGTTCAGGTAAAATTTACTGCAGAGCTATAGCACCACCACAGATGGGATGATCCTTGCTTTAAAAAAGGAGGAAGAAAAGAAGAGGAGAGACAGTTGCTTTCATTATCTGTGAACAGCTGAAAAGAAGACATTTGGAAAATAAATGTCTTCCACTGGAATTAGAATCACAGAACCTCAGAATGGTTTGGAAGAGACCATACCACCCCAGCCATGGCAGGGACACCTCCCACTGTCCCAGGCTGCTCCAGCCCCAGTGTCCAGCCTGGCCTTGGGCACTGCCAGGGATCCAGGGGCAGCCCCAGCTGCTCTGGGCACCCTGTGCCAGGGCCTGCCCACCCTGCCAGGGAACAATTCCTCATTGCCAATACCCGTCCTCCCTGTTCTCTTCTCCCCAGGGCTGCTCTCAATCACTCCTCCACTCCACCTGTGGATGTGCCTTTGATACTTGCTACAGAAAATATCAGAGTTTGCCCATTTTGTGATCCAGTTGGCTCTAGACTGGAGTAAGAACGGAATTTGTGAAAGGAATACACAACCAGAGCCCAGGCCTGACTGCCTGACATGGTGTGGAGTAGCCAAGACAATCCTAATCCTTAGGGTTTAGTGCTGTCCTGTCTTCTGCTACTGATTTATCACAACTATTTTTGAAGAGATTTTTTTCCATGGCTAAAGTGCAAATACTTATGTGCAACAATGAACCAGCACAAACTGAACATAAATTACAGGCTCCTCCCAGCCCACAGTCAGGGAATCTGCATTCATAAATTCAGATTTCTACATTTATGAGGATTTTCGAAGCTAAGAGAGTTGAACTTGGACACAATTCCTGGTATATCATACTAGAAATAGTGGCCTAGCATTCATTCTGCTTCCTCATTTCATCCTTTCAAAACCACAGCTAATTTATCCCCTTGATTTTCTTCTCCTTTCTGCCTTTGTATTTCACTCTGGAACATTAAAAAGCTTTGAGTAAGGATGGGGTTTGACAAAAGCCACCAAAAAAAAAAAAATCAATCCATGAGCTCAGTATATTCAGGAGAGTGTTTTAGTCCTGTGTGATTGTTCCTTCCAGGCTTCCACAGCACATCAATGTCCTACAATCATGTACTCCTTGTGTGGAACCTGCCATGGCTTTAAGGTGTTTTCCTTTTGCATCACCACCACAAAGGAAACCTCCACAACAAAAATAATCATGTACGAAGGCACCATCAAATAGGTTCAAACACTTCACAGAGTGAAACACACCCAGGGAGCTGTGGACCATGTTCCAGTGCCTGGGAGCTGTGTCAGCACCAGCAGGAAACCCAAACCACTCACCTGCCACAGTGCTCCAGCTGCACATTCCCTGACTGCCCGCTGAATAGCCAAGCACAGCTGAAGGTAAACTCCCCAGATTCCTCACATTTCAAATATGGCTCTTCCCTCCAGAGACCAACTGCTCAAACCCTGCCCAGGACGATGCCTCTGGGGTTTTACAGCCCCTCGTGCCATCTGCACTGCTTGGTCCCCTCCCTCAGCACTCAGGGCCACATTCCAGGAGTGGGAACATCTGGCTGCACCTCCCTCTCTGCAACTGGGGTCCTACAGCCAGGCCCATGGGGGGCAATGAATGGCTGAGGCGCTGCTGGAGCTGCAGCCTGCCCTGCTGGCACCCGTGCCCTGCTGCTTCAAGGAAACACCTCTCTGTGTGTCAGCTCCACATCAGACATTTAGCTCAAACATTATCCTTACCCACAAAGTATCTCTGCTGTGGCAAGGCTTTGGTCTGTGGAGTAATTGCCAGGGAATTGAGGACTGTTTGCAATAGTGCTGCTCCCTCAGCGCTGCCAGAGCTGGCTGGAGGCTCTGAGACCCCTGCCCTGGGGTGACACCAGTGACAGCCCAGCCTGTCATTGTCAGGCTGTCACTGGGACTAATTTAACATCCATTTGTGCTGAGCAGGGTGACAAACAGGTTCGGGAACAAAGGTGTGCTGATGTCCCTTCCCCAGGTACTGTGGGCAGGCAGGACGTTGGTATCAGCCCTGCCATGGGTGGCACTCGGGATGTGCCAGGGGCTGCCCTGCCCAGCCAAGGGGCTCCCTCTGCCCACAGCCCCGTGCAGGGCTCAGCCAGGGCTGCTCCTCCCTTGGCTGCTCCCTGAGCACTGAGCCCCTTCCCTGCCCTGTTGGACACCACATCTCCCCTTTGCCTTGGCACCAGAGCGTGCCCACGGACACAAGGCTGAATTCAGACAAGCTGTAGAGAGGTCTGGAATCCTGCTGATATCCAAATCAATGGCTTTGCCATTAACATCCCTGTGAGTGAAGTCAGCAAACTGAATTCATGGTTCTTCAACAAACAAAAAAAAAATAACAAACACCTAGTGTAGTGAATCCACCCATGTGGTGTGTGTCCTACCTGCTCTTCCTTAGCAAACATCTGTATTTCCAACCAAGACATCAACAAAATCTACAATAACTCAGATTAAATAACACTGAAACTTGGTAGAAGTTAATTTTGACAGAACAAAATGTACTAAATAGGACTCAGCCCTAAAAAGAGATCAAATTAATAGAATGTAACTTAACATTACTCCAAATCTAACAACACTGGAGCATAACTTTATGCAATTTTACCAACATTTAATTTGCACTAAATAAAAAACCATAACAGAACTGAAAATAAATCTCAATAAAGCTGGAATAGAACAGGAAATATCTTAAAATGAAGAACAATTAAACTGGACATTGTCCAAACTCAGCAACATTCAAACAGAGGTTAACTTAACAAAATCAACTGAAGAGAACTCATCCTTAATCAAATTAACAGAACATATCTTAGTATTACTCAAATCTGACAATGTTGGACCTTAACTTTGCTTAATCTTATTAACAATAAATCTGCAGACAATCTGTGAACAGAATTATTTTTCTGGAGGGATTAAAAAGGCTGTGACAAATCTGTTATAAGTTTATGTAATGTAGATTCAGGTATAACAAAAGATTAAAGATTACTTGCTGCAACCACTTTTATATACATAAATTTCTAGAGCTGTGGCAATAAAACAGGTGCATGATTAAATCAACTTTTTCTGCTTGAGCAGTAATATTTTTTCTCATGAGCTAATTATTTCTCAACTTTAAAGAACTGCTGCAGATAAAATTCAAGGTTATAGGACTTAGCTAAGTACTCAAAATTTATAATAATCAAATAATCTTGGGAGAAGGGGAGAGCCATGGGCTGGGCCTGTGTGGAGACCATGGTGGGCAACCTGAACATGGACCGGCACCCCTGCGTTGTCTGAATTTCCTCAAGCTCTGCAAAGTCAAGCACTACAATTATTGTCTTATTTATAATGTACAGAGGGATTTTATTATACAAACCCCATGGGAACTGGCCATGGAGGGGAATATTTTGTCAACTGTATGGTGATCAAGCCAGCTTTTTTGAGGCAGGAAAGGCACCCAGAATCAAGAAGAAGGGAACTGTGTCAGTGGTGAATAATGGCAGTGATCAGCATGGATCACAGTTCCTCATTACCACAGGGGAAAACCTGGATTACCCTGATGGTGTACATACATTATTTGGAGAAGTGACAGAAGGCATGGATGTACTGAAGACAATTAATGAAAACTTTGTAGATAAGGATTTTATCCCATATCAGGATATCAGGATAAAGCATACAGTAATTTTACATGATCCCTTTGATGATCCACATCCACACATTGTGTGTTCCTGATTGTACACCAGATCCTACAAAGGAACAGCTCAACAGTGGCAGAACAGGAGCAGATGAAGAAATTGATGACATGAAAGGACAGTCTACAGATGAGACAGAAGTTCAGACAGAAAAAGCAACAAAAACTTGTGTCATTCTTCTAGAAATGGTGGGAGACTTACGAGAGGCAGACATCAAGCCACCAGAAAATGTGCTGTTTGTATGTAAACTGAATCCTGTGAAGATCTGGAGATAATACTTTCACAATTTGTTGCCATTAAAAGTTGTGAAGTGATCTAAGACTGGAAGACTGGTGAATCTCTTTGCTATGTTTTCATTGAGCTTGAAAAGGAGGAAGACTGTGAGAAAGCCTGCCTCAAAATGGGCAATGTGCTGGTAGATGACAGATGGATACATGTGGATTTTAGCCAGTCTGTTGCAAAGATTAAACGGAAGGGAAAAGGTGGATGGAAGGAAATCTACCAAGGAAGATTTCAAGGAGCATGAGAAAGAACGTGACAAAGCTTCAAAATTTACTCTGAAAAGAAAGGTAAAACCAAAGTGAGACGCCAAGTACAATCTTGTGCTGGATGAGGATGTAGAAGAGTCTCACACAAGTCAGTTGCACTTGGCTAAAAAACAGAAGAAAAACCACCACCACTCTGAAGATGATGACAAAAGGACCAAAACATCTAAGGATTCTGACCAAAAGCATGAAGAATGCTGCAGGGAGAGCACCAAGGGTGAGAAGAAAGACACAGAGCCACAGTCATTCTCAGGAGAGAGATTACACATGTAGCAGACAAAAAGACAAGTACAGATGAAGGGCAAGGAAAAGACAGAGGGGAGCTAAAATAATAAATTTAACTTTCTTTAATAATTCTTTTACCTGTCTGCAACACTCAAGTTTATGATTCACAATCAAGAGATGTTACCGTGTCTCTGCAAAATCTCCAAAGTTTATTCTGAATCCACTAGTGCTCTTTAATGTCTGATTTTCTGCTGCAATACATAAAGCCCATTCCCTTCAACATGTGCCATATAAAAGATGGAGGAAAACCATAAATAATAAAACCACAGCTCTGTTTTTATCTTGCTCTGTAAAAGCAAAATGTGTTAGCAAGAACCAATCCTCCAGTCTGCTGCTCTGGCTCTCTTTTATCTAGCTTTTTGTTTAGGTTTTGTTGAAATCAACACCTTCTATCAGGGTAAGAATTCCTGTTTCATTTGTTTGCTCATTAGGAACAAGAAAGTGCATATTCCAGAAAGGCTTGATGTACAGATGAAGCTGTCAAGAGCAATGTGAATTCTAACAGAGTCGTTTCTCAAATGTGATAATTACTGTTTATTTTATAGGCTTACACATGACATCCCATTATTAAAGTAACTCCCACTTCAGCTTTTATTATTACCCACACTTTTCAATCTCTTATCGACCCCAAGCAAAACTGTATTTTTCTGCACAGCAACAACAAAAAGCTAACACTCAACATTTACTTTCCCAGGAATTATTCTCCAAGCTATTTCCACATTTTAAAAGGTGCCTCATTTGAAAATACTGATGGCTTCCATTAGGGATTGAAATTGCCCTTTAGAATAGACTGGATAAATCAAAGTGTGGGGAGAACCAGGAGGACTTTCAGAAGCATTTTGGAGCTAGTCCAGCTGAGCTCCCACACAGATCAATGAGGAGTTTAACATCACTTTCCAGGACAGGAGCAACAGGAAGGGAAAAGCCACGTAGTTACTTTATGCAGAATTCCATGCCATGACCTTGGATGATTATGGGGAAACCACAGACCTGCTAAAAATCTGCACCTTGTACACCTGGGCCACCCCACACAGTGTGGGACCCCCGTCCTTCACAGGAGCTGTTGGCAGGTGGTCACAAACCCTCCTCAGAAGGGCTTGGCAGCAGATCCTCCCCCCAGACATCATTACTATCTCCTTTTTTCCATGAGTGTGAAGTGATGGCCTGTCACAATTTGCTTTAAACCATGTTTCTCCTGAATGAAATGTTACTGCAAGTGGAGAAAACATAGCTGTCCCACCACCTACACACAGAAACATCAAAGCTCTGCAAACCCCCAGGGGTGCAGCTCACTCTTCCCTATGCTTGTGTCACTACGGCAGGAGAGCAGGGGGAACAAAAAGCATCCAAAACTTAAAATTGGAAAATATAGAGTAAATTAAAAACCCAATAACCACAACACTAGGATGAATCTCTAGCAGGAAGGGGGGGAAAAGTGGAAATCCTGTAGATTAGGTGAGAAAGGAAGAATAATGAGATGCCCTGTGCAGGGCCAGGAGTTGTACTTGATAATGCTTGTGGGTCCCTTCCAACTCAGGATACTCTGATTTTATGACAATCTGCAAGGAACAGCAGTGGTTAATAACAGGAGGTGATGACATGCTGGATTGTGTCCTGTGGGAAGCAAGCAAGGAAAGAGTTAAAAAGAGCAGAAAAGTCAAAGGAATCAGTGCAGAGACCACACCTGAACTTTGTCAAAAGGGAGAGGAGATCAGATGGTCCTACAGACCTTGAGATGTCTCCTGGCTTGTGAAAGAGGTGCTCTTTTCTCTTCCATGCATGGCAGCCTTTTGATTAGATATGCTTTCAGAGTGTCATAGCAAAGAACATGAGAAATAATCACAATACAGTGAGTTTGGCAGCAAATGTAGGATTTTAGGGGATTTTCATTGAAAAACCTCAGAAAGCAGAGCTGACTGAAAAATCTTTTGAGATCTGTTGGAGATCATAACAGTGAAAGCTGCACATATACAACAAACTGACCCTAGGATTTACCTGAAGGAGCCACAGGAAAGATGGACAGAAGCAATTTGCAAAGGATGGAGTGCCAGGACAAGGGGGAATGACTCCCCACTGCCAGAGGGCAGGGTTAGATGGGATATTGGGAAGGAACTGGAATCCTTATCACACTCTACATCTCCCTTATCACTCTCTACAACTTCCTGAAATGTGATTGGAGTAGGATGGGATTGGTCTCTTTCTCCAGGAACTGATAGAACCAGAGGACACAGCCTCAAGCTGTATCAAGGGAAATATAGGTTGGATATTAGAAAAAAGTTTTTTATTGAAAGGGTGATAAAGTTCTGGAATGGCTGCCCAGGGAGGTGGTGGAGTCCCCATCCCTGGGTGTGTTTAACAAAGCCTGGATGTGGCACTGGGTGCCAGGGTTGAGTTGAGGAGTTGGGGCTGGGTTGGACTCCATGATCTTGAAGGTCTCTTCCAACCCAGTGATTCTGTGAATTCTGTGTGAATTGTTCCCTGGCAGGGTGGGCAGGCCCTGGCACAGGGTGCCCAGAGCAGCTGGGGCTGCCCCTGGATCCCTGGCAGTGCCCAAGGCCAGGCTGGACACTGGGGCTGGAGCAGCCTGGGACAGTGGGAGGTGTCCCTGCCATGGCTGGGGTGGCACTGGATGGGCTTTAAGGTTCCTTCCAACCCAACCATTCTGAGATTCCACCAGTCTACGATTTAGCCAGGCTTTGTCCTGACAAACACTTCACTTCCTCACTGGTAGGTGATGGACCATTGGTGATAGGACCCCATCAACCACACCTACAAACACACATCCCCACGCTGCTGCCACGCTCCTTCCCACCTACAGCTTTGATAAGTGCTCCATCATTTAGGGATGTTCAGATTTTCCCACTCTCCTGAAGAGAGGAGCACTAATGAATATAAAAGACCTTTGTGTGATTTATTTAAAAATAAATCGTGTAAAATTTTGCTGCATGGACATGTTCAGTTACTGCTAGGACCAGGGAGATGCCCAGCATTCAGCAATGATGTTTATTTGACTTCTCTGCTCCATTGTTATTCTTTCAGTCAGTTGTGCTGCTTTCCTTTTTCAGAAACTGAAAGTTTCTAGAATTTTTTCTAGTATAGTAAAATTTTTAACAATTTTTCCCCTTTTTTTGGGTCTGAATTACTATAATTATACTCAATGTCTTTATTGCCATCTACCTTCCAGATGGCACTGATGAAAAAATTGAAAAGCTAGTACAATATAGAATAATATAAACTACCAGTAGATCTCTTACTCTTTAAGTGATTGAAAGCTTCCACCCCCAAAATAATATGCAGAATGCTCCAAAGTAGCCAGCACATTCTGTGATATAGAAGAATGCAGAGATTTGTAAACCCTTAAGAAGCACTTTTGATGTTTAGATTTTTATATTCCTTTGATCAGAGATTAGTTGCTAAAAATGCAGCAAAAAGGATCACTTGATAATACACAAGAAAATTTAAGAACTAAAGTGGAAAAAAGCTTCTAAAATACCAAATTTGTAGGCCACCACAGCTGAAATTGAACCCAACTTTTAGCATGAACACATAGAAAACTAATCTATAATTTCACCTAAAACATTTCCTAAGTGATCTCTTTTATTCAACTGACTGGAATATGATAAACAATGAGCATTGGCATGTTCTATTCTGAATTTCATTAGATAATTGAATTCTAATGTTTCAGGCGAGGTGACACATAGAACTGAATTAACATTCACCAAAAATGGCAACTGTCACAAAATCCAGGATAGGATATAACACCCATCTCCTACTACATTTATTCTATTACATCGTCAGACACCCTGAAATCTTCATAGTAACACAGAAATGGAGAGAATATACCACTTTGAGTCTTGATTTAGGAAATATATAGGGTTTGTTAAAGCAAGATATTCATATCAAGGCATTATAAAGTCCAATGATTGAAGGCTGGTTGTATTGATTTTTCCAAATAATTTTCCCCCCTCTTTTATATGGTTATCCTATTCATTAAGTAAGGATACATAAACATCTCACTGAAAGGTATTTATATAATCATTTAGAGCTCCACAACATATATTTTGTCAAGGAAAAAGACTGCCTGTAATTGCAGGGCTGAAAACTCCTTAAATAGACAACTCAAGCTGGAGCTCAGAGGACAGAAAGGAAGGTCTATCATCTCTGGAGGAGGGACAAGTACCTTGGGGAGATTAAAGAATGTTGAGAGGTTATGGAGGGAAAAAACTGAAAGGGCCAAAGCCAAACTGGAACTAAACTTGGCCACTGCAGGTAAAGACAATGAACACAAGTTTGTATAAAGGCATTGGCAACAAAAGGAAGGCTCTGGAGAGACTCCATCCTTTGCTGGATGCAGAGGGAAGGACAGTGTTATGGGATGAGGGAAAGCTGAGCTCCTTCATGCTTTGCTTGCCTCACTCTTTAATACCAAAGCTCAGGATCCCAGATCTGGAACTTGGTGATCAGTGAAGCCCCCATGGAATCACAGAACACGCTGGGGTTGGGACATTAAAAATTAAAAACGCCAGCCTCCCTGGCGCCGTCTGCATACTTTTCCCGCTTGCTAGGCACCCGTAGAGGAAGGCCGGCCAGGGACCACAGGTCTAGCCACGGGCTAGGCGGCCGTGAGCTACGGCCGGCGCGGGACACCAGGTCTACCCCGGGTATTAGGACACCAGGTCTACCCCGCGGCCTTGGACACCAGGTCTACCCCAGGCCCTGGGACACCAGGTCTACCCCGGGTCTTAGGACACCAGGTCTACCCCGGGTAGACCCAGGGAACAATGGTTAATGACCAGTTAGACACCCACAAGGCCAGATGGGATTGACCTGGCAGTGCCCATCCTGCAGGGAGGGCAGAGCAGGCCCAGGCTCTGCTCCAGGCCCAGCCATGGCCCCAGAGCCACGGGCAGGGCCTGAGCCCAGGAGCTGCCCCTGCCCATGCCCAGAGCTCCTGCCCTGGCAGTGCCCAGCCCTGAGCAGATGGGGCACAGAGGCTGTGCAGGCTCCTGCCTGGGGACACTGCAGAGCCACACGGACACACTGCTGTGCCCTGGGCTCTGGGATGGCCCTGCTGGAGCAGGGAGGTGCCGCCAGAGCAGCCCCTCCAGCCTCACCCAGCCTGGGATTTGTGATTCAGCCTCTCCTTAAATGCCAGGTGCCTCAGTCCCCAACCATGCTGTGGTTTCCCCCTGGACTTGCTGCAATGTCCTCTCTTGTCCATGAGCTGCAGGAGCAGACAGGGGTTCTGCTGTGATGCTTCATTTGTGCCATGTTGGGGAAGATGAAACAGGAAAGCCTTGTAAATATGATTGCCTAGCAAAAGATTTTGAGAATATAGAAACTATAAGTGAGATTGAAATGAAAGCAAGCTTTGAGATACCTCAGTTACTGAACAACGGGAAAATAATGACATGGCCAGCTGAAGGTGATCCCCTTTTGATGGAACAACACCCTCTGCTTGCAGACAGGCCCAAGGGTCAGAACAGACAGCTCTGGCAGAAGGGGCCCAAAGAGGAGTTTTTAGGGTTTAAAATGTAACACAGTATGGTAATGTAGTGATTCTTATAGGCTGTATGTAAATGCTGTAGGATTTGTATCTTGTACTAGATTGGTTAGTGAGAATTAGAATATTCAACACAGAAGAAGATTTATAGTATTGTAACGGGAACCTCGCTCTCTTCCGCTTTTGCTCTTTTGCCTCTCTTACGCTCTTTGCCTCTCTACCCCTCTCTTCTCTCAGTCCTGCTCTGAGCTGTGGCTGGCAGCTCCCAGCAGGGCCCTGCCCAATAAACCCCAAATTCCACGACCTGGCTGCAGAGATCCCTCGTCTCTGTCCATCCCGACCATGCTACCCCTCAACACTCCTACAGTGCCCAGCAGAAAAGCGTCAGCTCTTCCCTGGCTGTGCTCCCCACAGCAGCCCTGTGGGGATCTCAAAGAACGGTTTGGGTTGGAAGGAACCTTCTTAAAGGCCACCCTATTCCCATGTGCAGGGACGCCTTCCAATAGCTCAAGTCACTCAGAGCCCATCCAGCCTGGCCTCAGGCACTCCCAGGTATGGGGCAGCCACAGAGAAGCCTGTGCAGGAGTCCAAACAGACAGCCAAAGAAAAATTAAGAAAAAATGCAACCTTTTGATTTTTAATGTTGGTCTATAAATGTTAGGGACCATGTTTACATCCACTAATGATGGTGTTTTCTCACATGGATCATCCAGTCTGAACTGAGGGATGCTGCCCCCCACATCCTCTTGCTAGCTTGAAGTGCAACTGCAACGTCATAAAGCATGACAAGGCAACATTTTAATGAACAAGCCTAGTGTCTGTGATCTGCCTTCCTATGAAATTAGTTTCTTCCCAAATGCCTGTTATTCCAGTTGTTAAATTACTCTAAGTCATGCTCCAAGGCATGTATAGTACACTACAATAAAACAGGAACAACACTTTGCATATCATTAAATGCCAAATTCTTTCTGCCACTCTGGAAGCAGAACTGCAGCCAGAAATGTCTGCTTTCCCTGCTTCTTTGCAATTCCAATTGCCAAGTGAACACAGGCTGGAGAGGCAGTGCTGCCAAGTGTCAGTGCTGCGTTAATATTGTTATTATTCTCTGGGACTGAAGTATATAATGCTATTTTCTCCAAAGGCATTATTGATACCACGGATTAGCATTACAATTTGTATAATTATTGCAGCGCCCACAGGAGTTCATGTCATCAAATATTTATACAACTCAGAATAGTTGAGTGCAAATGATTTCAGATGCCTTGCTGGACCTTTGGAAGGAAAAGTGGTTGGATCAGGAAGCTAATTCAAAGGAAAAGCACCATATAGCATTGTCAGAGGATATTCAAGAGGTATTTGTCTTGGAATAATCTTGAAATCTCTTCACGCTTCTTGTTTTTAACCAAGGGCCTTTAGCTTCTGAGTTTATTTCTCCTAAAAGCCCATCTAATTTTAAGTGTCCAGTGTCCCTTTCTCACTTCCCATGCTATGACCTGTTTCTTGAGTATCCAGCATTTGTTTTTTCTGCTTTAGGCCTCCATCCCACATATACCTGCAGCAGAACACAGCAGTGCTGTGTTTTCCAGCTGATCCCATTTGATAATCTAATGGATTATCAACGTGGCCCTCAGTGACAAAAGAAAAGGGTTTTTTTTGTATTAAACACCACTGCAAAATTGCTTATCAAAACCCAGAGTTCTAAATTAGAAACATATCAATGCAGTTTGTTCAAAACTCTCTGACATTGGAACTCAAAAGAAATTTGTCCCATTTTTGTTTTTTAAAGAGACATGAAGCAGTGCCTTTAACCTTGCCAAGGCTGCAAGAACCAGAAAGATTTTCAAGTGAAGATATAGGCAGGCTGAAAAAAAGTTAATATAAATTCCATACTTTATTCAGACAGCTGTTGAATGAATGGGCCTTTCTATGAACCCCTTGCTCCAGGCCAGATCACACCAAATTCACAGGAAGGACTCTGTGGCTGCTCCATAATTGAAAAATGTCCAAGGCCAGGTTAGATGGGGTTTGGAGTAGCCTGGGATAGTGGAAGGTGTCCCTGCCTAAGGCAGGGGAATGAAACTTGATGATTTTAAGGATCCTTCCAACCCAAATCCCCCTATGATTCCATGATTCTATGATTTTTGAAGCAATGAATGATTATTCAGCTAAGTCTGATATAAAAATATCTACTACATGTTTGATTTTTACAAAACCAAAACCTCTAGAAATCCTAAAGGCAGGATGACTACCACAGAACACAGTTAAATATCAGAAACAGTCAGAATTTCTTAATTCCTAAGGGCATGAGCCCTTTTACACAAATAACACTGCTTTATCTGTTACCTCAGGTTAGACTATGGCTTAAATTTAAAAAAAGGCAGGAAAAAAGCAGCCCCACAATGCTGAGTATCAGCAAGTTGGAGGTGGTGACAGGGAGAACAAGACATTCAGAGAGAGTGAGGAGTCATTCCCACTAGATAATGCATGATGTTTAATCAGCCGTGTCACCAACTGGAGGTAGTGTGCAAGAGTTAAGCATTAATAGGATAAATCTGTCCTCTTCTATTTCAGTCTTGAAAAGAACTGCATTTGAGATGGTTTAAACAGATAATTTTGAAAAGATCAAGAGCAAGACCTAATAAGTAACACTCCATTAAAGATACAGCAATTAGAAGTTAGTGAGATACCACACAACTCTAAGTTTAATATCAGCATTGTAGAAGAAACTGTATAATCATGGGTAAGGACATCAGCAAGACCTTGCAGTTAGACTGAAAAAAAACTTCTATTTTTGTCTCCAACAACTCCAGAGAGCTGTTTCTCTCTGGTTTTCTATCACAGTAAGTGGAGACAACATTACAGCTACAAATATCCACAGTGTGCTGAAACCCTGTCATTTCATTTTGTAGCCAGAAAAAGTCTGAATATTAAAAAAATGCAAATATAACATATGCTGCCTTGTATTTTCACCTTTACCCCCCTTCAAAGTATAGACTATTCATAACAAAAATTTTGAAATACTGCAATAGAAGCAGTGTTATGATCTTCAAAAACAAAATTAAGAAAACATGAGGGAAAGAGTGGCACATGATCTTTCTTCTGCCAAGTGGGTTTCTATTCAAAACAAATCAGGACGTGGATGAATATTTCCATGGAAGATAATGGGACTTGAAGTCACTTTGAAGCAGCAGAACTAATGGACTCTAGTGAGGTCAAATCAAGTTAACTGAAACAGAGAGCCTGGCCCACAGTTTTACCACTATGAAATATTGTCTGTGTCAGAAACTTCAGGTGATTGATTAATTTTAGGTAAGCATCCAAACTTACTACCCCAAGTCATTCGTAAATACCCTGCAACTAAATTAGCTAATAAAAGCAACTACTGAATAAGGAGAGGATCACCAGTTTCTAGTTCAATTCTACTTTTAGCTTGTCTTAACCAAAGTTGTATCACAGTAATTGCAAATGACTTCACTATCATTAACATCATTAAACTTCATGGAGAAAGCAGTCTGCAGGGACATTAAAATAAAATCAACTATGCAAAATTAAAAGACTCAACAACTCTTCTTTAAGGCAGTGTGATACTAATTAACAACAATTGCTTTCTGGTTGAGGGTTTCTCCTGGCTGTGTAAATCAGGGGAAATGCTGTGTTGTAGTTTACAGCAGACAAATCTGGAAAAGAAGGGAAAAAACCCCAACCACACCTACATTCCAACCAAAAACAGGTAAACAATGCAGTTCAGGGAAAAGGTGTTGGAACACAAACCCTTCTCAGCCAGGATACAAAATTTACACAATCCCTTGGGGTCACAAGATACCCATTAAGGAAAGAACCAAAATTTCAGAATAATCTTGTGGGTGAGCACCAGGAGTTGCCAGTGTAGTTCAGGATGAAGGCTTTCCTCACTCATCTCAGTTTTGGCTGCTCCTCACGCCATGTGTCAAGATGTCTGTCCTTTCCGTAACTTGTGCTCTGCTGCATGTGGAATTAATGCAGAGAGATTGGAAATAATTAACACTAAGGAAAATAATATGGGCTGCAATTTCCCTATCTTAACTCCTTCAGTTGTCCTCTTGAGATAAAAGCAATAACAGTTCTATAATTTTTATGAGAAAATATACTGCCATTATTTGATAAATTAAATATGGGATCATGTTTAAGCTTATTTTTCATAATTGAAAACCAAATTTTTACCCTGTTTTAGAAGCAGTTGAAACTTTTAAGCTCTCCTGAACTTTTTGTATCCTCTGCCTACGGAGAAAGAATAGTGACTATGCAGAAAAGAAAGAGACATCTCTGGGAATCCAAAGTACCGAACCTCAGAGCCAGCAGGGAGAATGATCTGTCAGAAACTGAACCAGAATTCAGACAGAATTCAGTACAGAAGGGTCTTACTCCAGATGAACAACAGCTACGGAAGGAGGCTTAGAGTTAATATTAGCTAAACCAATCTTAGGATGAATTATGATCATTATAATGATCAAGTTATTTAAATCACTTCCTCAAATACGGAAACAAATATGGGATTTGTCTAAAAGTAAAGAGTTGTGTTTATTTGTGGGGAGTACATTTTTAGTAACTGAGTAGATAGAGTTCTTCAGCTCACAGCAAAGCACTTCTTATTTGGACTATATTATCACTGCAAGATCCATCTCTTTCAGGCTAATCTGTCATGACTTTAACAGGAGAGGTTTCTTTGATTTTAGTTCTTAATGTAAATAAACAATTAAGATGTGAAAGATATGAAGGCAACAATTTCTAATAAGTACTTTCAGCTACACAGCTGGGTTATAGAGATTTTTTTTTAAATTTAGAGCACCAAACATTTAGATCTCACTTGCACTAAAGAGAAAAGGGAAAATATTTATGTAATAGTGCATTGTCAAAGGAAGGATATTTAGACACTTTCAGTCCTTAATTGCAGCACTTAATATCACCAATAGAAGGTTATTTTAGTAAAACAAGTATTTCTTGGAATAACAGTGAAGCAGCAGAACTGCTTAAGTGGCTGAGGCTGTACAATCTCTAGGAGACTGACTCAGGTTAAATTCTGACATCTTTTCTCAGCTTCCTGACAATCCCAGACCCTTCCGTGGGATGCTGAACCCAGTGTTGGAGCCTGGGCTGCTGCTCCTTCCTGAGCCACAACCTCATGCTTTAGAGAACCACCTTTCATTGTTGACACAACACTCTTGAGAAGATAAACCAAAGCCTAACAGACACCCAACTAAATCTGGAGACAGCCTTCAAGAGGAGTCAGCTCTGATATCCCCCAGTGTGGCAGCTGGACAGAGCCACCCCATAGCACAGAAAACAGCACCCTCAAAAACACAAAGCAACTTTTGCCAGGAAAGGTTGGACCAGATGATCCTTGAAGTCCCTTCTAGCCTTGCATTCTAGGATTTCCATTGCACCAGTGTGGAAATGGGTTCATTAGAAAAAGGCAAATTTATCTTTTGAGTGGGTGTCTCATAGAAGGTCTCCCAAAACAATGCTCAGGAAGGTACTTGGAGCTGACCCAAAGAGGTATGAGTGACCCTGTCCTGTGCCCACCCCAAGAGGAGAAGGGAGGCTCCTTCTCCCTCCAAGGACTCTGGGTCCTGTTTGCATCACCTCACACTGAACGGAGGCAGAGACACCTCAGGCCATCCTTGCCCAGTCCTGAAATTCCCCTCCCTGATCACAAATTCCTCTAACACCCTCAATGTCCCCTGTTCTATGACTGTGCACCTTCATACTCTCTTCAACCAACACTCTGCAAAAAAAAAACAGCTTTGCCTTCTTTCCTCCATGCCGTGCATCCTTCCCTGCTAAAAAAAAAAAAAAAAAAATATATATCTATGTGTAAAGAGCTGTGGTCTTCTACTTCAGGAAACACAAGAGCTAAGAAGAAAGATGTTGGACTAGAACAGCAGTTCCACAAGACTGGAGTTTCTCAATTCATATTTATGGTAAATGCAACAACTGAAGCTTGAAAGAGCTGCAGGAGCAGCACAAGAGCTGAGCTGAAAGCAGCCAACTCCAGGCTCCTCAGCCATCAGTTTGATTTGTCCTCCCTTCCTAGATTACAGCTTTGCTCCAGCCTGCTCTGTGCAACTCTGAGCTTCATTTGTTCTGTACCAAGCAATATCATTTCTTGAGATTCTACTGGTTCCTAATGATGTGGAATATAACATGTCACTGCTGAATGCCGTTAAGAAATATGCAAAAGAGAAAATGCCAAACTTTGAAAGAAAATCCCGTCTTAGCACACTATTAGACTAATCATGTGAAAATGTTTATTTGCCATGAAGTCAGAGCTATTAAACAAATTGGTCCATTCTGCAGTGCCAGGGTATTCTCACATGAGTTGCAAGATTTCTTTAAAATTATGTTGAAAAAGATACATTCAGCTAATGAAATTAATGAGCTTTAATACTCCCTTGAAGTACAGGTTTTCAGCACAAATTTGCTTCATTATCACAGCTCTGTAAACCTTGTAATGCATAATGGTCACTGATCCTGCCCAGAACACAGTGAAACATGGCAAAAGTTTAATTGTACATGCACCTACATTTTAAAGCAAATAAGGCAGTCTCCAAGGCTATTAATATAACAGATGCCTTTTATAATTAAAGGGATAATGTCCAAAGATTAGCTGGAAAGTATTTTAATTAAAGTTAGTAAATTACTGTTGAAGTCATCATTACAAAGAAACTCAATTAAAATGAGATCCTTAATTCTGCAGCAGCACAGCAACAACAGTAAGTTTCCCCACATTTGTGTCACATACAGAATCCCATCTCACATGCTGAAGCACCTGATTTGGTTCAAGTTTTCCTCATTGCTGAAATGCTTAATTTTACAGAAAAGAGCCAAATCTGGTGCATTGTTAAATGGTCTTAATTTTTCTCCCTGCTGTTCTCAAGCAGAAGACTTTATAAAATCTCATCCCCAAAGAGGAGCACTCTTTACATAAAAAGCAATTTTAATGAGTTGATAAAAACTTATTCACAGAAAACACAGCATTAGCCCTGGAAAACCCTTTCTGTGGCACCATTTGAGTGAATGGGTAAAGAGGCACAGAAGGACTCAATAACTTCCCTTGAATGCATCAGCAGTACAAATACAAATACAAATCCATTACAGGAAGTCTATCTCAAAGTGTATTTCAATAGCTCAGTTCAGAAAAGGTTTACAAGGTCTTTGGATGGTACAAAGTGACTCTGGCAAGTAGTTAACATAACTAACTATAAGAACACATTTTTCTTCTAGACAGAAGAAGGATTAAGGTCATCTTTTTTTTTTTTTTAATAATGAGCTGAGGAAGAGCATCCACTTTTTGCTTACTTTGTCAGTTTTATGAGACATCAGATTGCACTCCTGCAGTTTGCTTTCTTTGTCACTAAGTTATCTCTTCAATACTCCCCAGACCATCTACAGGCTGAAAAAAGGTTAGTGAAACCAAGTTTAAGCAAACAATTGCATGGATGTAGCCTGTCAAGCACTAAAGTGAAATCCTTGAAGGAACAGGAGCAGGAACAGTCCCTTGTTCACCAGAAGCCTGAAATTAGATTTGCAGGTGATACCCCTCAGGAAGCATCAGACCTCCAAGTTTTTGGGCTATAAGTCAGAATAAGTGACAGGAAAGGGTTTAGGGCAGTGATCACATGAACATGGAACATTGGCAGAGGAGCTGGAGAACTAGAAATGAAGATTTTACTTTGCTAAGTAGAAACTCCAAAAGTCAGAGGTAAATTTAAAAGCACATACCAGTTCATAATTGCTATTCCATGGATGGCAACTTGAAATGGTGATCAGAGGGATGGAGCAGCTCTGCTGGGAGGAAAGGCTGGCACAGCTGCCATTGCTCACCTGCACAGGAGAAGCTTTGGCTGAGCTCAGGGTGGCCTTGCAGGGCCTGAAGGAGCTGCAGGAAAGATGGAGAGAGACAATTGCCAAGGGCTGGAGGGACAGGAGCCAGGGAATGGCTGCCAGTGCCAGAGGGCAGGGCTGGCTGGGATCTTGGCAATGAGGAATTGTTCCCTGTGAGGGTGGGCAGGCCCTGGCACAGGGTGCCCAGAGCAGCTGGGGCTGCCCCTGGATCCCTGGCAGTGCCCAAGGCCAGGCTGGACACTGGGGCTGGAGCAGCCTGGGACAGTGGGAGGTGTCCCTGCCCATGGCTGGGGGTGGAATGAGCTTATTTCAAGATCCCTTTCAGACCAAACCATACTATGATTCTCTGAAATGAGCTTATTTTAAAATCTGTTTCAAACCAATCCATTCTATGATTCTGTGAATTGTGTCCTTTAAGAATAAATTGATGCACTACTGATCCCCCCTTCACCTGCTAAATAAGAATTACTGCTTCTGCAATGGGGGGAGAGCACAGTTTAGGCTGTCAAAGCTACCTGACAAACACAATCCACTTTAGGACACCAGAGTTTCCTGCATGACCTGCACATCCATGGCAGAAATCCCTCCCATTGAGCCAAAACCTGAGATATACCACAGAGATAAGCATATATCTAAATGCACTGTCTGAAGTGTTATTGATTTCATAGCCTCAGACTATGTCCAACAAAATCACTCTCTTTTCACTGGTTTTGACCAGCTCTGCTGACTCCACTTACAGGAGTGTCTTTGCATTCAAAACAAGGGTTTAGTGGGGATATAGGGAGGGAGCCATGAGGAAACAGCATACATTAAACTGCTGCAATCAAGAAAGCTGTGTTAATAGCACTGGCAGTGATGAAACTGCCTTTCATGTCTGTTTGCTGCATTCTTAAAATATATATTGAAAATGTAAAACCATCTTTTCTCCATCTTTCTCTCAGCACTGGATGTATTTTGTAACTAGACTTGCTTAAAAAAAATTCTTCCAAGCATTTTTAACCTTTTTGCAACTGAAGCTTCTGCCAAGACCTTCATTATACCATTCCCAATTACCCAGAAACTTAACAATTTCTACCAGTTTGAACTTATCTCTTGTGATATATTTCTTGCTTTTTCAATAGCAGGATACTAATTAGCACTTAACATTTACTTAATACATTCTGTTAGAGCAAAATGAATTACGATCTTTATTAACCTGAACTGAGAAATTATGAAATTGTCTATTCAGTCCCAGGGTATATTCACTGCATTTCTATTGTGTTGGTTTTCTTAGGATTCTACTATATTTTCCTCACACTGGGATAATAAGTCTACTAAATTGCTATCTGCAATAAATTTCTTGTGAAATGGTTCAGTTTCCTTTTTTCCACTCTTTCATTTTATGCTTTGAATAGAGAACCCCAGAGTGAGATAGAGATTGCAAAGAAAAAACAATTCAGAGAAGGGAAATCACTAGAGTTTGGAAGAGGATAAACCCAAAAAGTTCAGGGATTATAAATGCACCAGCTGGTCATTTCAGCTGTATTCACATCAAGTCCTATGCTGAAATACATTTAGTAACTGTCAATAGTGTCATTAGCTTTCATAGAAATGTTTTACCTCTCTCTAGGTGTGACTCTGACCACTCTGCCCAGAAGCACATCCCCCACTTACAATGACCCGACTCTCCTCTCCCCAGACCCCTCACTCTCTCGTGTACTCCCCAGACCTTTTTCCTCTTTTTATTTTTCAGGAGAAAACCCCTTCTGTTGTCATTATATTGCAAAGGTTCCATATTGTTGCTTCCTTATTGCAAGAGTTCCATACCTCCTCAATGTTTCTCGTGGGCATCTCCTCAGAGCACTGACTCTTCCTTCTTCACAAAGCAATCAACTGACTCAAGATTCCCCTCAACCAGCCACCCCAATCTTTTATAGCACTCTTCTTCTTATTGGCTATAGCTGTGGCCTGTTAAAGTCAGGCCTGCTGCAACTTCTAATAATTAGCCCAGCTGCAACTTCTTACGGGTAAGTTTACTTTCTATACTATCTTTATATTCTTATATTCTATCCCCCTACACTCTACACCTCCTGGCTGCTTTTATTCTTGTCCTTCAAAGCAGAACAAGCTTGTCTTTGGCAGTTAACTCCTCCTCAGAGCCACAAAACAAATTAAATGTGAGGGTTACTTCAGGAACTTTGGGGGGTTTTACCCTCTAAATGTAATCCTAATGACTATAAATTACAGTGCCGAACTCCTTTAGAGGAAGACACAAAAAGCCTTCTAAAGTATTGCCTTCCACACTTGGGTGCTGAGAAGATCAAGAGAAGAGTCACTGGAGACAGAGACTGAGTAGGACACCTGAGCATCTAAGTGCAAAACCTGATGGCTATTTAATGGCCATTTAACAGATATTGAGTGAAATAATATTCTGACAAAGACTAAACAAAAAAAGGGGTGCCATGATCTTTGTTTTTCTTCTGTTCACCCAACAGGACCGGCACTTTTACCAAATGCCCTGGGTTTACAGTAAATTTTTTTTAGTCCTTATTACTTTCAAACTAAGTTCCATTCAAGTCAGGTTTGTAGCACCAACATTGGCCTTAGCTGCAGTGGGACACACAAAATACACCTTTTATAAAAGGGTCCCCCTCAAACACACACTGATTTGTCCTTTTCTTTATTTGAACAACAAACTAGGGGGTCCAGCTGAACTGCTGATCACATCCATGTTACCTTCACGAGGAAAATGTTCCCAAATTTGAGTCAGTGTTTGGGCTCTCAGACATGCCAGAGCTTAACAGCATGACACCTGAGCAGCTAAGTCCAAAGTCTGATGGCTATTTAATAGCTATTTAACATGCATTGAGTAAAATAATAATCTGACAAAGACTAAACAAAAAATGGGGTGCCATGACCTTTGTTTTTCTTCTGTTCACCCAACAGGACCAGCACTTTTACCAAATGCCCTGGGTTTATTGTTTTGTTTAGTCCTTATTACTTGCAAACTAGTTCCATTCAAGTCAGCTTTGTAGCACTAGTGTTGGCCTTAGCTGTAGTGGGACACACAAAATACAGCTTTTATAAAAGAGTCCCCCTCAAACACACACTGCTTTGTCCTTATTTGAACAACAAACTAGGGGGTCCAGCTGAACTGCTGCTCACATCGTGTTACCTTCATGAGGAAAATGTTCCCAAATGAGCATTTGAGTCAGTGTTTGGGCTCTCAGACATGCCAGAGCTTAAGAGCAATAGCAGGGTAAAGCATGCCACAAAGAACTGCTTTTGGAGCTTAATTTAATATATTTTGCTGTTTCCTATTGCTGCAAGAAAAACAAACAGATATAACTCCCCCTGGTGAGGATGGCTATGTACTTTTCCTTGAAATCATCACCTAGTTAATGACAGCTCTTAGATATAATTAAATTTATCCACAAAGAATTGCTGCTATGTAGAACAAGTTATCCAAACAATATTGTTGGGTTTGGCTTTCTTTCCAGAAGGTTCAGCTAATAAAAGATGTTAAGCTTTTTTTTACATAATCAAATAGAATTGAATACTAAATCATTTGTGATAAAAGGCAAAAGATATTGGTTCCTGATAATCTTTCTCACCTGATTGTATTTTTGTTAAGATAGTGACCAACAACAACTTTCTTCGTATTTCAGTAACCATGTCTACTCTTCAGCTAATAAACATTATCTAACAAAAATTCAGAGGAGTTTTTTTGTTTGTTTTGGGGATATTTTTGGGATTTTGTCTCATGTAAGCTTTTAAAACTCATGGTTTCCAACAGTTTTGGTAATAAAAAGCAATACACAACAGATAGTGGAATAGCCAGTATATGCTGCTTTTCCAGAAACATTTTTATACAGAAGATTCAGGGCATGAAACTCCATCTTTTCTTCACAAGGAGTTGAAACAGAACACAAGAAAATTTCTGAAGGTATGGAGATTCAGATGCATTGTTTGTGTGTAAAAGAGAATCCATTTAATGATGCATCTGTGAATTTCCCCAATGGTAATAATTTTTATCATCCTTAGCTATTACTTTTGGAGGATAAAAAACAATAGTAAAAAGTTAAGAAATTGGATAAAATCCAAATAAGACCAATTTTGAGAACTCCAGGATCTCATCCATGGAAAGGTTGATCATGGAAGCACTGCAGCCTGATTTTGGAACAAGATACCTAAGCTTGACCTACATTACCTTTTAAGCTTCTAGAACTTTTCTTCACTCCTGTATGATTTATAATGATAAGTAATGTTAGGCTTTACAGCTCAGACTGTGCCTGCTCTTCCCTCTCAGGACAGAATTTCCTGAGGATTCAACAGCCTCCATCATAAAACCCTTCTATAACCTTACCTAGCTCATTTATTGTCACAGAGCTGGGCAGTGTCAGGGTATGGAGGGAGCAGGATGAGGATCTGAAAGATTTAGGAAAATGTTAAAATACATCTGATGCAGATGCATGCAAGCAAGTCCTACCCTATTCACTCCAGGGGAAAAAAGACATTGCTGAAGGAGAACAGTTCTGAGAAGACCCCAAGAACCACTCTTATACACAACTATAAATTCAGTGATTGATTTCTGCTTATTCTGCCTCACAAAGTCATTTAGAGAGTGGCTCTGACTTAAAATATTGCACTAATAAAGGTAAGGCATTAAGTTTCAACAGAATTTAATTTTAAGTAAAATGACTAAAATTTATCTTGTCTTACTTTCTTAAAGGTAGAGCAGAGCCACATATGATTATACTTTGTAGTACTAAGCTGATCTTCCTCCCCCTCTAAAAAATAATTAAGATTCTGTATAATCTGAATCAGCATTCTAGTTCATTAAAAGAACTCAGCACATCAGGCCCTGTTTCTTATTCCACATTACTTTTTACTTGCTTGATATAACGTGCTCTGCTAGAATATTCCACCCCCAAGACCTGTCATTATTTCACTCTTGGCATTGTTTTTGCTTTTGCTGAGCTAAAGAATCAATATCTGTATAAGCCAATTTTTAATTAAGCAAGGTGGTTCTATACAGATATTATCCTGGCTGTAATATTTATATACATGCACAAAAAATAAATGTGTAATTATCTTTTATAAGCTATATTCAAAGCTTTCTGAAGCAAATGGGAAGACTTCTGATTTTCCTGAACTTTTGAATTATGTCCTAGAAACAAACATCACCAGAGATCTTACTCAGCCAAGTGGAAGAAAAGAGATCAATGCTCTTCCATTCTCCCTTGGTTGGGCCATCCCTGATTGCAACAGAAAGAAAATCAAATGCTAAAGAAACAGGTGCTTTGATTTATTCAGTGAGGACTGCGGAAAATTATCTGTCCAAAATTTTAGATAAAGACTTAGTTTAGATTTATGATGAAGAAAAATACACTGTTTTGCAGCAGTTTTGAAAGAATTTCAAGGAGATTTAAAATATTACAATTTAAGATGTGGTTTCTGATAGAAGGCAAAAGACAGAGTAGAGAAAAAGTGAGACAAGATCACCAAACCCAGTTAAAAATGTGTTTTGTCTCCCTCAAATATCCTTTGCTCTTATCTTTTAATATCACACTGAATTAATTGATTCAGAACTTGGGGTGCAACTGTACAAGTGGGTAAGACTTGATAAATTGTGAAATTTAGTTTAAGGGGTGTCTCTGCAAAAGCACTGCTTGAAGAATAATTACATTTTCAAATTAGAGACCACCAGATCCTTCTCTGGTATGAAACAGAGGCACAGAGATATAAATATTCCTGTGGAATATTAACAATCAATCAGCTGGGGATCAGACTGGGGCAGCAGAACAGAAGAGCAGAGGACACAGTCTCAGCTACGTCAGGGAAGGTTTAGGTTGGATATTAGGAAGAACTTTTTTACCAAAAGAATAAAAAGTACTGGGATGCTCTCCCCAGGGAGGTGGTAGAATCACCATCTCCAGATGTGTTTAAAAAAAGACTGGACGTGGCACTTGGTGCTATAGTCCAGTTGAGGTTTTAGGACAGAGGTTGGACTCAATGATCTCAGAGGTTTCTTCCAACCTCATTATTCTGTGATTGTGTGTGACTTATCCAAGGTGCAGTCATTCCACTCTCCACTAGTGTGGAAAGGGCAACTACAGCCAAAGGAGCTGGAGTTTCACTGGGAGACAGTGCTGTGGGGAACCCACTGTCTGATTGTGCAGGAGCCACAAAAAGGATTTTCATCAAAACATTCTCCTCACATGGTCCTGCAGGCTCGAAGGCAGGAAAAGGTGAGGGGATCAAGGGCACCTTCAGCAGGTTTGCAGGTGACACAGAGCTGGGTGGATGGGGACACTCCAGAGGGACCTGGCCAAGCTGCAGAAGTGGGAATTCCCTGAGAATCTGCTGAGGTCTGACACGGCCGAGTGCTGGGACAATTGCCAAGGGCTGGAGGGACAGGAGCCAGGGAATGGCTCCCAGTGCCAGAGGGCAGGGCTGGGTGGGATATTGGGAGTTAGGAGTTGTTCCCTGGCAGGGTGGGCAGGCCCTGTGTTGTGTCACATTGCAAGAGTCCATCATGTCCAGGCAGAGTGCTGGGCATGGGAACAAAATGAGTCTTCATTTTATAAAGCTCCAGAATCCATTTATCACCTCTGGGGATGAGGAGAGGGATGAAGACAAAAGACTGGGTAAAGGCAGGGTCATGGGGCTTTTATTGGATAATGCAGGGGTGGAGTTCAGGGTTTGGGTTTCCGCCTCTTTGGAATGGGAGCACTGCACAGCCCGGGCACAGGGTGCCCAGAGCAGCTGGGGCTGCCCCTGGATCCCTGGCAGTGCCCAAGGCCAGGCTGGACATTGGGGCTAGGAACAGCCTGGGACAATGGAAGGTGTCCCTGCCATGGCAGGGGATTGGGAGTTGATTTATACAGTCCCTTTCAAGCCAGGCCATTCTATGATTTTATGATATTTGTCAGGAAAATGAGTGATGCCGTAGAAAATCCTCTACAATCTGCTTTGGCTCTTGCAGTTTCTGCTGTCACACTGGACTCAGAACTCTGTCCTTATCTCAGGCCTGTTCTCTGCCACAGGGGATTTAAATCCACCAGCTCTTACTCTCAGGTTCCTGGCTCACTGCTCAGGCTGTGGAGAGGGACACACTGATAACAAACATCTGAAATTCCCCCTCTGTGCAAAAGGTTGAAGGCCAAAATTTGAGCTGTATGGGCAGCTCTGGTGTCTACAAGGTTAAGCAACAAGTGATTCTTCAGCATTACAAGTTTTGACTTGAGCAGGAACACTCAACCAGATTCTGATTTCAGGTGCTGCATTATCTTCCTGCAGAGAAACCCAATGGCTGGGCACAGCTCCCTGGGACATTCTGCAAAGGTGCTTAAAGTAGGACTGTGCAGAACTTAAAACTGTCTTTTTGATCAAATTTTCTACTTAAGAAATACTGTGCAATGGGAGGGAAATAGTTTTGTGTCAATTTACACAGGATTCAATAAAAGCAAATTAAAAAGTTGTTTCCTATTAAAATCGACACAAGTTTTCTATTATCATGAGTATTATTAACTGGAGATATATGTGCCAGATCTTCTTTTAATTACAGACATATAACTTACACAAAGAGAAGTCATATCTTCCAAGTAATTACAGGCAGCTTTAAAGCATATTATTGTATTATTAAATTAAAAAATCTGCTAGTAGAAAGATCAGAAATTAAATATAGAATCATCCAACATTCAAAGAAAAAGTGTGCATAGACAGACATGAAATAAGCTAAATTATTCAGATTTAAAACAGTTTTCACACAGGAAGAATTATATACAGCAGCAGTGTTTTGCTGCAGTTTTCTAAATCAGATGTAGCTACTAGCAAACTATTCAGCTGTTATTAAAACAATCTAAGAAATAAACCCAGCCTGTCCTGGAGAGCAGGCAAAGCACATTTATCCCCCAGTGAAGCCATTTCCAGAAAAATCCCCATGCCTAGCAATAGGAGGAAAATGAACAACAGCATCATAAAATGAGAGCACAGTGCATTAAGCAATATTGCCTCCACTCAGTTTTTCAGAACTTGCACACATGTGTGGTTTAACCTCCTTTTCCAGCTCAGGACTCAGAATTCCTGACCCTGCCCAGTGCTAGTGAGACAAGGTGAAAGAGGGAGGCACAGGCCCCACTCCAGATGGATTCCACAGGCCTCTGAGTCCTCATTAGTAAGACAGGAACAATCCAAAGAATATTTTGGATATATCAATATCTTACCAATCCAATGAATATTTTATCCGTGTCTTTGTTCAGCCCTTGGAAGAGGCAAATCTGGCTGTGCAGTGACCACAGAGGATGTGGACTCCCTCAAGTTGTGCTTCTCCATTCCCCTCAGCCCAAACTGCCCCAGAACTTGTGCTACCCCACCAAAAACCAGTTCAGCTTCTGTTCTACTCCCTAAGTCTGTGGGGCTCACTATGAATTAATGCTGAGCTTTAATAAGATGGAAAATAGTACAGATTAAAAAGGATCATAATGCATAAAACTGCATTTTGAGGTTGAGCTGGATGTAATTTTTAGCTGGCTGTTACATATTTTACTGTAGCTTTAGAGAAGGATTTCCAGGAAGCATTTTCAAAAGTAGTTCCAAGAGCCTTTTCTATATGGCCACGGAGAGACAAATATGTGCATGTGCTACATACATATTCAAAGTGTACATCTATTTTTATACCAGTGTCTAATGTTTAAAATATTTAAATATTTTATCCCTTTTCACTCCACTAATAGTTTCCAGTAATGGACAGATCCATAACAATGCAAGAATGATTCTTTTAATCAGATTTCCCTCTTAATTTTTTAAGGTTAGCAGGTTTAGAAATTTATAATAAGTTCTGAACTTCTGGATGTTTATCTAAGCTGAACTCAAAGAAATCCCTTCTAAAATTTTAAATTTCCCTGCTATAATTTTAGTGCTAAAGATCTACCTTAAGGTTCTGCATCTTGCATGTAAGTCTCAATTTGTATTGTGATAAAGGAGAGCCACTGCTGTGCTTTCTTGTGATATTGCAGTTATTAAGTGAATCTTTTCTTAGATTCACTTTCTTCTTAATGTAAACCCAAGTCCTCTAAAATAAAGCAAAATATTTTTCTCTTCCTACATGCCAACAGCACACTTTTTTTGAACAAGTACCAACTACATTTGTAGCAATATTAAAAATCAGTTTTACCAGTAACCTTGGCAGGTACTCTGCAAATTTAAAGGCTGTTAAATTTGATAAGGCATTACCACCCTAGGAAGCTCTTGGAACATCCATCCCCCCTCACAATGGTCTTTGGGCACACACCAGCAGTGAAAGACACCACAAGTTCTACTCGGATGACATAAGACAAAGGACATGCTGGTTTCAACACTTACTGCACAAACCTGTTTTTCTTCTGGCTAATTCAAAGTGTCATCAGAATAGATTAAAGAGCAAAGGAAAGAGAAAGAATGAGGGAGAGGAGGTAAATTAATTCCTCCATACCAGAAAGCCAACTTTCAGTCAGCTTTTCCCTGGATGTTTGTATCTGCAAGCCTACTGAGGATTCCAGCAGAAGGAAGTCTATTAATTTTCCATGTACTTGTTGACGAAAAAGCTATCAGGATTATGGGTTGAATATTTCTAGAGTAGGGAAAGTAAGGGATGCAATTAATCTCTGTGAACTAAAATATACCTCTTTTCATTAATCTTTTATTGTAAATGAGCAAAGTAATTGAACCAGTACCACACTGTCAGAATAAATGCAATGCCAGTGGGATATGCATGAGAGAGCACATACTGATTGAGTATTAAATATCTAACGGCAATAATTTATGGTTCATTACCTCTTTTTGGAGTTCCTTAGTTGCAGAGTGCTTGAATTTTAAGTAGCCAGACTTTCAGCAGAAACCGCTCTCAAAAGCTGAACATACCAAATGTGCAAAACCCTCTTAAAATTAAGAGTTTTGTACTTAGTTGAGGCAACCTCTGCACCACCAGAAATGTGCATCTATTTGCAACTTGGATTAATACAATTAAAGATGCAGCGATTGTGACGGTGTTCACAGGGGTCTTAGGATGAGGGAAGAGATGAGGATCTGACTCCATGTTTCAGAAGGCTGATTTATTATTTTATGATATATATTAAATTAAAACTATACTAAAAGAATAGAAGAAAAGGTTTCATCTCAGAAGGCTGGCTAAGAATAGAATAGGAAGGAATGATAACAAAAGCTTTTGTCTTGGACAGAGAGTCTGAGCCAGCAGACTGTGATTGGCCATTAATTACAAACAACCACATGAGACCAATCCCAGATGCACCTGTTGCATTCCACAGCAGCAGATAACCATTGTTTGCATTTTGTTCCTGAGGCCTCCCAGCTTCTCAGGAGGAAAAAATCCTAAGGAAAGGATTTTCATAAAAAGAGGTCTGTGACACAGTCATGAATACTCCAAAGGATCATGTGCCAAGTGAAAATCGGAGAAATGAACAGAACATTGTACACAGGCAGATCACAGGTAAAAATGGCCAAATACCTTCTTACCTGTGTTCCTGTAAAGAGACTTCATATAGGAGACACAGCTTTGTGCTGTTCCCTTGGATCCTGTCACTGGAAACAGGACCAGAGGGAACGGCTGGAGCTGGGCAGGGCAGGCTCAGGCTGAGATCAGGGAAAGGTTCTGCTTCCCCAGAGGTGCTGGCACTGCAGGCTCCAGGGATGCACAGGGGGATTGCTGGGGGCTCTGCAGGGACAGGAGTTGGGTCAATGATCCCTGTGGTGCCTCCAAACTGAGGATATTCTATGATTCTATGACTTCCAAAAGGCTAAAAGGCCAAATTTTAGAAAGGGGAGCAGAGCACGACCACTTAAAACACTGTGCAACATGGCACCACTGAATTATTAAGTAACACTGCTCCTGTTCAAGGCAAAAATATTCAGACATCTCCTTGTACAATTGGAAGTATAAATAATGTTATCTCTTTACTATGACTTGAGCATTCCTGACAGCACCAGGCTTACAGGGAGTTGTGGCAACAGTGAGAGCTGCAATGAGTTTGGCCTCTTCCCCTGGCACCTCTTTCCCAGGCTGTGAGCAGAACCGTCTTTTGCAGGGGAGAGATGTCACCTTTGCTAAATTGACACACCGTGACCTCCTTCACCAATAGGCCTCCTGACAGATTCCAGCTGTCCTGCTCTGACAGAATCTTTCAAGGATCAAAGTAAAGATCAAACTGGAAGTGGGAAATAAATGCTTCAGAGTTTTTATGCCCCCTTCATCTTGACTTCACAGGAGTGTAAGTGATGAAATCTGAGGGAAACCAGACAGAAGTCAGCCCAAACCCACAGATTTTAATCCTTTCTGAATTTGACTCTTTCTGCTGCCTACTGGAATTGGTCCTGGAATGCATACCGGGCTCCTGAGCCTTTCTGTTCCTGGTGAATTCTGCTCATCTGTTGAAAATTAAACTGTCCTACTCAGACACTGCTCACTTGGCAACAGACTGCTTTATGTTTACTGTTTATTGATTGTTGTTAACTGGGACTATAGAGAAGAAGCATTTCAGTTTCAAAGTCGTCCCAGAGGACACTGGCAGGTTACAATCACTTATACTGTAAAAAACTTCATATTAATTGACTCTATATTTACATATTATGAATGCATATTTTAATCTGTTTTACATGAATAAGTCCTCCACAATGACGGTTTCATTTCCTTTTTTAAAACAACATAACTACTTGCCTTATTTGAAGAGACAAATCTCTTCTAAATTGTTTTGACCTTTCCTTGTGTCCTTTCTTAAAGTAGAAGTTGTATTTGCCTTCTCAGTTCAGGAATTTCTTATCTTAAAGCAAAGGGATGAACTCAACTTCAAACTGAAACCATTTCATTGTGCTCCCTCCAGTTTGGCAAGTCACCCTCTCTGTCTGTATTTGAAGCAGCCAAACTCCTCACTAGCTCAACTCAACTATTTTTAGCCACAATAGACAAAAGGCTGAGAATAGATCAACTACAGCACTGTGCTGGAAAAGGTCTCTGGTCAAGCCCAGAAAGATATGGAGATAGCCCTGACTAATAAAATACAAAGGTCAGGACATTAATCTGGAACAGAGCAGAACATCTGAACATGGCATTCCTGTTGCTGTTTAATATTTTGCCCTCAACCTTAGCAAAGTTTGTTCTCCTCCTGTAAAGACCTTTTGTTTGGAGTTTCCAAAGCCAACCCACATTAAGATGAAACATTTTCTTACCCATCTCCAATTTCATCACCCTCAGAGCAAGTCAAGAGGCTTCAATAAAATATTACCCACTTATTCAACACACTCTGTGGCCTCAATGCTTCCATTTTAAGTTTACAGTCATCATTATCCCTACCCAAACCCCAAATACTTATCAAGGTTCTGCTGTTTTCCAGGACCACAGGAGCTATTACAAGCCAGCTGTGCTGGGCTCTAAAACCAGAGCCAGACAAAGCTTTCCTCACAAAGTACCTGCCTCCCTTAGCAATTTCCAAATTAAATTATTGGCTCACACAGGACACTGCTAGCAAACAGAAACCCCTCCATCCTAAGGCCTCAGGATGAGGAGGCATCTTACAGAGCCCTATTTGTCAGGTGCCACATTTAAAGCGCTGCAATAAAACAATTAAGGATATTCCCAGATGTGAACACTGCAGTCCTGAGTGTTACTATTCCATTTCCTCATTCTCAAATCACTCTACTATTCCTCTGGTAAATGTGTACTCTGGGGGCTTATCTGTTACTGCTCTGTGTCTTCACAGCACCTTTGTAGCAATGTTCTTTTGTGTTTGGAATTGCACCCTGCAGAAATTGCTTCCTGCCACCGAGACAGACCAATTCATTTTATGACTACAAATCTATATTAATGTCTTTTCTACAGTATTTAGTGATGCAAGTCCTTCCACTTGTTACTCTTAAGCATATAAAGGCCTGTATTTCTGGAGACAGCAGTGCGTGCAAAAGATCACAGTGGTTTTTATTGCAGTTAGAAAATACCTGATGTTGCTATGATCAATACAGTGAGACCATGTGTGAGTTACATTAAAATGTTAAATATGGACAAATAAAAAATCAAATAAAAATCAGGACCAAGTGCCTGCAATGGAATAGTTATAAAGAAACAGTTCCCATTTATATTTTTTCTAAAATCCATTCTAGCATCATAGCAGAAGAACAGAAGAAAGTAGCAGAGTGAATATGGAGTTTAATTTTGAATGATATTGAAAGGTCAGTACAGAACTGCACAGCTCATATTTTTGTGAAGATAACATGTGTGAACTAGTTATTTCCTCTTTTTAACATATAATGACCTTGTCCTTTGATTTAATGAGAAAATTATACCTGCTGCACTCAGATTTAACAAACTCTCCAGAATTAAAGATGTACCAAAGTAGGGGAAAAAAAATATAAAAGAAGAATGAGAAATGAGACCTTACACTTAGGACCCAACCATGTGGCAGAAGAAAGGCCAGAGATGCCAGCACAGAGACCTGTGGAGCCTTTGCTGTGACATGGGCAGGAGCAGAGAGGGGAAAGCTGTGCAAGAGCTCCTTCCACCTCAGGTGCACTGACCTTACTAATGTGATATAATGTGAACAATGCTCATGGTCAAATGGCAACTCACATAGGTGCTACTGGTAGCAGGGAATGCAAAAAAAAACCAAACAACAGTGCCTGAAACACTGCACTGCAATTATAACTTGAGAAGGCTTCTATAATCTCAGTTCTAAGAAGGTTGCACAACCTGTGCTAAGGTCATACATGTCAATTATGAAGGTTGCAGTAGTAGCCCATGTCACAAAAGAACATTTATTTGTTCATTTAAAATTGCAATTAATTTAAATTGTTCTCCTCAACTCATGGAAAAAATGTTGAGGCCTGAAAGAAATCTCTTTTCATGTGCAGGAGTGGAAGAGTGAACTCTTAATTCTCATTCTAGCTTTGCTTTAGCCACTGTGTACTCCCGACTATGTTTCTTTTACTTTCTACCTTTTAGAACTCTGCAAACTGCCATATTTCAAAAGATTTGAAATTTGTGTGCCCAGCATCCAAGGACCTGCTGCACAAACAACACAAAATGCAAGTGGCTGCACTTGCTTTCCACTGCTCTCTCCTTGCAGCTGAAGAAATCAGACTGGAGGTACAGAAGCTTAAATAGATTGAGAATTTGCTTTAGTATGACTTCTGTTGCTTTTTCCAGGTGAGCCCAGGGCTGTTCCAGGGCACAGACAAGGAAAGCAGAAGCTTTAAGGGAGTGCTTTGTCCTTCCCTCTCTGCTTGTTTCTTTGGTTTTGTGCGGGGTTTTAATTTCACAAGCACATTGAGTGGAGGGACAGATGAGATCAGAAAGGGATTTCTGAGGATGAACTCTTCCACAGGGATCACCTGGGAAAATCCATCTGATGCCCTAATGACAGACACATTTTTGAACAATCAACCTGAAGAAATGTTTAATGTATATTAGATTACATTAAATATACAGGTTACATCTAAAGCCTGACTAAAGCAACTGGACACTGACACTTAATTTTCTTTAGTTAAAAATGAAAACAAAACCAAACTGAAGACTACTGAGTTTAGGTTGTTTCTCCTGATACTCCCCTCTCTGCTGACTTCAGAGCAAGTTACTCACAAGGAAATAAAACCCTCCCAAGGCCAAGTGCTGGTTTCAGAGAAATGCAGAAGCAAAGCAGGCGGCTCGCAGCCACGCTGGCAAAATTCCCAGGTGCCAGCCCTGTGCAGGGAGCTGTCACAGCAGCGATTGGCAGGTCCAGAGCCCTGTCCCCTGCTTTTAGGGGTCCTCAGCTGAGTTTCCTGCCTGTGCTCGATCTTGCAATCCACCACAGCGTGGCACTGTGACATTCCAGCTGCAAACTTGGGTTTATTTCCCTGCAGCCAGGCTCCGGACACAGCCCCCAGACAGTGCCTGGGCTGGGCACACAGCCCCTGCAGCACCTGGGGCGTTCTGCAGCTCTGCTCCCCCCTTCCCCATCAGCTCCAAGTGTGCATCCCATTCCAGAGGCTCCGGGGCTCCCACTCTGCAGGAATGCCTGGGGGAACAATCCCTTAGCTCTCAAAATAACCCCATCCTAGAGCTAACATTTTATATTCGGTTATACACTTCTGACAAACCAATACTTTCCATCAGAAAAAAAAAAAAAAAAAAAAAAAAAAAAAAAAAAAACAACACCAAAATCAACAATAATAACAATAACAACAACAAAAAAAACCCAAACACCAAAAAATCCCCCCAAAAAAAACACAAAAAACATCCCAACCAAATTATCAAAGAGCTCCATCCTCAAGAACCCCACCACGAACATACACCAAGTCCTAGCCCACTCCAATGAGTATTTCTGTACCATTGCAAAATATTTTCTAAGGGACCCTTGGAGTTCTGAAGAATTTGTACTCGTAGATCGTGGAATGAAACAAAACAACCATTCAGCATTCTCAGAATAGTCTGAAATGAATATTGCAGGCACCAGGACTGCAAAAAACCTGTTTATTGTAGAAAGTGTTACACAGGTTTTGTTGATTGGTGGCCAAGCAAAGCCTTCCAAAGTGGTTTGTGGGTTGGTTTGGTTACTATCTTCTCCATCTTAATATAATATACTCTCCTGAAAGGCTGCAGCCTTTCTGCCCCTGTCTCTGAAGGTGGCAGGAATTGCAATGAGCTGTTCAGGGCCCTGTCACAGCACTGCTGCGTCTGTCTCGTGGCTCCCAATTGAAATACTGATCAAGTCTGGCCCTACTGAATTTTTACAATTGAAGTTTCAAGGTGACATACTATGGCATAACATTAAGCATAGATTTCATTTGTCCTTCATTAATAATCAACCTTACAGTCAAATATCCATTAACATGAACTGCATAATAAAATCAACAACAATTTCAAATGAATTCCCATATGAACAAAACATTTCAAATGCTTAATATTTCACACTCTTCTTTCACCAGATAGAGTTCAGTAGCGGTCTAGGTCTTTGAAATCTTCATAATGCTTTTTATCTTTTGAAATGAAACATTTCCCTTAGACTTTCATATCACCCCTATTACTTTACATCAGTGCCAAGTCAATTCCCTTTCTGGATTTCATCTTTCCTCTCATATCTCTTTTGCCATTTAGCAAACAACATCCTGTCTCTGGATCTTCTCAGCGTATTTACTCACAAAAAAAGGACACTGTTCTAACTAAAATTAGCAGAATCAGAACAAAGGCAGCCCTCCTCTGCTTCGTGGGCTGGCATGTGCAATAAGTGAAAACTCAGAGATGGGATTAATTGCATCAAACAAATAAAATTAACAGTTTGTTTGCCACACAGAACTTAACTTGGCAATGGAGGCCCTCTAGTATCACCGACTGGTGTACTGAATTATTATAAATGTAATGTAATATGTACATTTACACCTTGGACAGTGTAAATTTTTGTCTTTTTCCCTGTCCTGTAGATTTTTTTATTTTACCAAGCAAGAAGGATTACAACCCTTTTTGCTAATATAACCTGGTTCTATTCTGTTCAGGAGAACAACAGCTCCAAAGAACAAAACTCCCAGCCATTATCATTATTAATAAAGAAAAATTTTCCAATTGTGACTGGAGCCTTTTAAGATTTCAGATGGAGCTGCTTTTCCTGGTGGGGAGCAGTGTGATTGCTTGTATTCTGGGGAGTAGAGGTGACTTTGTCATGCTCAAAATCTGCGCTTTTTGATGTTAACTAACTTCCTATAAAACCCTGTGAATGCCAGATAAGGAGGCTTTTACCTGAGAGCAGCTAAGTCTGATAAGTGAGGTGTTTGATTAAGCTCAACTAAGATTAGGAGAAAGTTATTGATGCCTTATCTCCAAAGGACTATTCAGTTCAACAGCTATCTCAGTGAGAAGCTGTCCTTTTTCTCTCCCTGACAAAGCCACAATCTAACCATTTTAAATCCAATCCACTTACAGCACTCAGACAATGCTCTTCATTTCCTAGAGCTGAAGTTGCCACATTCCCATGGCAGACTAGGACAATACTTATTACAAGATCCAGAATGGATATTCTATGGAATTCTCAGGCACTAAACACTTTAGACAAGAAAGGTTCCCCAGCATTTCTCCATCTTGAGAGGAAAGCACAATTTTTAAAGTACTGCTTCCATTACATAATGCTCCTCTGAACATAATGCAGAGCAATTTCCAGTACTTTATAAAATCTATTCCTTTAGGCTGCCATTTACATCCTAGGAATTACAGCCATACCAAGCATTTGCATGGAGATCATTAATATTTAAAGTGAGACATGCTCCAGAACTGGAGCAACTGAAAAAATCTGCACTCATAGGGGGGCACAGGACCCTCCTTCAGTGGCAGCAGCAGTGCATCCCTCTGCCCACTGATGGCTCTTTGGAGTGGTGGTTACTGTTTTAATTAACAGTTTGGAAGTCTCCTGTTGCTCAGACAGCCTTCCAAGAGAGGGCTCCTCGATCCCAGAGGTGTTTTATGAAAATGTTGGCACTGCTGAGCACAGACAGGGCAAAGCACCAGCCCTGAACCCCTGTGCTGTGTGACCAGAACCTCACCTCACCTCACCTCACCTCACCTCTCCTCTCCTCTCCTCTCCTCTCCTCTCCTCTCCTCTCCTCTCCTCTCCTCTCCTCTCCTCTCCTCTCCTCTCCTCTCCTCTCCTCTCCTCTCCTCTCCTCTCCTCTCCTCTCCTCTCCTCTCCTCTCCTCTCCTCTCCTCTCCCTCTCCCTCTCCCTCTCCCTCTCCCTCTCCCTCTCCCTCTCCTCCCTGCAGCCCAGGGGCCCTGAACTGAACTGAGCCTGCCCTGCAGATCTCCATGCCCAGCACTCCTGGTCACATTCCTGCCCCTCCATCTCCCTGCTTGGGGCATCTGCTGCTTGCAAATCTCATACCAAGGTGCCCAGTTCCCAAAATATTGCCCATCCAACGAGCAGTTCTATTTTACAAACTTCAGTATGTGTTTGGGCAGCCCCAAACTTCTTGGGAACGTGATTTATTTCTGCTGGAATGATGTGAGGCCACGCTTGGACTTTGAGTGAACTTGACCTTCTCTCCTGCTGTAAATTGCCTGACACACTGCTGGAAGTACAGAGACTTTGTCAAGAATCTGTAATTATCAAAATGCATGAAACTGGAGATACAATTTGCACTTGTTCATCACACCATTCCATTTTCATACTGTTGTATTTTTTCTCATTTTAATTGAGTTTCTGTGCTGTAAATTAGTCTCATAGTGCTCCTGCCTTGTTCTGGCTTAAAGCAGACATCCATGAGGTATCACTGAAAAAGCTAAATTCTTCCTGTGAGGGATATTGAAATTTCCTCGCTAATTCCACTGCAACAGCTAATTTAACAAAGGTTTACTATTAGTTCTTAATTCTTTTCCAGGCCATGCCTTCTTCCAGCACACAAAAGTGAATGTTAAAAAACCCCACCCTATTATCGCGGCTGTCTGTTGTGAACAGACTTGTGAGATGATAATGACAAAAATGCAGATGGGGTCTCTGGAATTTGTGCAGGTAAGCAAACTAAACAGAGCTAGGCAGTGCTCTATTTATCTAGCACAAATATGTATGTTCCACAAATATAAAAAGAAAGTATCGATTTGCTACTGATACAAGCTCTCTTTCCCCCAAGCACCACTGGCTTAAAGCCCTTTATAGAATATACTCTTGTTGATCATCAAATACAGCACATTCCTACATCAGCAGCGTAGGAGGGAAGATTATTCCTCTGAGAATTACTGTATTCAAGAGGCAAGTGATAATATCATCACAAAATAGACAAGTTACATTTAAAATTAAATAAAATAACGCACCAGAGGCTTCTGCATCTCCTAATGCTTTTTTATTTCCCAAACTTGCCTCTTACTGGATCAGACAGAACAGTGCTTTACTTCCATGAATTTTTAATTTGATTTCATCAAAACTGTGGTGAATTTTTCCCACCTTTTCCCTATGCAGACTTAAAAACAGCTTACAGAGTTTGTACAGCCAGAGCAACTAAATCTGGCTCAACATGCCAGACGAAAGCATTGGTATTACTGAGAGTAAATACACAACACTTGACTTAGAGCTCATCTTTTGGCAAAGCAGGGAATTCACTTATTTGCAAATTGTATTCACAGGCTTCATTCACTTCATGGGAGGATGCAGAACTCAAAGGTGTTTCTGCTCCTTTTTCCTTGAAGTAAGAACAATGTCACCCACAAACCGTTTCGCCATTATTAAAAATCTGTCATAGAAACATGGAATGGTGTGGGTTGGAATGGACCTCAAAGCCCACCCAGTGCCACCCCCAGCCATGGGCAGGGACACCTCCCACTGTCCCAGGCTGCTCCAGCCCCAGTGTCCAGCCTGGCCTTGGGCACTGCCAGGGATCCAGGGGCAGCCCCAGCTGCTCTGGGCACCCTGTGCCAGGGCCTGCCCACCCTCACAGGGAACAATTCCTCATTGCCAAGATCCCAGCCAGCTCTGCCCTCTGGCACTGGCAGCCATTCCCTGGCTCCTGGCACTGCAGTTCCTGAGGGATTGTCCCTCTCTGGGTTCCCTGCAGCCCCTCAGAGCCTGGGAGGAGCTGTGGGGTCTCCTCACAACTTCTCCAGGCTGAGCAACCCCAGCTCTCCCAGCCTGGCTCCATAGGGGAGGTCTCAAATTCCCAAGTACTAGTGGAGTTTCACAACATGATATTCTCTAAGAAATGGTCATTCTGGCATATGTATCTTATTCTTTCTTCTCCAGTGAGCTGAATCTGTTTCCCAATCAAAAACTTTTAAATGAAGCAACCATTCCTTTGGCAGAACCACAGTGGTGACACTTTCCACTGTGACAGCCACCAGGGACTTGGGGGTTCAGTGAACACAGGGAGCTACTAAAGCACTGCAAGAAATGCAGGAAATTCCTGCAGCATCCATTTGATAAATATAGCCTGGGTTTAATTTGTCCATTCAACCCTTTCTCATCCTGGGGAGGCAGAAGTTAATTTGCTCTACATGCAAGCAGCAGACATTCGGGTCAGCCTGAAGAAACCATTTTGGACTGTCAGCATGCATCCAGGGGAGCCCTGAGACAGAGTGGGAGACAAATTGACCAAACGTTGATTTATAACAACAGTCAGCCAGAGAAGGCACAAATGTGAAAACAGTGCAAGCAGAGTGTGAAACCCAAATCTGAACTGTCAGGGAACTGAAAGAACAACCAGATGCTTTCTGCAGTGACATAAATCGAAGCAGAAGTCACCAGGCAGAGATATAAGCAATGCTACCACAACACGTAAATAATCTGCCTCACTCTGAAAGAGTTGTTCTGTGGTGCTGAAAGCAACTGCTGGTTGCATAAATCACATCCCCCCTCAGACACAAACAGGGTAGGACATGCATTCTTCAGAGAGAGGAAACGGTGCCACAGAGTTGGAGTATTCTCTCCTGCTGGAAATGCAATCTAGGACAAAGAAATTGTCACATTCTGGGTGTAAAAGAGTACCAGTGGATTAGAGAGTAGCTCCTGCTGGCACTGCTCTTTCAATTTATCCCCAAGTATCACATGAACATTACTGTTACTGCTTCCATTCTGCATTAAGAGATGGAGAAATTGGTTATGGACCAGCAAGAGACCATTCAAACAAATGAGCAGCTAAAAACTACAGAGGCAACAACTCCTGAGTGTACAAGTTACAGCATTCCAGGATGCAGGAATTTATATTTCATTCTACAGCGGACTGTAATTCTATTGTTCCTGTAAGTCAGCAGCTATCATTAAGCAATAGCCACATAAAGTATCTGCAGTCTTCTGAGTTTCAGAGCACAGAACTGAGATAATTCTGTTCTTATGTCATATTGCCAGGTCATCTTTCAAAGTGAAGTTTATGTACAAGAACCTTGTGAACCTCATTCTGAAATAATGGTACCACTATTAAATGCTCAAAATCAAAGATTTCAGGTGTGTGAAGGCTGGTTTTGAAGAGTATCTCCAAAACCTGAGACCTACCTGGAAGACCTCTGGCCTCACCATGCGCTTATGAAGTCTGCTTAAACTCACCTACACTATGTTTATTATTAAAATTTTAAAAAAAGAAAGAATTGTGCAAGGCTTTACATCAAAATGCATCTAAAAATTTCATCTCCAAGCCCTTCTGAAGGGATAGCACACATTGATCAACTGAATTAGTTATTGCCTTTGTGTAAGAAGCAAAAGCAAAATCAAAACCCACTCGTTTTCCTCAAATAATTCAAACTTGGAGAAGGCACTGGACTCTGCAGGGAAACATCTTCTCTCAGAGCAAACACCAATTCAGTAAACAAGAGAAAGGAGTAACATAACACTTGGCTATATCTCACTTTCTTTTCCACCTGTTTGCTTTGTTCATCCTTTAACACAAGAAATAAAAGACACTTTCTCTATGTGCCTTTTTCATATAAAAATACAAAAATATACAAAGAGAAATTACTGGGAAAAGAGAACATGCTGCAATCTTAGTGTGTTTTAGCACTACAGAGCCTTATTCACCTTGCCAAAAAAATATTCACTCTACAGAGACATGAAGTAAGATAAGGGGGGAAAAAAGAGTCTGGCATTGAGGTATGAGATAAAGGTCAGCAAATCACATGAGCATTCTTATGTCAAGGCTGAGCCATGAGGTAAATTACTCTGAGCCCCATGGAGTAGCTACGGAAAGTTGTTTGGAGATTCAAAACCTGTACAAACTAGTCTGCTAGCAGAGGGTGGAAATCAAACCATGAACTCAATCACTCCCAAGTGATCATAAAACCCAAAAATCCCAACAAAGCTTGAAAATATCCACAAGCAGAAAAGAAAAGCCCATGCTCATGTTGTCCACTTTCTGTGAGCAGCTGTTTAATATGCACAAAACTCAGTAGAATGTTTTCCACTGATTGGAAACTTCCCCCAAAGGCTGTCTGTACCCCACCACCCCAAACTAAAAATACCTTCACCTTCTGAGGAAGCTTTATGTTGTTTTCAATGCTCCTTGTCTCTTTAAATGCTTCAATTTTGTCATCAGCTTTGTTTTGGCAGGTAGGTTCATTTACAACTTGGAGGTTTTTTTGTACTGTTTTATCCTCTTCCCCTATCTCAAATATGTTGAAAGATTTGCCTTTAAAAAAGGTTTTATGACAGCACATAATGGAGATCTTCCTTTTAACACTCAGAGGGATGAAAGGCTGGTACAACATGCCTTAACCTGAAATTTGGCACAGAAAAAAGCACAAATATAGAAATCAGGAGAAATTCAGGCTTTTTGTCACTTCTCATCACTATTTTGCCTTTCACATTTTATTTAAGTCCATTGGAGAACAGGAACACAGGATTAAACCAACAAGACTTAACATATGTTTCAAGACAGGACCAGCACAAAAAAAGGTGTTAAATGATAGATCACGTTTTCAAATGTGAAATGAATGGGTCAGCAATTGTTTCTTTCTGATTGTCTGTTTCTCATCACCCCTTGCGCCACTGCAGCACACAAGCTGCTATCAGAACTTTACCACAAAAAGCCTATGTCCATCTTTCACTATTTCTTTTTGCTTGGCCATCAAAGCAAAGACTTTGAAAATGCCAAGATCTGTGGAACTCTGCAGTTCAAAATTGCCAAATAATACTGCACTGAAAAATTGGATGTTTTTAGTGTAAATACTGCTCCAGGAACATGGATGAGCTGCTCCTTACCACCCCAGCCAGGACAGCTGTGTCTCTGCTCTTGACCTATACCAAGCAAACATGAAATCAGCTCAGTTTGGTCTGAAGTGAACTACTCTGTCTACACCAAATATTTTTGGGTTTTTTGCATTTGATATTGGCAGACAAGTATCAAGCATGGCAGGGACAATTATCTTAGGTCAGCATGCAGCTCTGTGCATGACCTGCAGCTCTCATTTCATATAAAGCCAAAAGTCTTGTGGGACAAACACATAACAGAAAAGAGACTTTGCTGCATTCTTTTCATCCCACCTCAAAGGGCTTTCAGGATATGTACGGCTTTGCCAACAGAAAACTCAAAGCTATCTGCTAATTTAATGAGGAAACCCCATATCACCTGTACAGTTTCAATTCTTCCTTCTCCTCAGTGTCAAAATTTTCTTCATGTCGTTGAAAAAAATACATAAAGATGTTTCAGGCTTTTAGATCAATACTGATCATCATTACCCAATCATATTCCAACACAGCCTTCAGGAAATTCCTGGCTCTGTTCCATATTCTCTAGAACAAGAACCTGTTGCATTTCAGGCTTATTGAACACATACTTATTTTAAATTGAGAGTAATATGCCCAATTATTTCAGTAAGTAATCCTTTCATCTTGAAAACACAATTCATATATTTTTGCTTTGTAACAGGCAAATGAATTACAATATAAGAGAGGGTGTGTTTGGGGGGTTTTTTGCTGCCTTTTTTTGTTTGTTTGTTTTACTAAATAGTTCAGAACTATGAGCAAATTTTTACAGGAAAGATGATTCTGGAGTCACAAGTTTTATTCCCCTGACTACTAAATCTGCCACTTAACTGAGGGCTGGATTCTTGTTTGTGAGCTTGCACAAAGTAGGGAGTTGGTGCAAGGAAAAGGAACAAGAATAGCAATAAATAGATTTTAAATAATAATTTTAAAAAGTGGATTTAAACACATTTTACTCAGGAAAATAACTTCACAAAATCCCTTATTGCTATTGATTACATAATTCATTACAGAATAAATTACTTTTACCAACTATGATTTTAATGACTTAGTCTTAAACAAATCATCCAGATTAAAAGGCTGATGGTAATTTCACTCTTCTATTTAACAGTTATCACAGTTTTTCAACAGTTATTAAGATATCAGTTCTATCAAACCATAATAGCCACAAAAATCGGGTAAAAGGAAACACAGACACTTCATTTCTCAGAGCAGATCCAACACTGCTCTGCTTTCCTAAACAGGAACCTCCCTCAGCAATTCTTTCCTTCTTGCACAGTGATCACAGCAAAATTCCACAGGCCCCTCTGCTGGCAAATTAATTGTTGCATTCCAATTAAGAGCATTTCAAGCTGATACCTTCCCTGGCTTTGCATTCCCATTGTGCAGAGCTGATGCTGTCCCTGGGCTGCACACCAGGCTCTCAGAGAGCACAGACACTGCACTCCCCACTCTGCTGTCCCCATCCTGCCACCCTGCAGAAAGGCATTCATCCACCTGGAATGGCTGCTCCACACTTTTCCAAGGAAATTACAATTTCCTTTATTTGTAATTTTATTTTCATTTATTTGCTTCCCAATACCACTCTAAACTGACACCACATTTCACCAAGTACTAAGTTTTCTATTGTTCCTGCAGTGATTACTTTGCATATAAAATCTGAATTTTGATTCATAAACAGAGTTTATATCCAGAACATTTAAATTCCAACTCTTCATTGCAAAGTTGCCTAGAAAACTTACACAAACTTTTATTAATTTCTACTCCAAGTTGGGTCTGAAATGTTTCCATTACCATTGCTTCTCAATTCCCCTTACATTTACCACTGTACTTACTGCTTTTCTTCAGCACCTATAAATTTTAAAAGAAAAAAATAACAAAAAAATAATTGTGAATCTTAGAAATTGCAAATTTGCAAAGTTTAATGCCTAGGAACATACTCAAAACCACTGAGGTAAATCTTAGCTGCAAAATTTCTACAAGGGTTTCCAAGTCTTTAAATTGCTTCTGGATTTTTCTAGCTGCAAAATTTCAACAAGGCTTACAAAGTCTTTAAATGTGAGGGTTGCTTCTGGACTTTTCTCAAGTAGGAAACCAGAAATGCAGCACATGTTCACACACAAAGGGTTTGAGTTCTTTTTTTTTGAACCACTTCATTATTTTAAATGAAAGAAAGCACCTGGATGAGTGCAAACAATGGAAGAATAATTTTGATGATAAAAATAAACATTTTGCCTGAAGTCAATCATAGAAGATTACAAATAGACACACATTCAGAACCTCATAACTGCAGCTAATCAAGGAAATTGGAGAGGTGTGATGCCTCTCAACTAGTGAAATCAAAAGCCATAAAAACCAGATGGAAGCAGAAGATCTCATAACACAACAGTCTGAAGCACGTTTTGAGTTCTCACAGACCAGCAGCTCCAGGCAGCATGAACAAATCAGGCTGTGGGGCTTAAACTTTGGGGGGGAAAAAACCAGGCAGTTTGTTACATGTTTCAGTTTTTTCGGGTTTTTTTAGAATTTTTTTTTTTTAATTTCAGGAAAGATTTCTCCATGGAAAGGCTGCCCAGGGAGCTTTGCAGTGCCCATCCCTGCAGGTGTCCCGGGAAGGGCTGGAGGTGGCACTCAGGGCTCTGGACATCAGGCTGGGTGACCTTGGAGGTCTCTTCCACCCAAATGATTCTGGGATTAAATATAATTTTTCAGTGATCTTAGAAAGAAATGTTTCCTTTTAGAAGTTTTCTCTTTTCAGTTTGATCTATGCTGCTTTCAGCCTCTCTCAGAGCGTTCCCTCCTGTTGGTTTTTGAGCAGAAATACAGCCTGCCTTAGAGCCAGGCATCCTGGCTTGAATTAGATCATCATTAGCAGAATCCCCTTGGGAAAGCTGAATTAAATCAGGTTAAAAAAAAACCACCAAAAAAACAAAACAACTCTCTCCCTTCACATGCAGGCTAGTGATTTGCAAACCCATAAAGCTGAAAATCCAGGCAGATTTGGCCACTTCTAAAGATTTTAGATCAGGTGATTTAGAGCACCTGCCTAAAAGCACCATGAATCTCTTCCATGGACAAACACTAATTGTAATAATGATAGGACAGTCAAAATGGTTAATCACTCACCCAACAGGAAAATTTAAACTAAATTCACATCTGCAAGAGAAGATATCACCCTAACTTCTCTGCCACTGTATAATCAGACAAATCTCCTTAGCCTGGCTTATTCTGCAGTTAAAGCTCTATTTTATTTTAGGAGCAGGACATTGGACAAAAACACCTTACACTGTGCAGCCTAAACTTTAGAGAAGTTATTTTAAGCTGAATTTCATTTGACAACATAGGGGGCTAGGTTTTTTTGGTGTTTTTTTTTTTTGGGGGGGGGGTTGTTTGTTGGTTTGGGGTTTTTTGGTTTTGTTGGGTTTTTTGGTGTTCTTTTTTTGTTTGTTTTTAGGTTTTGGGGTATTTTTGGTTGTTGTTTTTTTTGGTGGGGGTTTTTTGTGTTTTTTGGGGGGTGGGTTTTAGTGCCAGGTGTCCATAGATAGTGCAGTTATCACAACTGCTGATCCTGCCTGGTGCCCTGGCCAGTCCATCCTGTCTCTGCATCATCAGCTCCTTCAGCAGTGCACTCCTGGTCTCCACTGCTCTCCTATTCCATGGATTTATCCCTGCTGCACAGGCCCAGCTTTTCAGAAGCAGCTGCTCAGGGCACCCCAGGTGACTCCACAGCTCACAGAGCAGACATTTGGATATTTCAGGGTCAGAAGCTGCAGTTTAGCAGCAAGAAATTGGCTTTAGCAACAGCCAGCCCCACCACTGCAATATTACATGTGTGGTGTGAAAAGAGAAAGAAAATGGGGACTTTTCCAGGTGTTTTTCAGCATTTACTTTGAGGAGGAAGCTGCCAGTCTGTTACAAGTTTAGTCTGAGCTGCAGATGTGACAGGGCTGAGATTCACTGCTGCCTCCAGAAGTGACCAGGCTGCTGATGGGGTTATGGGTTGCCTCCCACCCTCTCCACTTGAGTTTCCCATAGAGCCCAAGGTGAATTCTAACAGCTCAGAAGGACTCAGGGAGCTGGAGAATATCCCAAACCTATTCCAGACACAGGTGCACAGGAAGAAAAGCTCCTGTAAGTGAACTCTCCTTATTGGTTTCTTTTCCTTGGGGAAAAAAATCCCCACATTTCTAAGTCAATAGGCATCAGCAAAAGGCTTTAAATTCAATAATATAATTCTAATGAAGATGAATTTATTTTTCGCTTTTATAGGTTTTTTTGGATGCAATTCTGCTTCCAGTGAAAACCAATTGCCAGGAGTGTCACAAATTAGACAAGTGAGAAGTAAGCAGCAAGTTTGTTAATTACTAGGATTAATTTAATGAACTTAGTCTCATTAAGCTCCATGAGCCATGCTGTCTATAGGAGTGTGTGAAGGGCCACACCAGGAAAGTCAGGAGGCAATTAGGGACACTGCTGGGAAAGTTAGTGATGGGGGAAGAGAATGACAAGGCAAATGTTACATGGAAAACAGCATTATTACTGAAACAACCAATGGTGAGAATTAAAAAAAAAAAAAAAAAAAAAAAAAAAAAAAAAAAAAAGATAATTTTTGGTCCCAAAGTATATTCTCTCCTAAAAGCAGATAAGCAAATGCTTCAACCATGATGTTACTTGGCAGCCCAGGCCCCTCCTCAGGTGAGAAATTGTGTAACAAAGCTTTCCCACATCTGCATCTACTCACTCCTGACTCCTGGCTACCAGCCCTGCCTTTAGCTCTTAGGTGAAATCAGCATTCATGGAAAAGCATTGCTAAGGCACTACAATTCAATAAAATGCTACAATGCAATATTGCTTTCAAGCCTTTTGAAATTGAAAAGATGTGAATTGATAAAAACCATGAAGTGCCACTTATAAAATAAACCCTACTTCTTCCTGTTAATCAAATCTGCAGCAGGAAAGACCAGCACCAACACAGACTCAAATCACTACAATTACACAAGAATCAAAGATAACTTTTCCTTTTTAAACCACAAGTTACAGCCTTCAAAAACCTCAAAGCTACAGATGCTCGGATGTGATGTACCAGGGGAATTTTAAGCTTCCCCAAAATATTTAACCCTCCCCTAGTATACTCAGGAGAAATAGCATCATCCATGGCATCCATCTGATGACAACAAAGAGGTGTCACAGATGGGACAGTAACAAAGGCAGTGATGTCTCTGGGAAAACCCAGCTATGAAAAGTGAAAAAGCACTTGAAAAGCAAGGAAATAATCTTGTGGGCACTGAGGTGGGGATAAGGTGCAGGAGGGAATAAATGCTCCCAGTGCTGGAGTGGACATTGCTGCAGCCTGGGCAGAGGATTGTCCTGGCACAACATTTACCTGCTGCCTGTGGAAAGGGTCACTGGAGACACACCTGTGAGAATCTATAAAATCAGAGGGTTTTGGGAAAGCTGCAGAAGGCAGGCCCCAGCGCCAGCAGAACTGTGATTGGAGCTAAGCAGCAGCCATGAGATTGGTCAGCAGAAAAATTATGTAAAATGTAGAAAAGCAAGGACAAATAGAGCAATGGTCAGTGTATTAGTGCTTGGATAGAATAACTCCCTAAGCTGCAGAAAAGTTTATCTAGCAAGATATTAGGAAGTTCTAAGCTCAATAATGGAGCTCTGTGCATTGTGCCTTAAGGCTTACAAGCAGGTATTGTATTCAGAATAAGCAAGCATTGTTTAACCAAAGGGATGGGTGCTTATAGTGGTGGGATGGAACTACTGTCAATGTGCTTTTGCTTTGTGTGATTGGTCAAAAAACTTATAAATTTGTAACATTGGGTTCTTGGTCTGCTGCCTGGGGTGTGAGCTAGTGGCATCTTCCCATTGCCATAACCATGGAATGAGAGTGGTGCTGGAAAATCAAACAGCTCAAGGCACGTCCCACAGCAGTCCTGTCCTGTTTGTGATTTGTGCACAGACCCCAGCTGGTGACAACACCCACAGGTGTTATCCCAGGGAGGGATGTGTCCTGGAGGAGCTGCTCCCCAAATCCCAGCAGGTTTGCCCTGGAGGAGTGCAGCACACAGAAGGATCTGTGCTGGGCTGGGGAAGGCACAGGAGGAAGCAGCAGCAGCCCTGCAGAGACCACAGCCCCTGTGAGGCAATGGCCTGGAAGAGCTGGGAATGAAGGACTGGAATAGAGCCTGGGAAAAGTGGGGGGGGGGGGGGAGGGGGGCTTTTTGGGTTTGCCTCTGTTTCTCACCATCTAAATCTCCTTTGATTAGTAATAAAATAATAGTCCATGAGGCTGCTTTGCCTGTGGTGAGGGATCTCGTGACTGTGTTCACAGGGGTCTAAGGATGAGGGAAGAGGGGAGGATCTGACTCTATGTTTCAGAAGGTTTGATTTATTATTTTATAATATATATTAAATTAAAACTATACTAAAAGAATAGAAGAAAGGATTTCATCAGAAGGCTGGCTAAGAATAGAAAAAGAAAGAATGATAACAAAAGTTTGTGACTTGGACAGAGTGTCCAAGCCAGCTGACTGTGATTGGCCATTAATTAGAAACAACCACATGAGACCAATCACAGATGCACCTGTTGCATTCCACAGCAGCAGATAATCATTGTTTACATTTTGTTCCTGAGGCCTCCCAGCTTCTCAGGAGAAAAAATCCTAAGGAAGGGATTTTTCATAAAAGATGTCTGTGACAGGATCTCTCTGGCTTCAGCTTCTCTGGGGGGTGTTTCCCTCTTCTCCTTGGGAGAATGGAGAGCAGCTTCCCCAGGTCTCCCAGCACAGCATTACAGGAGGGATGAGCTGTGGCACAGGAGCAGCATTCATTCCCTGGCTGCTGAGCGCCACGCCAAATGCACTCCTGGAGCCAGGGGAACACTCACCACAGCCTCAGGAGCAAGTAAGCAACTGTTCTGCAACTGTTCTGCTAATGTGATTTGAGTAATTAGCTGTAGCAATTACTATGTAGAAACCACACACAAGCCCTGTATATTCCATTTCCTTTGTTATTATTTATAAAGCTTTCAGAAGCCTTTGTCTTCTTCAAGGGGGAATATTTAGATGGAAGTAAAGAGGTACTTTTTCTAACTTCTCCCTCTAAATAATTAAGGCATGATATTAATGTTTGAATATTCAAGTTTTTCTATTATCTTAACTAAGATATAATTGATATTCTGTCCATCCTATACAGTTTTTGAGATTTTCTGGTGTGGGTGTACTGACACTGATTGTGTTGAACACAGTCAGAAGAAGAAGTAAGAAGGTTTTTTTTAGGATGAACATAATAAATGAAGTAGGTGGTGGGGAATAAATCTTTAAAATGGCTACCCTAGGGAAAGAAATGGAAATATAGCAGTATTTTCCTGTTTGTCTGACATATGGTATAGATAAATGTCTGTTAGTGAAGATGCATTAATTCCCTACAGGAAAGTCTTATCTGTAGCTCTGACCACTGCACAGATATGCAGATATTAAATACTGTGACAAAAAATGGACAAGTTGTACTTTTGATGTTATTTAAGAACTTAACTTCGTAAAGTTAAATAATTTCCAATAAAAAAAAGTGTTTCCCAATCTTACAGATAACTCATAATTAGCTACTCAAATGCATAAGAGCCTGGTAACTACTCCCTTTCCCATAAATTATTCTATAACTCTGTTAGATTCCAGTAGGGCTTTTAAAGTTGGGTTTTTTTTTATGTGAATCTAATTTGTTTGGAGCTTCTGCTGGATGTGTGGGTGGGATTGAGGTGGACACATCCCAAAGAGCACAATTTTATTTTTTTAATATAAATGTAACTATGTAACAAAAGCAAAAACAACCCTGGAACATAAAGGTGTATCTCAGAATATTTGCACGGTAAAATTCGACTCTGCTTTGGCTTGAAGAAAATGCCCTTTTAGATGATTATAAAAGTTGTAAAAGTACATAATTTTTAAAGTTTTTGTGCCATAATTACTATGACAATCCCATTTTCCCTGGTAGAAATACAAAACCGGTTGAGTACAGCTCTTGATGATAAGACTAAAAGCTTATATTTCAAACAAGTAGGTAACATTGATGGAGCCTGCTTCAAACTAAAATTCTTTTAAATTCTACTATATATATATACATGTGTGTGTGTATATGTATATATGTGTATATATGTATATGTATAAATATATATATTTATATATATACATATGTGTATATATGTGTATATATATGTATATGTATAAATATATATGTATATTTATATATATACCCTCACCATTCCATGTTCTTCCCTCTGCCTGTGCTCCTTTTCCTTATATACATTTTCAAAAAAGTATTTAAAAATCACTGTATACCCTCCTGTACAAATTATAGAAACACCCTGAGTCCATCCATTCAGCTGCAATGTTATTCTTATTTTGCATGAAGTCCCCTGCCTCTAATAAAAATTAATTATCTCACCCTATTCAATGAGTCATGCCCAGCCTGCTAATTGTCTCAGCAAAAGGTTGTTGTGGTGATTTATTTCTCCTCTTCCACTGCTACTCTGAAACTCAGGTGTATGGCAAATGCAGGATCACAGAAATGCTTTTTTCTGAGAAAAAAATGGTGTTTGTGTACTCACAGATTTATGTATTTTGTAACAGAGCATAATTCCTACAGGCTTTGGGGGTTTGTGCCCAGCTGCTGCTGCTGCCACACCTTGTAGGAATTTCTACACCACGATTAATGCAATGATTTTTTTATGAGGGGAAAAAAAAAAAAGCCTGTTATTTGTTGTTGCTCCAAAAATAATTACAAAATGAAATGAAAGAGTAGGAGATATTGCTTGTTTGTTTGCATATTTTTAGTACTAACCTTCACAAAAAGCACTTCAAACCCAATATAAGGGAGTCTTATCAAAGAGAAATTACTTTCAGAATTTCTAGTATAATTATGATTTTAAAAGTTCTAAGGCTCACATCCTCACCTAGAACCAGAAGTCCTTGAAAGCATGGAAATGCAATTTATAAGTGAAGTACCTACAGCTTTTCCTTAGTAATTAGAGAGGGGTTTTTTCGGTTTGATGTTGAACACAATTTCAAGTGAAAATGTGAGCAAAACCTTCACAGTGGTACATCCTCAGGGCTTAAGATGTGTCCCAGGAATGCTGAAAAAAGTGATGGCTATGGAGAGAAAATGTAGTTAGGATGACAGAAAACAACCCTGCAGAAATATTAATAATAAGATTTAGATAAGGAGCTGCAGTAAAATGACTGGGGACAAAGCTGACAAGTCCTAGGTTTTAAAACATTTAAGTGGAAGTGGATGAAAAGGTTCTTAAATTACTTGGGTACTGAAATCTAGCTGAACATCCTATTAATTAATTAATTCACATATTAATTAATTGAAGGAGCTTTTAGTAACATGCACATTTAAAGCTGTAAAATGTCTATAGGCAAAAGCTGCCTACTCAACTGCTGAGACTGAACTCTCTGTTTGCTAATGAAGGGATGGAGAAAAATATCTGGAATTTCAAGGCTGGATTTTGAAGGAACTGAATTAATGTTTAAGTTGGTTGTTTTCCACTCCTCATGTTCCTCCAGGATGCTCTCTTAGGAACACAAATTGCTTTTGCCATGTGAAATGGTGCCTGAGATTTTAGAACATTCTGGAATCATTAAGATAAGTAAATGAAATTGATAGAGAGATGATAATATTCTTTTAAGAAAAAATATCATCTTAATTTTCTTGGAGAAAACGACCTTTTATCTAATATTTTACAGTCATTTCCATGGACACAAGCATTAACAAATGTGAGAATGTAGTAGAATTAGTGGGAAAATGGTGACAGCTATGGAAAATAAATACAAAATGTAGAGAAATAACAATAAAGCAGATTGGAGTGTTCCTGCTCAAATGGAAACTCAGAAGATTATTACCCTAAGACTAATCACAAGGTTTTTTGAGGTGGTTTTGGTTTTTTTTAACTCTCTGTTTATGTATCAAAATTTTTCAATAAATTATCCAAAAATGGGGAAAAAATCTTTTCAGGGCTGTATTTCTGCTCCTCCATACAAGAACAGAAGGGTCTCAGATTAAATTTCTGTTTTGCTCTCTTACACATCTGTCAGGACACCATGGGGAAAAAATTCCAGTTTAAAAAAAAAGCAAACTTCACAGGAATGGGGCAGTCCAAGGAAAGAGAGAGGAACTTAATCTAAGAACAATGAATGGCAAATCAATATTAACCTTCCCTCGTGCTCTTTGTGTTTGGATTTACCAAGAAAGTGGCACAGAATAAATTATTGGCTTCAAACAGGCATTTGAACCACATCTCTCCCTTTTGTTACCTGTGTGTAATGATCAGTGACTTCAACTCACAGAAAAAATCTAAGAGTAAAAAAGATGGGTGCTCCTGCCTTTTGCCTCCACTTCCAGAAGGATTTTTCATTTTTTACTTTAGTTTATCTTCTATCGATTTATTACTTTTAACTCCCTTTCCACAATAACATAAATAGTATTTCTCAGAAGTGTAATGATGTTTATTTCTGTAAAAATATATTAATAAACTAAATCAAGATTAATGATAGGCAAAAATCTATACTCAGATGAGATCTATTTTTCTTTTGTGAATTAGTTTTGTTACTTATACTGTAATGCAACAACCATAAATCAGAGAATGGGTTTTCAAGTTTAAAGAATAAAAATTCCTGCTTTTGATTCACACCCTTCAAACATTTCCCTATTTTAGATGGCTATCATAATTCAAAAAGAAGAGTTATTTTCTGATTATGAGCTAAAAAACTCTTTATGGCAGAAAATAAAAATGCCCATTAAATTCACAGGAAGGTTTGCCTTTTCACATTTCCAGACAAGTTTTGCAGACATTCATATTTTGGTTGCTTTTTGCCTATCAACTGAACTTTTCCAGGCTTCCCTCAATTAAAACATTGAATTTTTTCAACGTTATTCATGAATAAAGTGGGACATGAGCTTTTCTCTGGTAGGTTGTTGTTCCTGTCCTGCCCTTTGCATTGATCGCCCTGCCTGGGATTTGTTTTCTCACCATATTTCTTTGCCTTACAACATTTTTCTGCTTTCAAATAGTTCCTAATGGAAATCAGGGAACCTGATCTTCCCTGCACCTGCATTTAAACCTCTAATTCCCAAAGTCTTCATGTTCACTGGGATCCAGAGCTGCTCACAATTTATAACTTACTGATTTGTCCTTTGTATTTTTGGGTTGAATTAGAGTAATCTTGGAACATTTAAATTGTATAGAGAAAGTGATTTCGTAAATGCCCTGGTAAATTTCAGTGAGGGATTTCCCACTTAATGCTCTTCAAAAGAAGAATTTATAAAATATTTTGCAGCAATTTCTCTTGGATAAATGGGTCCAGGTGATACATAATTAAATAATAAATTCCACAGATTTTCTTACTATAATAGCTGATAAACGTGGCTATGAATTTTTGTATCCAAAGTCAAACTTTCTTTGCTGCATCCAAGCTTAAACTTTCTTAGCTAATACTCTTATATATAAAAAACAAAAATTCTCCTTATTTTTCCTCCTAATTTATACACTGAAATTTTATACCTCTATTTATTCACATTTGGACCTAGGAATATATTTTGAATCAGGTCAAGCCATACATATGCTCCACCAGTTCTGCTTTTTCTCCAGTATTTATACAAATTTTTTTCCTCAATCAAAGCTAATAATCACTTTAAAAATATCTTATTATTATCACTGTTACTGCCTGTTTACACTTTCCAATCAATAAATACTATTTCTTTCATGGTGCTAAATTTCAATTTGACTATCACTGATGGTGTTGTAGCACAACTGAAGTCATCCAGTCAACTTGGGCATCAGGTAGTTAACAGAGAATTAATTAGAAAAATATTTGCAATCTATAATCTATTCTGTGTAATTCCCTGGATGATTATTGTGAATATAAAATTCTTTAATTTTTTTCCAAAGCGGAAAAAAATGTAAGAAAAAAAAAAAAGTCCTTTAAAATGTAGCTTTAAAGATTCTCATTAAATATTTCTATGACAATTTTAGGAAAAATGTTTTTTCCTCTCTTCAGCTGACCATTTTCGCAGCTGAACAGTATCATTGCAAAAGTCATTGCAGTTTGCTGGACAAGGAACATCAGGGAAAGTTTAATCCTTTAGCAGACAGATAACTCACTGCTCTCAATGGCTCCTCTGTCCTTTTGTCCTCTATAAAATAGCTGAGGATGTATATATACCCAGGATTTTTCTCATGCCCAGTTTTTCCAGTACATTTATTTTCACTGAGCTAGCACCAATGTCCATTCCTATTGCAATTTCAGCCACTATTACCTGACTCTGCTCAAGTCTCAGCTATTCAAATCCACACACAGTGAGTTTCAACAGAACTGTCCTATGCAGTCCTTGTCCTCCTGGGCTCCTTTATGTGCCTTCTCCTTTCCATGGCAAAGCTTAATTCATGTCCACTAATGCAACTCCAAAACAATAAACTTGAGTTCAATTTCTTTCCTTAACAGTGAACTTCTGAAGCCAAATTCTCCTGAGAAACAGCTCATTCTGCTTTGGAGTCTATTTCTGTTCCATTGAAGGAGAAGGATAAGCCTATTCTTAAACCAGTGCTTCGATAAGTTCTGACATATTTTACCCATCACTGATCAAGCACTTAATCTAATTAGCTCTGTAATGAACTACTCAATTGCAAAGCTACAGGTAAGCTGCTTTTTGCTTTTTGCTTTTTTTTTTTTTTTTCTTTTGTAACTCCTCAACAAGAAACCTTTGAAAAAATTTACCTCACAAGTAAAAAAAAATTACTTTTTCCTCCTTCTTTTCCTTCCCATAGGGATGAGGGTGTCCTAGTGTGTGCAGACCCAGGTTTAGCTGCACCCCTGCCCTTCCATGTGCAGGATGATGGAGCTGTGTGTGTCTCCCTCCAAACAGGGGCACACAAGAGTGATAAATTAGATTAAAGTGGGCAGGATGAACATCAGCATTCTTTGCTAGCTGTTGAATGGGGCAGTGAAATGTTATGTGCCATCATTGCCTCGTGGAGGGCTCTGCAAAGGACTCCTCAGCTCCCTCCATAATTGTCACAGACATCTTTTATGGAAAATCCTTTCCTTAGGATTTTTCCTCCTGAGAAGCTGAAAGGCCTCAGGAACAAAATGTAAACAATGGTTATCTGCTGCTGTGGAATGCAACAGGTGCATCTGGGATTGGTCTCATGTGGTTGTTTCTAATTAATGGCCAATCACAGTCAGCTGGCTCGGACAGAGAATCCAAGCCACAAGCCTTTGTTATCATTCTTTCTTTTTCTATTCTTAGCTAGCCTTCTGATGAAATCCTTTCTTCTATTCTTTTAGTATAGTTTTAATGTAATATATATCATAAAATAATAAATCAGACTTCTGAAACATGGAGTCAGATCCTCATCTCTTCCCTCATCCTCAGACCCCTGTGAACACCATCACACAAAATCACCTTTTTTTTTGTTGTGCCCTTATCCCAGCCCACAGGACCAGCAAAAACAATGAGCAGGGATAAAATTCCAAGCTCCACACTTCAGTGGAAGCCCATTAGACTGGAGCACACAAGTCAGGCTGCAACAGCTCATGCAAACCCTGTCTCGCAAAGCAGACCTGGCTTGCCCAAGGGGTGTTGGTGGGATGGGTGCTGCAGGTGCTGCCAGGAGCACTCCTGCAGGTTCTGGCTGTGCACACCCACCCTGACTCACACACAGAGGCAGCAGCTCCTCTGCAGAACCCTGACAGTCAATTTATTTCTAATAAATACATAAGTAATTGTGAGCATCTCCAGCTTCTAGGAAAGTTGAAGAGGACTCAGAAATCCTGAGGAGCAAGCTATTTAAAATTCTAAACATGAGTTTCAGAGTCTGACTTCTGACTCTTTTTTAAATACAATATTTTTTAGACTACTAAAAACCCTGCCCAAGCCAGCAGGCTGGAGGAATATTATTTAGGTGATTAATACCACGGCACAGTGCAGGGAGCCAGTCAAAGGCAGCTATAAAGCACACGACCTGCTTAACAAGGAGCCACAGGCAAGCTTTGAGCACAAATCCCCTAATCCTATTGATCCTGCTTCTGGAAAAAGGGAATCTCTTGTGTGCCACAGAAGGGTGACAATATCCAGTAAGTGCCCACGGCAGGCAGGGTGTGCTTCAGGGAACTTAATCACAGAAGTCATTACTTGAAAAATCACTTCTGTCAATACTGCAGCCACATCCTCCCTGACTGCTGCTCCTAGAGATGCTGTCAATCTTCCCGTATGATTTTGTGAAACAAATAAATTCCAGCTCATTTAAAGGTGCTATTATCTCTGCTGACAACATTAGCACCATCCAGGAGCAGCAGAAATGGGAAAATAAAACTTAGTTCAATCCTTTTGTTGGCCAGTCTCTCAGGCCCCCAACAGAAAAGGTTTCAGCCTAGAATTGTAGTATGCATTTAAACGTGTTCTCACAGACATAAGTCTGCTCTTAGCATTCAACGAGGACTATAATTCTATTATAAATCAAAAAAAAGGATTTTTTTTTTCTTTATAGACACAATTATCTTTGAAAGCAGGCACTTCATTCATACAGACTACCTGACATGCTAGAACAACCTGTTTGGCTAATTTTTCTGTAGATTTTTCCGCCTGGATTTACACATTCCCCAAAAGAATGTAAATTATCCTCCCTAAAGTGATTGTTATTACTCATGTCAGAGATTGGTATTGTTTTACATACTTTGATATATCACTCAAACCACAAAGTCCTTAAAAAAAGTACTGTTGATTCTGATTTGATTAAAAGTGTGTTCAAAAACATCTCCCTTTTTGAGAAGAGTTGCAGCAAAAGCTTTTATCCACCTGTGCTGCTGATTTTATTTGTCAGAACTGGAGCACTAAAAATGCTTATTGTAAAAGAGGCTGAAATTACTGTACTAATGGCAATTTCAATTTTTATCCTGGTTCAATTGGTAAGGTATCAGCAATAATCAAAATTCTTGAGTGGCTGCTTCAGAAAAGAACAGTTTTAGTTTATGGAGGAAATGCAGGGAAAAGACTGTAAGTGCATTCTGGCCCTTGAATAACAAGTCACAATTATCTTGTGTTGTCATAACACTGTGGAAGCAAGAAAATTTGATTTTGAAAATCATAAAACGTCATTAGCTCCCTAACTCTCAGAGAAAACCTGCCCCTGTGTTTTACAATCTTTTTTTTGTATGAAAGTCAAGATGGGGAAAAAAAAACTAAAATAAACCCTTTGACCTTTCATGTCTATCTTGACAATGAACACACACCCCCCAAGAAAACAAGTTTAAAAAAATGTACCAATGATGAGGTATTTGTTCTGCCACATATACAGTGAGTAATTATTTGAACATCGAGCAAAGAAATTGAGCAATTAATTATTCCTACTTACTGTCCTGGAAAGAACAGAGAATCATAAAAAATAAGGAGAGGGAAAATGTGAGATGAGGATTCATCTGTTTCTTGACTCAAAGCACAATCAATGAGTGCCAGGCAACAATATAAAATATGAGTAAAACCGCACAAGGAGAATTATTGCTCTTCTTGTTGGTGCATGTTCTTTTTTACCTTGCATTAATTTTCCCTGTAATTTAATTAAATATAAAATGCAGGAAATTTTTCTGCTTGATACAGTGGAATGAGGAAAGTTCAGCTGCAGGAATGGCAGAGAAATGGCTGCAAAAGGAAGGTGTTGTAGATATGGGTTTTATACACTGAGAGAAACAGCACAAGAAAGCCAAAGAGCTTGGAGATACCTTCCCATTGTTTTAATTTTACACAGGAATTAAGTATGTAGCCTTTTTTCCTACATTTCTTTATTTCTATATTTCTTCTATAATTATCCTGTTAATTACTTATATGTGCCATACTGCATTACAACACCCCTGAATCACAGAACCATAGAATCATTATGGTTGGAAAAGACCTCTAAGATCATGGAGTTCCCATCAATAATGCATCATTTTCACTGCCCTTGGCACAAGGTTGGAACTAGATGATCTTAAAGCTCCTTTCCAACCCAAACCATTCTGAGATTCTGGAAATTACACCAGAAGATTCACTGCAAATAGAAATTAAATCTTGCAAAACATTAAAGTTCGATCTTTAAGGGGCATTCTAATACAGTTTGAATACAAGGATGATTCTAGAGATGTATTCAAAAAGGTCATGAAAAAGAGCCAGAAATTTGCTTGGAAATTTGGATGAAAACTCACAGCTTTATTTTTGCACTGTTCACTCACTCTAAGCACTAACAACTTGGGAAATTTGGCTGTGCCACTGAGGCTACTTCAGGGCCTTGGAAGAGTTCCACAAAAACTCCAGTGCCTTCTAAAGGAGTTTATTAGTTTAACATCCTGTTGGAAAAGCAGCACCTTCATTGCCCTCTAATGCCAGGGTGAGACTCTCTTCAGACTTAAAAATCACTGAATCAGACTTAAAAATCACTGAATCCCAAAAGACTGCTCAGGGTTGGAAGGGACCTGAAGGATCATCTCATTCCAACCCCAGCCATGGCAGGGACACCTCCCACTGTCCCAGGTGCTCCAGCCCCAGTGTCCAGCCTGGCCTTGGGCACTGCCAGGGATCCAGGGGCTGCCCACCCTGCCAGGGAACAATCCATCATCTCATTTTGCACTGCTTTGGCTTATTTTGATTTTTTTTTTTCTTGTTACCAGACTGTCCCAGAGGAGCCAGCCCCTTCTGCACACATTTAGAGGCTCTTTGAAAGCTGTTCATTGGATGGAGTCATGGATTCTGACTGTACAGTAATAACTTCTGTGTCAGCACTGAACTGCTTTTGAAAACTCTATTTGTAAGTCCCTTCTACTAAACCCAAAGCCACTGTACTAAGGTAAAGGAAACAGAATGGGAAATGCATGGATTTCAGGTTTCATTTTCCCTTCCATTTCATTTTCAAAGGATCACTCCTTTACTTAGTCTTTCTAAAGTAAGCTTCACCATGAGTGGAATTTCCAGAGGAGTTATAAACTCCTGAAAAATGGGGTTTATAGCAGAAATGTTGACAGTTGGCTCTTAAGAGTAGAAGAGTTACCAAGCACTGCTGTAATATAGTAGTGTCTAACTACTGTAATTCTGGTGAAAAGTTACTGTAATGTGACTCCCTGTCTATACCAGGCCACACCATTTCTCTCCTTTATGGTCCTCATTATGGTAAGGAAAATACATGTGCCCCTAGAGAGAGCTGCCAAGAGAGGTTCTAAGCACTTCTCAGCTGAGTTTCCTTTCCATCAGTGCTGGATATAAGGCCAGGAGATCTAATGTGATTACTGTAATGAGAAACACTATCAATCCTCCCCAGAAAATGAACACTTAGGTGTGGGACAGAATTCTAACACAAGTTAATCTATGGTGCCTTTTCCCTTGAAGGATTCCTGGATGTTTTAATAAAGTGTCTCTGGGCAACACTCACTCATCCCAAAAATCAGAGCTACCTGCAGGATGGACAAAGATTCCTTTTTCCACCTTCTGGGCTGTGTCTCTCTTAATGCTCACAGGGGAGAAGGCAAACAGAAAGCAGGTTCTCAGCTGAACACAGAGAACATATTCCTGAAATTCACTACCAAGTGGCAGGCACAACAGTTTTGCATTGAATGGTCTCCAGATACTTCCTATAGGTACATCAAATAATTCTTTATGGTGAGCCAACAGCATATTCACTTTTATTAGAAAACAGAATTCCTGGTGTTTATGCTATTAGTCTTTTCTGGACCAGCACCAAAACCTCTGTTCTAACTGTGCAGTTGCTTTAGATGTTCTTTATGCTGGGGAGGAGTGAAAGGAGGCAGATAATATAAAAAAAAAATTAAAAATATATATTTAATAAAAAATATTTTATATTAATTTTTAAAATACTGTTAGGCATTCTTTCTTCACACTTGCATTTTTCTGGTGTGAAATTAGAGATTTTTGATGTAATGTTTGTGTTCATGAATACTATGTGTTTATGTGTGTTAGAGGGAGAGAGAATTTATGCACATAAACTGTCATTTCAAGGTCAGGTTGTGAAATGCAATTGCTATTAATGACAGTAAACAACAGAGGTGGATAAATATGGGTAGCTTTTAGCAGATGAGCAGCTTAGACCATTGCTTAATATTTTTTAGAACAGACAAAAGTTTTTTTGATATGCAGTGGAATACAGTAGCAAAGGCAGAGCAAAGTCAAAGCTATAATCAGAATGTACTGTGATTAAAAAAAGAATAAATCAGATGGATACAGGAGATTATGACCATCTGTATATTTTTGCCTCACACATCACTCCCACACTGGCTTGAGGCCCCCAAAAAATCTCATTCCCAACATATTTGCCTAGGAATACATCCCCTGTGCACTTCCATTGCACAGAAGACGCAGCTCGAAGGAGGCTGGTCAGGATTAAGAGCCAGTCAAAAAGGGAATTATTAGAGGGAGATGGAAGGTGCCTTTCACCCTCAGCACATCACCTGGGAAAATCCCCTCTTACACCAGGGGAAATTTCCCTGAGAGTTCCCCTGTAAGTCACTGCCCTGGCCAGGTCCAACACAGCTGGGAACACCTGCCCAGTCCCCAGGCCTTCCTCTCCACCACAGAACATGAGAAACTGCTGGACAATCAGAGTGAGATGGAATAATAATGTTAATGTTAATTGTATTGCTACAGAAGATTCATTGTTTTTCCTTCTGGCTGAGAATAAACTTTTCCCTATATTAAAGCAAAGACAACTGTTTATTTTATTTTGTTTGGCTCTGGAAATGGAGTTGAAAGTGACCTAACTCTATCTTTCCATCCAATTGATGGTGCTGCTACCAAAATACAACCACGCAAGTATATGAAATCCACAACTTTACTCATTGAAAATATGGTGAATAACACATCCATTTTCTCAGGGTCTGCTTTAGGTACAAAGGCTACACCATTCTGTCATTCTGGTGTTCTCTGCATTTTCAACTGAGTGCAGCAATTTTTATCCCCTCTCCTAATGACCAAATCTTTTAATCTTTCCTTAAATTGCAAAGCAATGTAACACAGCCAGTGAGGTCACTTACCTAATTAGGATGAATCATCTAACAAAGTTTGTCAGATCAGCATTTTGAAGGCAGGATTTGAATTTTTGCCAGAAAAGGAAGGACTCTGCAGATTTCACACCCTGATCTTTGGACAACTCAAAACTTTGACAACTCTCCCATTCACCCTGTCCTTCCCCCTCCTCCACAAGATTAAACAACAAATATTGGGGTTATGTCTGCATTTGCGGGAGTATCAGTGGCCAACTAAAAGTACTAAAGAGATGAGGCTAAATAATGCCAGGAGGGCACAGCAGAGGTACAGACAGATAATCTAAGCAGGATGTATTATACAGCTGAACTAGGGGGCTTATGGTGGAAACCATGCTGTAATAAACCCCATTTAATGAGCCAGAATTAATACAGGGTAATGTACACATGCACAGCATAATGGGATCTTGTAGAGATTAAAAAAAAAATTAAAATGAGCAATTGTTGTCATTCCTAGAAATAGTATTAACTTCCCATAGACTTTTTCTATAGCAAGAAGAAAACAATCAAGTACTTAAATTACTGAGAACTGGTATGAAGGCCCACATAAAAAGCTGTTGCTTTGAAATAAAAACATGCAAAAATATTTTTAGATCTTGGGTACTTTACATTTATCAATAAATATTTTATGAAGTTTCACCAGAGAAGTTATTTAAACATTGGATAAGCCTGAATAATTAGTCTGGAGCACATATCACAAATAAACAGATTACTTGGGGAAGGGAAAAAAAAAAAAAAAGAGCCAGGCTTGCCTAAGACACAAAATGAGGTGCTGAGATGAGGCACTGGAATGGCATTAACCTTGATTAAGGTTACTGCCTAAAACTGATTGTCAACACAGGATCCTTCAATGCATTACCCTTATTCCTGTTCTTATCCTTCATCTTAATCTGAGTGGAATTTTAATGGACTTTTAAAAAACATGTTAATAATTACACGGGAAAAGGAAGTGTCAGACAGATATAAGTTCTTCACATGGTAATTTTCTCTTCATTCCATTCTCCCCTCTGTAGTGGCTTTATTCCATTAAAGCAGGCCTTGTCCATAACTGTCAGGCTCTGTACAACAATTTCAGGCAGAGTTTTTTGGGTCACTCAGCTTTGACCATCTTGGATCTCGTTGTTTTGTGTGAAGGCTGGGCTCTGACAGGCTGACATGATTGCTGCTGCCTTTTCTTCTGCCTCTTTTGAGCTTCTCTGCACGAGGCAGAGCTTGGAGCCCCTGCCCTGGTACAGAGCCCATCCTGCCAGAGCCTGACCACCCTCCCTGCCAGGCTCAGGGGATCACTGAAGGCATCGCCTTGGCGGCATCTGCTCAGGGTAATGGAATTAAAAACATCTAGGGATATGTTCCTTCTCTTCCAGCACTCCTGGGTGCTCCTCTGCTGCCCCAGAGCCTGGCTGGAGATTTGCCTCATCTCAGTGCCTTAGCCTGGCTGGAGACCTGCCTCATCTCAGTGCCTTAGAGTGCAAAGGGGTAAATTTGTAGAGGCACACAAAGCTCAAACTGCAATCCAAACCTGCCCAGCAAGCCCCAAGCACCACTGTGTGTGCTCAGTGCTTTGTGTCACTGCCCTACTGCTCTGGTTTCCATCACAGCAGCACTGCCAAACCCAGCTCTGGCTCTGCCTGCGCCACCTACCATGGGATGGGACAGGACACGCTGGATTCCTTGGAGCTGTGCTGCTGCTGATGCCTTGAGAGGCTGACCTAGAATAGAGGCTGGGCAGACCTAAAGAATAAAGCAGGGATTTACTAAAAGTCTTTCATGGATCCACCTTGGGCAGCACAAGAGCCCAGCCAGGGCTGCACCCAGGATGAACCAAAATGGTCCCAAAATGCACGGCCGGGCACGGGGTCTGTCACTGTGATCAGTTCTGCTCCATTTGCACCTTGCAGTTCATTGTCCCATTCCAGCTTTAGCCCATGCAGTCCCACCCTGCTTGTTTTTCTCTCTCCAGCCCACGGTGTTTGTGCTCTTGGGCCTAAGATTTGGATCATTTGTTGTGGTATTTTTGGGGTCCCCCATGGCAGGAAGGAAATGATGAATCTGACTCCATATTCTTGGAAGGCTAATTCATTATTTTATGATATGATATTAAAGAATGCTATATTAAACTATACTAAAGAATAGAGAAAGGATCCTTACAGAAAGCTTAACGAGACACTAACAAGTGAAAAACTCCTGACTCTCTCCAGAGTCCCAGCACAGCCTGACCATGATTGGTCATTAAGTAAAAACAATTCACATGTTGGATAAACAATCTCCAACCACATTCCAAAGCAGCAAAACACAAGAGAAGCAAATGATAATATTGTTTTTCTTTTTCTCTGGGGCTCCTCAGCTTCCCAGGAGAAGAAATCCTAGCAAAGGGATTTTTCCAGAAAATATGACAGTGACAATTTGTCCTTGGTCCTCAGCTAGAGAAGGAATTGTTTTGTCTCCCTGCTCTGTGCACAGAGCTCACCATCCACTAATATGAAGCCCAGACCCACAAACCAAAGCAGCACAGAGTGTGAAAAATATAAAAGCTAAAACCTGATGCATCACTGCACTGCATTAGATGCAACCACTAATGAATATTTAGTCCATGAGACCAAATGAAAACTAGTCTGAAATAAGCCTTGAAATTCCCCTAACGTGGTTAAGCTCTTAGCACCAACCATTTTAGTACCAACCATTTGGCTTTGCAGACATGGTCTTGTGTCACACAACTTGATATTGTCAGTATAGAAAACGTGTGGCTACTGCTGTGCATCAAAAAGGGAAAGAAAATCTGAAAGCAGGAGTAAAAGTACAGAAAAAATAAAAGGGTTGTAATAAAAGATATACTGTTATGTTATTAATTTAATCAAAATAATTTTCAAGCAATGGACACTGAGAGAAAAAAGATGAGAAATAAATTACTACATAATTTTTAACATAACAGTCAAGGACTTTAACACTTTTCTTGATGACTAACTTACATGAGTAGGATCATCTATGACTTTGAAACTATATTAACTTTTAGAAATATGTAAAACATTGATTTTTTTAGTGTTTGAGCAACCACACAGCTACATGAGCTTCCTGACAGCTAAAAAATGGCAAAGATTTTTGCAGACCTAAAACTGTAACTGCTTTGTTTTTGTTGTTTAGCTGAAGTTCACTAGTACCTGGAGACCATAAAAAAGAAGATACAAGACTATTTTAGAAACACCACACAATCCCCATGCCACAGGGTATTCAGTGGCAGAGAGTTCCAGGTCAATTCTCTGCAAATCCCAAATCTGCATTCACATGGGGCTCTGGGACTGAAGGGCCACAGACAGGTCCTAAATGGAAAAGTAGAGTATGTAGGTCAGTCCACACCTCAACATTGTCCTTCTCAGAGAAAAGATGCAGTTGTGGTTGAACTGTGACCAAATTTTAATCATAGAGCTCGCTGAGAATGATGCCATTGGATCCAGAATAGAAAATCATTGGTAACTAGATGGTTAAAATGCTGGTTTTTTTATAATACAAGCAAGGAAAAAGGATAGCTTTGTTTTTCAACAAATACTGCATTCCAGGACTGATATAATCTAGTTTTATATTTACTCTGCAAACCTCACGGGCCACTTCAGAAGAGGCCCAAGCAGAACTCTGGCACTGCTCATCACTTTTGCACCAGCAGATGGAAAGCAGGAATTCCAAACAAGATTCCTCGATTCCTCAGTGGAAAAACCTGTGTTGAAGTCAAGTAAGAACAAAAGGCCACGGCTGCAGTAAGGAGGAATTGTTCTATTTCTGCACCCAGAATTTTCACCTGGACGTGCCTAAAATCCTTTGCTGTAAACGTTTGCAGCACTGGAGTACCACAAATGCTGTAGGCTTGCCAGTTGTTGATCAAATGGAAGGACAGGACTGAGGACATGCTAATTGTAGTACTAGTGAAGAAATCAAGCAGTGAAAAAATTGGGTTTGACTTTGTGATGAATAGTGACGTCTTAAACACTGGCAGGATTACAAAAATAGTACAGCAAATTGGGCATATTATTACAAAATATAAGGCTTTCTCTGTACAGCTAACTGATTGTATGTGACTCTCTTTTATGAAGAGAGTGTAAAAGCTATTAGAAAAAAAATGAAGCATTTTAAAAACAGCCAGAAAGGGAAAAAAGCATATAACCTCTTTTTTTTGCAACCAGTCCTTCTAGAAATATCTGTAACACATGGATATGGAAATAACTTTTTTTAATTGTCCTATTCTGCCAAAAAAAAACCTCATACCTCTGCTAATGAATTTCACAAAAAAACTTAAACATCATTTTATTCCTTCTTTAGCCCTGAAAATAGGACATAAGCAGAATAGTCCCTTTGCTGGCCCTCCTCACAAAAAATCATTTAATCCAAATTTTTTTCCCTAATCTTAAATAAAAGGAAGAGAATTAGTTCTTAACTTCCACAAAGGCTAAACAAATACTGTAATCAAGAAATTTGGTCTTGCTTTTCTCTCAGAAATCTTTGAATAGAGCATAGATTTAAACTTTAAAGCATCTTGATGACATACTTAACATAAGTATTTGGTTTGTGACTTGTTAGTCTTGTTTTGGCTTTAGAATTTTGAGATGTATTGCTTAGATGTGATTATCCATTACCTCTGGCCTATAGGAAAGTGGCTGAAGGAGTGAAAATTAAGATGCATGCAGTAAGAGCAAGAAGTAGACCCCAAGTTCATAACAAATTAAGACCTGATTTGTATTTTTTACTGCTGGTTTTGTTCAGGGTTTTGTTTGGTTGGGGGTTTTTTAGTTTGGTTTTTTTTTTTTTCTTTTGCCTTTTTTTTAGTGTCTAGCCTTTCAGCTTATAGTGCTGACACTCCTGGGACTGTTTGGTCCCTGTCAGCATGGCAAAGGCACAGGTCTCTCTGGCTACCAAGGCAGGATGCCCAGCCCTGCAGGATGGTCAGCCCAGGGTGCTCTGGGCTCCCTGACCCCAAGAGCATCTCTGGTACAACTTGAGAAAACCCTGGCTGAAATGCCAAGGGGGAATCTCAGCATCTGAGAACAGTCTGAAGAAGGGTCCAGTGGAGCAGCACTACACTGCACTGTATTTTGTGCATGTGAGGTAAGAGAGAGCTCATCAGAAAGAGAAGAGGCTTTGTCAGGCATTTCAGGTGGGTACAGAACCCTCCCTGCCCCTGAGCCTGAGTGAAATCTCCCAGCAAGGTCTAAAACCTTACCTGAGAGCTATGGGCTCCAAAAAAGGAATCAGGAGTGCCTTCCTTGGTTCTGTGCTCCTGGGGTGACTCTGGGTCCCTCTCCATCCTCACCTCACAAGCAGGAACAGATCAACCATCTCTTTATGGATCCCCCCCAACTCCTGGGCATACCTGTGCCACAGAACCACTTGGGAACTCCATTCCCAGGCACCTTGAATGTTACCCTTGAGGATGGAGGGTGATCCAGGCAAGCTGTGGGTATGGGTGAGACCATCAGTGAGCCTCAGGCCCCTAAACCACATTGCTGAGCACGGTCCAGGCAAAGGAGGAGATCCCTGAACACACTGATGGTCAATACAGCCACGACTCCAGCAGCATGGAGAGCTCATCCCTAGAGACTGGATGTGCCTGGAGCACAAGGGAACGCTGTGCTACAGTAATGGAGTCTTTGCTTCTTTTCTGCCAGGTTTGGGATTAAATCCTGAGATGGTATTTCTTGCTGGGACTCAGATGTTTATTAGTTCTTATCTATATTACAGTCTCACAAACCCTGAGTTCCACAGCACTTTACCCTAACTAAAAATGGAGCCCCATCTCTCTCTCTACAAGGCCTTTCAAGGATAAACCATCCAATTAAGAAACTTCACCTATATTATTTTTTACTTTTAACCAAATAACCAACCACCTGTGCCCCACAATGGAGACTTTTTATCCAATTACACAAAACCACCCAAACCCATGGAGAAGAAGGTAAACAAGAAGGTAAAGAAGGAAGAAGGTAAAGAAGAAGGACCAGCCTCTTCCCTGAAACATCCATCTTGCTTTATATCTATTACTATATTCTAAACCCTTAAACTCTTAAGTTTCCGACACTGTGATGTTACACACTTCTATTCAAACTCCTCACCCACAATCCCAGTTCTATCACTCAATTTTGGAAGCCTTCTCCACAGCCTCAGGCCAAATGCAGTGTTCTCCTGGGGGTCAGTGCCTGTCAGCACAGAAAGTCTGAAATTTTCGGTAATCAGGGTTCCAACACTACAGGATTGTGAGATTCCTGTTGAAGAGCACTGGGAGAAGCTGTCCTGGCAATAGCTCTGGCCCAACTGGAATGTCTCACATTCAGAACACAAGGATAATGCCACTACTGATTGTAACATTCACATTCCCTGGAAAAATCCTTTCACACAGAATTTTTCTCTTGGGAAGCTGACAAGCCTGAGAGAAAAATGAAAATAATTATCTCATTTGCTTCTCCTGTGTTGTGCTCAATGTGTTTGGAGATTGTTTACCCACAGGTGATTGTTCCATTGCATTCTGCTGGGAGTTGTTTTCACTCTTTGGCCAATCAGGGCCAAGCTGTGTCAGGACTCTGGAAAGAGTCAGGAGTTTTCATTATTATCTTTTTAGCATTCTGTAAGTATCCTTTCTGTGTTCTTTAGTATAGTTTAGTATAGTAATCCTTAATATAATACAGTATCATAAAATAATAAATTAGCCTTCTGAGAACATGAAGTCAGATGCATCATTCCTTCCTTCACCACAAGGCACCTCACAAATACAATAACTGATGATCTACAAGCTCACAGGCCACCTCAGCAGCCGTGCCTGTGATAGGCACATCAGTGCCAGACTGCTTTTGCCACAGATTTATGGGATGTATTATTTGTGGGAAGCCCATTGACTGCTGGATTAGGATGGAGCCTGGAAACAAAAATCCAATATCTCCCCATGCTGTGAGCAGAGACTGAACTGAAACAACTCCATGGTGCAGATCAGTGTCTGGGTATTTTACTTTATGTGGTTTGAAATGAAATAGGGGCTCCATAGTTAAATGTACTCATTCTGTCAAGACTACTCCAGCTTCAATTTTTCCTTCATGACTGTAAAAAGATCCAATTTCCACTATGAAGTCTGGAAAATTATATCAACTATCAGGGTAGAATTAGACCTGATAGAAGCTTGGTGGTCTTAAAGAGTATAAGATATAACAATTTTTCATTGTAAGAAGATTTCAGCTTTCCACTGGGCTTATTAATTTTTGCACTTTTTGTATTGTATTCTACCCTATTTTTTTGTAAATAATGCTAAAAACAAAACCTTTATTCCAAATGTTCATTTCTGTTTCATTTTTTAGCTTCCTGATGAATTTAATTTTTTTAAATAAAATGAACAGTAATATAAAGGATGGAAAAATCCACAGTACCCCATTCAGAGGCAAAGAAAAGAGTAAATACATTCATTGCTTTCCTCAGAAGAAATGTATTGTGCAGCTGCTGTGGAATACAATATTGAGATGAAAATGAAGCTGCAATGGAAATGGAATGAGAAATAGGTATTTGCTTCTGGGTGAGCGCAACAAACCTATCAGCTACACAGTTAAAATCAGCAGCCCCATCTCCCCAATTCCTGATGACTAAATAAACCACAGGTAAGAGGACAGGGGAATAAGACAGAAGGAAAGGAGGGAAATGAAGCTGCCAAATGAAAGAGAAGTGTTTCTGCAAAGGTCAGTAAGGGATAAGATTAGTTTGGAGTAAGCCAGTCCTACAGTGTAATTTGCAATATTTTCAAACACTTCAGAATAAGCATTCCTTGCTATTTTTAATATGGGCTTTGAGCCATGACTATCTAAATGGAGAGAAGAGGCATTAAAAGTTCATAGGGCTTGATATTGCCTGTAAAGAGAAAGCCCCTACAGAATTTTATTTTATTAGTAACCTTTATTAGCCTTGTAGCCAGTGCTGATTAAAGTATTGTGGCATATCTGTCAGCAGCAGGAATGCATGGGGATTATTAGCAACTGCATTTAAAAGTCTAAGAGCCAAGAGGTAGAGCCACAAGCCTGGAATACTAATTCCCATTTTATTCAGTGTAAATAGTCAAAGGATGGATAATAGCTTACTTGTCTCCTTTTATTGGCATGTTTATTTGTCCTTTTGCTCTTCCCTCTCACCGTGTAACTAAGACAGCAGAAAATAATACAAAATATGAGGTACTTACAAGCCTGGGTCAAATTGATTTCAGTGCAGAATATCCAAATTTGGCTGGTCAAACATAACTTCTACCCCTATAGACTAATGACTTCATTGGAATATATAAGCTCAAGCTGCTCACAGGCAGATATGGACTAAATACTGGTGGGGAAAGTGAATTCAGCAGAGGATGCCTTTTAGAGTTCTGTCTGTAGACATATTCCAGGTCTTCACTGAAATATTCTGTTTATCATGTGAGGAATCTTTTGTAGACATAACTTCCATCCCAGCTGACTCCAATTTCTTCACTGAGAATATTCACAATTCAAATTGAGCTGTATAAGCAGCTGAGTCACACTGCATTCTTTTATCTTGGGACTTAATAAATTACTCATTAGTTTTAAAACTTTAGCCCAACTCATTTTTATGATGCCCAAAGCAATTTTTTTTCCATGACTCTGCTGCAATTACAGCAAAAGCCTGTTTCGGTCAATATTCAAATTAATGGACTTTCTTTAATATAAACCCAAGGAAAACATTAATGTTAATATCAATAATCTGGTTTGAATTAAAGTCCACTTAGAAATGGGTAAATGTTTATGAACAATATCTTTTAACATTTATGATGCTCCACTCATTGCTGCATTTCCAAAAATCCTGAGACAAGGTAGGCAAAATCAGCCAGAGCTCTACTGCTGAGTAAGCAAAACAATCTGAGCACAGTTCAAGTGATGGAATCTCTTTGTTGGTGTAGATTACAGTGAAAAGTCTTGGAAAGGTTTATCTTTCCTCCCTATCATACAAAAGTTCTTCTGCCTGGCACAGAACTAAAGCCAGAGATCATAAACCAGAGCTGAGAATTATTTAAAAGAACAAAGAGATGGTTTCTACCCAATACAAGCCTCAACTGTGAATAGTAACTTGAGATCACCAATGATGCTTTTGCAATTTTTTACTAGAAAACCTTCTGTGAGGCTGAGCATGACATTGTGGCAAAAGAACCTCAAAGTTTCAAGTGAGTAATCTTTAATGTCCTCTTTTAAAATAGCACAGATAGAAAATAATTAAAGGTATGACTGTAACATTTTTTGTGGACTCTATATAAATATCATGTACTCATAATTAATTACATCAATTAATATGATGATTTAGCAAGGTATAGATTAAAATTTTAATAAGCATACTGTAAAATGTCTCTGAAGGTAATTAAAAAGCTCAGCATTGCCTTTCAAAGTGCTTGTGTAAACAACTGACTGCTCTATTTCTGAAATTGTTGTGTAATTTAAAGCTGACAGTCTTGCCCAGTTTAAAATTTGTATGAATGGATGTATTTGCCTCTAAATATTTGGTAATAAGCCATGGTAATTTAGCATGCTTTGCTTCTTGATCACTTAATGAGTTTAGCATGTCTGTCTGTAGTGTTTGCAATTCCCACGTAAAGTTGTACTTCACTGTATTCCTGTGGTTAAATATTGTTTGTTCTCTGGACTCCAAGAGCCCTGAAGCCTCTGGCTCAGAAGAAATGCTCGTGCACCCCACTGGGAGTGGGATCAGTGCCTGGCACCCACCACCCAGACCAGAGCAGGCAGCCCCAACAACCCTCCTGGCAGCACCTGCAGATATTGGATCTCACTCCCTAAACCTGCCATTAGAATTAATGGAATGAATCACTATTATTTCTCTACTAAAGCAAAAAGGACTTCAATTTCCCCAATGCTTTCCAGCCCTCTGTAGAACACATATTATCCTATATTAATATGGATTACTGTGATTTTTCTGTTCTTGCTAAAGAGAGCCAACTGTATTCCAGTTTTTCATCTGCTCCTATTCTTTCTGCTGCACTGTTCAGAGACACCCTTGTCAGTTCTTCAGGAAACTTCCTGTAAAGCACAGAATTAGTTACTCTGACTGACATTTTCAATGCAGGAGGTCCTGGATGTCGAAGTAAATTTTATCCCACACTCTAACTGATAATGTAACACTTGTAGTGATATTTTCTTATCACAAAGACTTGGTTTCGTGATTTTGCTAATTTTTCTGCTGTGCTTTGTGGTTCTTTCATCACCTATTTCTTTTATTCTTCTATTTTATTTCTTTTGGAGGAATTTCATTATGGCCTTGCCACTTGTTCTGGCCTCATAAACTGACATAATAAACTGTAAATTTAAAGTCTCAGCTTAACTTATCCTAAGACAGATATAGCTTTTCTGTTCAACAGTCATTGTTGCTTTCATAAATATTCTGGATTTAAACTGTTGCAGGACTATCAACAATCAGGCAAGTGAATCTACATGGGGATGAACACCAAGCCAGAATTTTAACTAGGATTTAATGCATGTAAATTCATCAGCCTGGAAACTGTTTGGGGATAGTAACCAGAAATTCAGAGGCAATATTAATGCAGCCCAGCCTGAAGAACTCAAAGTTGCAGATATTTTCTATACTGCAAACACTCATGCTAGGGCACATTTGTCAAAAAACATCTGCAATTCTGAACACATCTCAGTGATTGGAATAATGGCCAATAGCTTGTCTATTTTTCTCCCCAGACCAGTTAGCAGAAGCTTAAACTAGCTGATTTAGGTCCATCTAGCAATTACTGATATTCTATGGTAAAATTTATTAAGCCTGCAAAAGACATCTATGGTATAATGAGAAAAAGAATTTTTATTTACTTAAAAAGAACAAAACTAACTCTTTGATAAACACAAAGATCCACCAGGGTATGCTTTTACAGATGACACAGAATGTTTTCCAACAGAGCCTTGCTCTACAAATTCCACACCAAACAATTTCAGTAAAAATAACCTGTTGACAGAAGTTCACTGCAGGGTTTTGAGAATAATTGTGTCTGCAGAACTTCTTGATGAGTGTGAGATATAAATATGCCTATGCTTTGAAACAATAAATAAGAAAACACAATCATAAATTAGAAAATAATATATGGATACAATAAGAATCCAGGAATGGATTCTAACACTGATCAGTTATTTCTGAATAATTTGTTGTTCCATCAATAGTTATGAAAGAGGGTGAGAATTGATCAAATACTGTACAATATGAGAATGTCTTGGGAAATATAGATATACAGATCCATTTTTAATTTCAGAGATAGTGTAATCTATTTTTATGTCAGTGTACAATATGTTGATGTGAGGCTGCAAGAAAAAAATGCTATTACAATTACTTGTTCATAGCATTTGCCTGAGTTATAAGAATTGATTTTCCTATTTATTTGACTTGTGATGTTGGAGTTCTCTGTGACTTGTTCAAGAAAGTAATTTCCAAATTTCACAGAAAATTTGGCATTTGGAATGACAGTGAAAATAATGGAAAGTAACGTAAGTTTCCCACGTAATTTTGATGGATAAGATAATTACTTTTCTCACTACTACTCCTACCTATCTGAAGACATTCCTAAGTCTAGTTTGAGTGCTCTCTTAAATGAATCCTCAAGACACAGGAGGGTTCCAGTTGAAGTAGTCTCCAGATTTACCGGTGTATTGGGTGATTACACCATCACAGCCCAGGCCTGGCACAGGGACATGGTGGAGTCAGCATTCCTAGAGGGATTTAAAGACTTGTAGATGTCTTTGGAGACCTTGGTGAGTGGTGGGGTTGGCAGTGCTGAGCTAATGGTTGTGCTCAATGATCTGAAAGGTCTTCCCCAACCTAAACATGGTTCCACAAACTCCACTAGGACCTGGAAAGGGAGAATTCCTGAAATGTTCTGGCCAAGGGGTTCAAGCTCTGGGAGCCCTGGGTACCTGGCAATAACTGTGGGGCAGTGTGGAAGTCTCCTTGAATTAACAGAATTGCCTGGTTTGTTTGTAAGGTGGTGTGAAACTGGGGAAATATACAGGGAAGGAAAGGAAGGATTATTGCATGGGAAAAAAAAAAAAGTTACAGGACTGAGTATCATTCAAAGTTAGTCATGAAATCCTAGAATGGTTTGGATTTGGAGGGACCTTAAATCCCACCCAGTGCCACCCCTGCCATGGCAGGGACACCTCCCACTGTCCCAGGCTGCTCCAGCCCCAGTGTCCAGCCTGGCCTTGGGCACTGCCAGGGATCCAGGGGCAGCCCCAGCTGCTCTGGGCACCCTGTGCCAGGGCCTGCCCACCCTGCCAGGGAACAATTCCTCATTCCCAAGATCCCACCCAGCCCTGCCCTCTGGCACTGGCAGCCATTTCCCCTTGTCCTATTCCAGTTTACAGCCAGAACAGAATGTACATACACATGAAGGGGCAGAAGTGGAACTACACCAGAGATTGAAGCAAATTTTAAAAATCGTGATGTTCAGAAAACAAAGAATTTCAGTTCTCACATGAGAGAACTAATTCATAATGACAAAGTCCAGTCACACATTTAAATAATTTGCATAAATAATAAATTTACTTGGTATGGTAAAAGTTGAGAATCATAACACAACAAGTTGTAGTTAAATACTTTTCTTAAATACTCAGATCAGAATGGAAAACCTGATATAAAGAGGAGAAAATGTATATAAATAAGGAAAGAATGGGATTTAAAAAATGTACTTTCTCCCCCATAAGCCATGTTAGAGAAACTCCTTCAGTTTGACAGGTACAGGAACCCACCAGATATTGCTTTTTTTTTTTTGTGAAAGCCTTTTATAGTAGCAAACTTCATTTCTCTACAAAAAACTCCCACATTTTATATAGCAGTTCAAAAATCTTAAAAAAACTAATTACATTTATTATTGAGCAATAGACACTGAGTCCTCAAGATTCCCAGCATTCATTACTTCAAAAGCAGTAGTTTGAAATTAAAAGGTTAAAATAACAACTTTTCAGGAATGAATTATTTTATCTCTGAAAAGTAGGAAACTAAAACTACCTTCTGCCAGACAAGGTGATAGCCTTTCTCATAAAAGCTTGAAAATGACTACACCTGAAGCCAATAGTCTCAATTACACAAAAAATGTTCTGATCAGATTATACTAATTACAACTGAATCCTCATTAGTGTCCACAGCCATTGCTGTCAGGGCTCTGAACAAGGTGTGGGGATTCTGCAGCACCTCCTCCCCCAGGAGAATTTTCACTGCCTGTCTCCAGAACCAGCTCTGGGGCAGTGCTGCTCCTAATCTCGGATTGGAGCTGTGGGAAAGGGGAGCTGTGTGAGGAAAAGCTGTAAAACCCTGCTGGGGGAGCACAGCTGATCCCAGTGTCCTGCTCACTCCTCTGAGCTGAGGGGCAGCCACAGCTTCTCACCACCCTCACAGACAGCAATCTCCTCCTAAATAAAGAGGAGATTCTTCCTGAATTTTCTTCCTAAAGTATAAAACCACACTGGTGAATGGTTTGAGGCAAGTCCAGCAATGCCAGGATGAAAGCCTGGATTTGTGCTGCCTTTTGTGTGAGCAAATGTGAGCCATTGCCATGTGCCCATGTCATCTTGAATCCTGAAGCTCCCAAAAATGTCTGAGAGACATTTCTTATCAACTCTACCAGCACACCTCATTTGTGCTTGAGGCATACAACACTGCAACTCAAGTTTAGGATGTTCCTACAAAGTCTAGGTGACACCAACTCCAGGTATTTCCTCTCCAGGCACAGAGTGACATTGAACTTGACTGCTGTCAGCTGAGGCTGACCCTGCTCAATGCCCTGCAGACAGATGTGGAACAGAAAAGGCAAATTTCTCTCTGTTGTAAAGCTTATCTATCTGGCAGAAATTCAATCTGGACCCTTCTCTAGATGTTTTACCTTCACCTCACGGCCTCAAACACAGTAATAAACACACATTAACACAATGGGAGAGAAGTAGAAGCTGTGACTCCAAGCAAGCTCAGCTGGGTCATGTTTGTAGTTCATTACTCTCAGGCTTGTGTGATTTATTAAGCAATGTCCAGAGAGATCTAGTGAGTTTTCACATAGCTAACACAATTAAATATTAAAGGAAAATATTATCTCATTTGGCTGAAATAAAACCCTGGATGTAGGTTAACTTATTGATAGCCAAAATATATCTTAACATTCAACTTGCTATTTTTTAAGTGAATAAAAATTGACTAACTCTACACTAACAGAAAAATTTATAAACCACCATGTTCTAATAATGACAAATTAATTTGGAAAGCAGTTTGATAGTTAGTAAAATGTTATTGCTAGTTGGATAGACAGTACATTGCAGAGAGATTAATGGCAGGAGCAGAAAATTGGCTGCAGACCTTTGGAACAGAAAATTTCCATGAGGTAATGCAGAAAGCTGTTCTGAGGTACCTTTGCATCATCAAGAGGGAATTTAATTTAGATGTTCAATATTAGTGTCAAGCTCTGAGAAGCTTCTTGGATCACAACAGCAGCAATTAACAAATACACTGCTGGCAGTGGAATCCATCCCACAGGGCAGGAGTTCAGAGACAGCACCAATCTCCTGGCTGGTTTACATTCCACTTTTACTGACCTGATTTCTAAACAAGGCTTTAACTTGCAGCATTTTGTTATTTTCCACCTAGGAAAGCCACTGTACCAAGTTTGGAAGGTGCGGGCATGCAGAATGTGCAAATTGCAGTGTTTTCCTTTGACTGGCACTGCAGCTGGGGCAGGTCTCAATAGGCACCTTCTCTTAGGTCACATTAAGACCAACAATTGCATATTGAGCTTAACTAGTCTGCAAGGGCTGCTGGCTACATTAACACTGGGGCTTTTATTGTCTAAAAGCTGCAAGGAGGCTATAAAGTGACATATCCAGCATGGTGAAAACACAGCAACATTAAAAAGAACCATTATAGCTCCACTTTAGGTGCCTGGAATACATTAAGTGTCACAAGTAGCCACTTTTATCACACAATTAGGGATTATATACTGTTTGCTGCATCAGTTTAAACTAATTAATTCTAATTATTCTGTCATTTCCACCAAGTTGCTATAGACAAGAAGAGGTAAAATTTTTCCTTTTTCTGAAGTTAATAATGGAAAGGTGGTTTTGATTTGGGTTCTTCAGGTTTTTTTTTTTTTTTTTTTTTTGTTTTTGTTTGTTAAGCCAATTAGAACAAAAAAACCAACATTAAGAAGATCCAAACTACCATTTAATTTAAGAGGATTTGTCAAGGAGTAGCTCTGATCATTTTTTGTTTGCTCTTTAAATTTTCAACAATAAAACAAAAACCTGATCTTCAAAGGATTCATTCAGCTCCTTCTTCCCTCTTACACAGAGATGAGGGAAAGAAAAAAAAATCATAAATTGTTATGGTAACTTTCCAGTCATGCACCTTGGGAAAAAAAAGGCAACTTAAGATTTTTAGGAATGTTGATTTCCTCATATTTTAATTAAAGAAATGCTGTACACTTAGAATGAAAAGCAAGGCAAAGCAGTGAAATTTTGTTTTACAAGTTCCTCTTCCCTTGGATTTTCATTTGGTTCCTTATAGCTCCCATAAGAATGTTCTGTTTTCTAAGGAAGATTTTATGATGACTGAGACACTGACTATAACAATATTAATATCTTGAGGGGCTGAAGCCCCAGGAGGGCTGAGGGAGCTGGATTTGGAGGATCCAGAGCTGGATTCATGAGCTGAGGGACACCAGGGCCAAGTGCCAGGTCCTGCCTTGGGGTCCTGCCTGAAGTTACTATGGATCCAGAGCTGGGTCCACAAAGTCCCACAATCATTAAGGTTGGAAAATCCCTCCCAGCCCATGGAGTCCCAGCTGTGCCCGATGCCCACTTTGTCCCCAGCCCAGAGCCCTGAGTGCCACCTCCAGCCCTTCCGGGGACACCTGCAGGGATGGGCACTGCAAAGCTCCCTGGGCAGCCCCTGCCAAGGCCTGAGCAGCCTTTCCATGGGCAAATTCCTGCTGGTGCCCACCCTGAGCCCAGCCTGAGGCCGTTCCCTCTGCTCCTGTCCCTGTTCCTGGGAGCACAGCCCGGCCCCCCGGCTGTCCCCTCCTGGCAGGGAGTTGTGCAGAGCCACAAGGGCCCCCTGAGCCTCCTTTGCTCCAGGCTCAGCCCCTGCCCAGCTCCCTCAGGCCCTGCTGGGGCTCCAGCCCCTTGCCCAGCTCCGTTCCCTGCCCTGGACACGCTGCAGCCCCTGCAGGGCTCTGGTGGCCATGACAGGCCCAGCAGCGGCCGCAGCCCTCGGGGTCCCTCAGCAGGGCCAGCCCAGGGGCCGGGCCCTGCCCTGGGCCTGCTGCCACCCCAGGGCTGGCACAGCCCAGGTGCCACTGGCCTCTGGCACTGCTGCCTTTGTGCCCAGCCCTGTCACAGCACCCCCAGGGCCTTTGCCACCAGCAGCTTTCCAGCCCAGCTCCATGGGGTTGGGGTGACCCCAGGGCAGGAGCTGGCACTTGGCCCTGCTGTCCCTCAGTCCATGGATCCAGCCTGGCCAGATCCAGCTCCCTCAGCCCCTCCTGTGGCTCCAGCCCCTCAAGATCTCTCCCAGGAGTGAAAAGGTCACAGAAGTCACATCCTGACCTGGCCCCTCCTGAAACACTGACCTGGGACTGCCCCCACACTCATCTGCGCCACACTGGGCTGGGGGCAGCCAAAATTAACCCAAACCCCCCAGACACAGGAGAAAGCTGCAGCCTGTCCTGATCAAGGAGACAAGAGCAAACCCTTGATAAGGAAACACACAACAGAGATAATTGACTTTCTCAATGTCGTTGTGCTTAATGTGTAAAGAAATTAAGGAATCTGATTTATCCTTTAGAAAGGTGAACAGAGTCAACAGAATGCAGAACAAACATCCCAGAGGAAGTTCTGTGCAGAAGGTAGGAGTGTCCCACTGGAATGGATGGAAAAACCTGGATCCAATTCCTCAGTTTCCCACAGATGAGCAATTACTCTCAACTAGCCTAAGTCCTAGTATGGACATACTGTGTCCTACTGTCACGATTTTCCAACATGACAAGTCTTCTCAAATAAAAAATCAGGCTTTAAGCAGAACACTGACACTTTGGCAATTTTGTTTTTGCAAAAATAATCCAAATAATTTTTGCAAAACCAATCCAATTCTTTGTCTTACATGGAAAAAGAAACAATGGCAAAATTTCAAAAGCTTCTCCTAAACTAAAATATTCTCTGAACTCTGCTGGTAAAGGAGAGGAGGTTATTTTTACTCTAACAAGATAGTGATGAGGTATTTTCAAAAAAAAAAAAAAAAAACAAGAAAGAAAAAAAAATTAATGGTACAAGCCCAAATTTTTCCACTTCTGAGGTTTTGAAACTTTATGTTTGAAGAAAAACCTTGTTCTGCAACCCAGCATTACATTTTCTTTGGGCACATTTTTACACCCTATGTGACATGGCAGGTCAGGAAAAGAAAAAAAGCTATCTGAATTAAATTAGTACAGCCGGTTATGTCTCTTCATAGAGAATTAAAAATGAAACTGCTGGAAAAAATATCACATTCTGCTAATGCTTTATTAGCAGACTCAGCTTCTCTGCTAATTACCAGAATCAGTCACCCAAAGAACGTGTGTTTATTTCTCCCACAAGTCTGAGACAAAAAGGGAGGAAATAATAATATCCCTTGGAGTTGTCAAGGGGCCTCCTGCCCAGCAGAGAAAGAATAACTCCCTGTAAACCTCCATCTTTTCCATAAACACACGGCTCCTGCTCTTTTTGTCACAACTGATGTTTACTCTGTCAGACTTCTTTTAACATTTCAGGGATAAATTAAAGGCCCTAATTATTGCTTTCCATTCTGTTCCCAAGATCAGGGCTCTGTGCACACCAGTGCAAGAGACAATAGTGAACTTTGTGTTTGCTGCACCCTTCTTTGGTGGCAGTAATTGCACCTGCTGTTTCTTTGTGGCTCTGACCTTTCAGTTATCCAGAATTAGTCTGGATGAGGCAGTGCCTCTGGCACAAACAGCACTTTGGCCAGCTCCTTGGAAAAGGGCAGTGCCAAGGTAAGACACAGCCATGACAAATTTCAAAAGGCACAAGCAGAACAGGGTTTTAACACTAAGTGAGAGCTGACTAATATTTATCTTGATTTAGGGGGGTTGTTGGAAAAAGAGTTTTGCTGAGTAGTGATTTAGGAACTGAAAAGTTATGGAAAATTCTTTACAAATAGGAAAAAAATACCTGCAAAGTGACCATTTCACACAGTATTGCCTTTAATCCACATTATCCTACATGATCAGTCATACTAAGGTCAGTAAATATTAATTAAGTTAAACCTTGGCTGCCTCAAAATGCTTCTTGCTTTTAATAGTTGGGGTCTTAATGTTGCAGTTCTGCTCATTAGAAGGGGTCTGTGCATCCCAGCAGGAACTGCTGGATTTTAATTGTTTTTCCTATCAGGAATTTTGGGGGAGCTTGCACATACAGTGCTTCCCCTCAACAGTTCAGAATTTGTTTATTTCTATTGTCTATTCTGTTTCCACAATTTTTTATCATAAAACAAAAAAAGCATCAGAACTGACATTTTCTTTCCCCAAACAATATTCTCCAAGTGCTACATTTTTTGCATTTCTTTGAAACACCATAGGACAAATGAATGTAGAGAAACTTCCAGAGGAAATGCTGAGAAGGTGCTCTTGACACCTGGGTGAGCTGCCAGAGGCCCTGGGAAAGGACTCTGCAACCCAGCAGTGCCTGGGTGAGTCTGTGCAGGGCTCAGCACCTCAGGTACATACCCAGGGCTTCACTTTTCCTTAAACCAGGACTTCTGCTGGCTGCCCAACACCTCTAAATATAGCCCACTGCTTCTAATTTAAGCTTCTCTCTTGGAATTGTCTCACACTGACTCCAATTACAATTGTGGAAGTTATATATTAAGAAGATACTATTTTTATCTTGAGAAGGTAGATTGCAAAGACAACACGGAATTTACCTAGAATACTCCAGGTACATGAAAAGCACCTGGCAGGGATGGAAAGAATATGTGTAAACAATGCATTAAGAAATCCTAAAGGTTTTTTAGTTTTGATATCGAACATACACTGTAAAGAGAGTATCAATATATAGCTTATACTGTAAGGATATCTCTGTATTTATATAACAAATAGATCCCAAATCACTTCATATAAAAATAGTAAAAGTAATTAAATAAACACATCCCCTTGGTGTCTGTTGACCTGGAATACTGCAATGAGATTCCCTTCTCAGCATCCCCTTCTCCCAGCTGCACAAACAAAGCTCCTTCCTCCTCCTCCCTTCATCCCTCAGCCCCTCCAAACATTGGGGGTTGCTTGTACCTACATGAGCTCAAAACTAGAAATCAAGAGGGTTCCCCCAAAACTGATGGGAACAGGGGAACCCCCTTTTCTCTATAGCTCCTGTCCATGAAGTACCTGGGAGAGGGAAGCCTTCATTGCTAACCCTTCACCCCACATTGATCCCTATGGATGGTGAACCTCTCACCAGACAGGAGCAGCTCAGGTCCCTGGGTGCCCAGCACATGTCACAGTTGAGACAGCCACAACACACAGAGTATCGATCCCCTCACAATTCCAGAAGGCTTTGAGCATTCCCCACACAGAGTAACACCTTACCTCATCAGGAGGCTTCAGGAGCCTGCCCATACACAGCAACACCAGATCACTGAAGAAAGCTGCAAGCATCTCCCTTCTGGTTCTTATCCCAACCTGTTATCCCCTCATGTTGATGCACTGCACCTGTGTGCCCTCTGTTCCCTCTGTGCTTGGTCAGTGATTGCACACCTGGGCACTCCATGGCTCATTGCTGCCAGTGCTGCTCACAGCTGCAACCCATTGGGGATGGGCCAGCTCCATCCCAGTGACCCCAAACTGTGTGTGCCTGCAACACAGCCCCATCCCAAACTGTGTGCCTGCAACACAGCCCCATCCCAGTGACCCCAAACTGTGTGTGCCTGCAACACAGCCCCATCCCAAACTGTGTGCCTGCAACACAGCCCCATCCCAGTGACCCCAAACTGTGTGTGCCTGCAACACAGCCCCATCCCAAACTGTGTGCCTGCCACACAGCTCCATCCCAGTGACCCCAGACTGTGTGTGCCTGCAGCACAGCCCCATCCCAGTGACCCCAAACTGTGTGTGCCTGCAACACAGCCCCATCCCAGTGACCCCAAACTGTGTGTGCCTGCAGCACAGCCCCATCCCAGTGACCCCAAACTGTGTGTGCCTGCAACACAGCTCCATCCCAATGACCCCAAACTGTGTGTGCCTGCAACACAGCCCCATCCCAAACTGTGTGCCTGCAACACAGCTCCATCCCAAACTGTGTGTGCCTACAAAACAGCTCCATCCCAGTGACCCCAGACTGTGTGTGCCTGCAACACAACCCCATCCCAATGACCATAAACTGTATGTGCCTGCAACACAGCTCCATCCCAATGACCCCAAACTGTGTGCCTGCAACACAGCCCCATCCCAATGACCATAAACTGTGTGTGCCAGCAACACAGCCCCATCCCAGTGACCCCAAACTGTGTGTGCCTGCAGCACAGCCCCATCCCAGTGACCCCAAACTGTGTGTGCCTGCAGCACAGCCCCATCCCAGTGACCCCAAACTGTGTGTGCCTGCAGCACAGCCCCATCCCAAACTGTCTGCCCACAACACAGCCCCATCACAATTACCATAAACTGTGTGTGCCTACAACACAGCCCCATTACAATGACCCCAAACTGTGTGCCTACACCTGGGTTCATTCTGTCCCAAGGCTTTGACCCTCTCTAGGTTATCTTTCCAGTCTGCCCAGCCTGTATTTCCCACATCCCCATCCTTGCCTGGTATATTTGCAATTTTCCAGTCATTAGGCACCTTCCCCAAATGCCAAAACCTTTCAGACATAATAGACTCTTGCGAGCTAAGGAATAAATTTTTCCTTACCATTCTTCCCTTAGAAATCAAGAGTTTTTCTAAGACTGATCTGTAGGAGTCTCCTTCCACTGTCTATTTTGCTCAACACAGGATGTAAAAATGAGCAGTCCACATCTGTAGCTTCCTGCAGCTTTTTGACAAACGCCATCCACCTCATGCAGAACATTTTAATTTACAGAGCCTCAAGTAGACAAACAAACCTTGGAATTTAGGTTCAGCTCTTCATCATCTGCTGGTGAACACACAATTAGGTGCAACTGTTGTGCAGGGTAATTAGTAGGTGTCAAGATGATGGTGGTTTGTTGTGCATGGAGATTTTGGGAACTGGGATAACGATCTGAAATCTTTTGTTCTGGATAGGAACACAAAAGTAGAACTTCCAGCTGAGTATTCTTCAGTGAATAATTCATTTGATGATGACAGTACTGTTGTAACTCATTTTCCAGACAAATTGCTGGGATTGGATCCTCCTGCACATTCATCTGGATTATTTTTTTCCTCATGCTTACAGGACTCACTGAAGTTAAAGAAAGGAGAATTTCCAAGGCTGTGATTACAGAAATAGATTGAAACCAAAACTGAGGGGGAGGGAGAAAACAGAGAAGGTGAAGGTCACGTTAAAAGAAAAAGCCTTTAGCTTTTGTTCTGAATAATTTCAAGTCTTTCAGTTCTCCTATCTTGCTCCCCTCTTAACCCCAGACTCTTTCCCATTACATATATTTATATTTTGAAATTCTGCTAAGTACGGAGAAAGAAGATAACAATCTTTGCAGGAAAAATGCCTATTTCCTTTGGAAAATAATCTTTAGCACTATTCTGAAATATTGGTTATGCAAAGCTGGTGCAGCTTCAACCAAACTGGAGTAAGAGCAGTGTGAAGACTTGAATGAGCACAACAAGTCATTATTTTCCTTTTACAAACTCTTTTGTAGGAATAACTGCAAAAAGATGATCATTAACTTGTAACTCAGTGCAGCTGAAATATGAGAGAATTCTTCCACCCTGGAAGAGTTGCAGTGCGTGTGTGTTTGTGTATAAACTCACAGGTACACAAATGCATGTAATTATTGATTACAAAATATCTCAAGTGACTAAGCCCAGCCAAATGCTAAGTTTGGGGTTTTTTAGTCTGAAGTCACTGAAATATGCATGAATGGAACTGATATGGATGCAGCATTGATATGTGTCCAACATAGTGCCCGTAAATTACACCAAGGAACAGAGAGATAAGATGTGGGCTGTATTTCTAAAATAATGAAAATTATAAAAGGTTAGGCCTTTTGTTATATTTCTTCTGAAATATGCAATTTGTTACAAGTTATATTGTCTGTGGAAAGAATCCCTACTGCAACTCTAATGTGGTTTTTTACTATCAAAAACATAAAAGCACATCAGAACACATCATGTGCAAACCATGGCATTAAACAGATTAGAAAACTAAATGTCATACTGTAACATGACCGGGGTTTCTGCAGCTAATTTACAAGAAAGGCAGAGGAACTCTGCAGGAAGCACTTTCTCCAAATATGCACCCTGCAGCTAAAATACCTCATATACCTTATTGTTCTTGCAGGGTAAAAAAAAAAGGAAGGAAAAAACCCCTTGAATAAAGTGTTAAATTTAAAGCTTGTGTGGATTTTAAGATGACTAAAAGAATTCCATGTGAGATTTGTGTATTGCAAGCAAATTTAAAAAAAACTCACAGCAGTCTTAGCTATAAAATACTTTTGTAATCTACCATTCAATTGCTTGCACTGCAGTTGTACTGAAATATTTGCAATTTTATGAATGCTTCAATTACCAGTAAACTTTTTATTTAATTCCTATTTAATTGTACTTTCCCCTGTGCCCCTCATGACACTGCACTCGTGTCAGTACCCCAGAGAAAGGAGACTGCAGCACAGCCCACTGCAGCCACAAAAATGCACTTTTGTTTTACTAAGAAAAATGCTGGAATTTCAAATCTGGTTTGCTGCTGGATCTGGAGGAGTTAAACAAGACTCTCTACACTCTTGAAGAGACTTAAGTAAAAGGCCATCAGTCTTCTTAATTAAGCCTTTTCCTATAAGCACTGCCTGAAAGCACCTTAGTTGCCTTTTCAAGCTCTCACCTGATTCTAATTAAGCTCCTTGGAACATTAACCTGGCTTTTTCGTCATGATTCATCTCATTAGGAGAAAAAGGTAAATGACTCACTTTTCTATGCTACTTTAGTGGCCTTCTGCTGGAGTTGGTGAGAGCTGGGACAGCTCAGCCTGGAGAGGAGAAGTTGTGTGGAGACCTCACAGCCCCTTCCAGGGGCTGCAGGGAAACCAGAGAGGGACAATTCCTCGGGGACAGGACAAGGAGTGATGGCCTCTAAGTACATAAAGATGGGATCTTGGGAATGAGGAATTGTTCTCTGGCAGGGTGGGCAGGCCCTGGCACAGGGTGCCCAGAGCAGCTGGGGCTGCCCCTGGATCCCTGGCAGTGCCCAAGGCCAGGCTGGACACTGGGGCTGGAGCACCTGGGACAGTGGGAGGTGTCCCTGCCATGGCAGGGGTGGCACTGGGTGGGCTTTGTGCTCCCTTTCTTGGTGTGTTCCTAAACCCTCAAACACTGACTTAAATTTGAAGCAATTAAGGATCAGCCTTCTCCAAGCTCAAAGGAAAGGGAGCATCAAACTGTATTGTATCATGGAAATAAGATATCCTCAATTTTTTCTACTTCCTTCCTTGACTATGCACACTGGGAAGAAGTTAAACCTAATATATATTCATATATTGTTGGGTTTTTTACTTTGTTCCATTAAAAGTTTACTTCCTTTAGAGACTGCTTGAACAATAACCATTTATCCAGCTAAATGATAAAACATAATTACTTCCAGCTGTTGCAAAAGAAGAAACTGTAGTAATCTGAAGAATGAACGAAAATTTTTGGACTTTGTCAAAACACAGTAGTTTCCAGAGCTGAATGAAGACTCCTTTTTAGTTTGATAGCTGAACAAAGGGAACAAAAAGGAAATTAGTTGGACCAAGTTAAGCTAATAAATCTTGAAGTTCTTTCCATCAGTACTTTTGTTTCGTGTCTTATAAACATGGGCTCGAAAGGGTGTGCTTTGTTTTGGGACAAAAAACTTTTAGGTAAAATTCTGCAATAATATTTTTCTTCCCTGTACACAATATTTCCTCCAACAGAGGTCATGTGTGTAAAAACCAACTTTCTGAAAATTCTGTTTTGTATAAGGAAAAAAGCAGATTGGAAGCCAAACCCTTTCACCTTGGTCCCAGTTCTAAGGAAGTTGTCCCAACCACCAGGTGATGGAGCCAATGTCTCACTTTGACACTGGAATGAGCAGAACAGAGCAGAAATGTTTCACCCAAAGGCCTGTGACAGCAAAATTAGCAGATGGTGAGGACATGCTGCCAAGAGGAAAGGGAAGTTCAAAAGACATGAGTGGAATTTCTTGCATCTGTATGTTGGCAGGTGAACAGAAAACTCCCAAGCACCTTGGTGTGACACTTTTACAAAAATGTGAGGAGTCCCAGATACCCTAAAACTCCATTTCTTGAAGAGTAAATAGTTCACCATCCCCAGGCTTCACCTGCTTTACTAGCAAATGAAAAAAACTCTTTAGTTTTTTCATTGAAAATGATGTAAGAGATAAATCTCCACTCCCAGGCTAATTTATTAGTGTCAGTGCAGAAAGGCTGACACAATTTCTATAAACTTATCAATCAACATCTTGGTCATAAACACTTTGGTTTACACCAGGTATTTAGAGCAGCTCCTGATTGCAAGGACACCAGCACTTGGAATCTTTGTACTTGTCCTGTTCAAATAGTCTTTGTCTAATGCCTTCAGAAATTGTTCCAAATCTGAGATATTCCCCAGAGAAGAAACAAAGAAGAAAACCTGTTGTTAAAGTTACCCCTCTGAATAAATAAGATCCAAGAGTACTGCAGAGCTGAGAGCAGTGGAGATAATTGTTCAACATAGAGTATGAGTAACAAACTGTTCAATTGTTGGGCACTAAACCTCTGTCTGTTCTGTGTCTTCTGTGGCATGATATGCTCCAAAAATAATTTCTCCTTCTTTGTTTTCCAAGGTCTGCTCTCTCCTTGCTTCTTCTTCAATGAACACATCCTTTTAGTGTAAAGTGCTGGAAGTGCAAAATAGATAAGAGCAGAAATGAAAAATAATTCTACTTTTTCTTCTTTTGAAATATTTTCTTCTATGAACAAGGTATGATAAAGTTCTGGTGTTAAACAGCTAGTTAGAAGCTGCTATTGCAATTCTGAACTTTTTGTTCTAATTCTATGACAGTAACAGGAAAAAATATGACAGTCCCTATGAAAAATGGTTATTCCTTAAGTATCATGTTCTTCTGAAGTATCATGAATTCTACTGAGCAGTGCAATATTATACCTAATACCTGTTATACCTGAGCATGAGTATTCACAGACTGATCCTTATGCCGCCCTGAGTATAAAGTGACAGCATAAACAGCCATCAGTCACTTTTTTTCTGTATGAAACCTTCCTGAAATTAAGATCAGCTAAATTGGAATCAGATGGGATATCAGCCAAAATTCAATTAATACTTGCTTTTGTTTCCACCTTCCCTCAAAAATCAAGTTTTAAGCAGGGTGAGAGAAGGCAGCTTCCTTAGTTTTATTCCCAGATAAATCCTTTCTAAATATGATTTGGTGGAAAAATAGACTGACCTATTCAATCACACCACAAAAAACATAACATATCTTGTTATTCAGGTAACAAAGTAACAGGGAAAAAAAGGCAAAAAAATTTAATCCTGGGTTATAAATATATCAAAAAACCCACAGATTTGCAAAATATTTGATGCTTTTGCATAGAAGAATTTTTAGGAACAGGCAGATATCTTGCTGCTGAGTACTCCTTTTCATGAGCAGAACTTCTGCTTGTCATGTTGGTGAAATTGGATTCTGAGATTTTTGGGGAAAAAAACCCAGTCTGAGTGTCACATTAAACTCTAGAAAAATAGTGAAGTGGAATAACTACACTGCAAATAAAAGTGTCAGAAAATTTAAACTTGAATCTTTGTCTCAATTCCCTTACCAGGGTAAGATTAATTAGCAAAATGAGAGTTATTGCAAACACTGACATTTTGCAAGCACGAGCTTCACTGAGCAGTGTGATTGTGACAGAAAATTGTATTCAAGTGCTCCTTTAATGGCAGAAGGAGCAGAATGAATACTCATTTCTGCAGGATAGCAGTGGTGGGTATGTTTATGGCTGGTGGAAACATCCAAGGCTCTGCCAAGCCGGCTGCAATCCAATTCCTCATATTCCTGAAGAAAAAGAAGCTGTGGCTTAGAGTGCTGAGTCTTTGGGGGTATTGGAAACACACCATCCCTGTGGTTTGAATTCCTTCTGTGGTTGCTGTAATTATTGTTGTATTAACTTTTATTGTGGCTCTGAATGTTGAGCTCGAATATTCATAATCTCCCTACCATGAGTAAGACGTGAGTGGGTTCAAATTCTCTTTGTTCTTGCATGAATAAGTCTCCCTCAGGTGCACAGCAGGCTAACCATCCCCTCCAGCTGTACAGTGATTATCCCCCTCAGCTGTAGTTACTCCACCAACACTCAGCCTTCCCACAGTTCTACCGAACTTGGGTAAACCCTCCTCAGGCTCACTTAGGAGGCAGAATTTTAACTTCAAACACGACTTTGTGCGATTCAAGGGAACCAGTATTTCCTTTATGTTCGCAATAGGGAAACTCAGACTTTCAGAGATGGAACACGCAGGCCAAAAGACACTTTAAAAAAAAAAAAAAAAAAAAAGCAGTTGTGTTTTCTACAGCTGGTTTACCTCAGTAGATAATATGCATATAAATATACATATGTAAATATATATGTATGCACATACGTCAATACATATTTATGCATATTTTATGTTTGAAATGTTTATGAATATATATTTTATATGTGTGTGTATGAATATATATTTATATAGTGTATATATATATGTGTGTGTGTTAATATATATGTAAATAGGAGTCCTAAGGCAGAAGTGCAGCAGCAAAAATACAACAATCCCTTGCCAGAAGCAGCTGCTGCCTCATTTGTTCCCTGCAAACTCTGTATTTCACGTGGCTATCTCTGCAAACCATAGCACTCATGGTGCTTCTGGGATAGGGGATTTTCCTGCAGAAATAACTACACAGGGAAATGTGGAATTGCTGAGATGCTTTCCAGGCAAGAGGTGACTGACGTTTCTCTCTGTGGCTCCCGGCAGAAATGGCCTGTTTGCCACGAGACAAACCCAGCAGGAAATCTCTGCCAGCTGGGACTGTGCCAGCAGGGAAAGGCAAAATGCTCTGAAGATCTTCTTGGTCAGAAAAATCTCACCACTGTTCATATTATGGGTTTTTTAATCCCTCTGGTGTGTATTTCAAAAGCTGCAAGCACAGGAGCTGGAGAAGAGGGGGAATCCTCCAAGCGCTGGCTGAAATCAGAGATTCATTTCCTCACAAATCCAGGAGTGCAAACTGCAGGGTTTGCTCTCTGCCATGCCCACCCCAAATGGCTGCTCTGCAACACCTCCCTGGGTCACACACATCTATAGAATCTGTACATTAACCAGCCAGGGTCAGCTGGCAGGGTAATTAAATCAAATGTGCACGAGTGAGGGAGAATCTGATTAACTCACTGAGGTTCCAGTCCAAGCAGCCATCAGCCAAGGACAAAAAGCTGTCAAAATGCAGTGAGTATTTTGGAATCTCTAATTTAAGGGAATCCCTGCAGCTGTATCTGAAATGTTACAGCATTAGCCTCTGATTTAAATATCCATTAGTTAATGCTTTTTAAACATATAATATAGGAAGAACTGTGTAAATACCAAGCACTGGAATATAAGTGCTTTTTAAGAATGTTAATGGTTATCATAATGAAAACTAAAGGAATATCAGCATATCTTTTCTTCTAGGAAGCAGCTCCTGTATCTGCTAAAGTAAAGTACTTTATGTAATATTGGTTGAAATATCTTCACACTAAATACACTGCCAGAGATTATTTTAATATTTGTCATATGGAAATCAATGGTTTGTTTTACTGACTTCACAGTGAATGAAATCATTTCTCTTGTGGAAGAAATTTCCAAACCTCCCTTCATAACAAAGTAAATTGTAAGTAAAAATCAATGTGAGTAACCTGATCCTGACTGCTAATGCCCTGTCTCATATTGCCTCTCCATTTCTTTCATTCATCTCTCTCTCAGGGAGATTCATTGTCGGTTTGGAACAGATATCAGCAGCACTAAACAATCCCCATTCCCATCACTTATGATGCTCCTGTGTAATTTTCTGAAGATACATAAAAATGTTAAAATATAATCCATTTTGTGGCTAAAACAGCCACTTTTGTCCTGGCACTTTTACAAACAGTTCAGATGTCCAATGTTTTGGGTTTTTTTTTTTTAATTTAATTAATAAGTGCTTCACTTGTTAAGCTTTGATCTGTCTCCTCCTTCCCTCTACTCAGTCCTTTGCACTTTGCACTCAGCTGGAGCTGTTGTGGGACTCATTCCTCACCTCCTGTCCTTCATTACCTCTTTCCAGTCACTGCAAGTCCTTCAAACCCCAAAGGGAATTTTATGTCTCCAGTTTTCTTTAAGCAGCAGCCCAGGGCTGCAGAGCTGCTGTCCGTGTAACCTGCTGTCCTGCTTTGGGCACCACAGCTCCTGAGTTTCTGTGTATCCTCAGCTCCCAGCCTGCAGTGCCAGAGCTGTTCTCACCTGTGCAATCACCCATTAAACAGTAATTTCTCTCATGATGCCTCACAGCCTCTTATGACAACAGAAATATGAAATGTCTGGGGTTGGAGCCTGAAATTCCAATGGTTTAACCTTGCTCCAAAACCAAGCCTAAAAAGGTAGACAGGGGAAACAGGAGTAAAGCCCTGAAGGGCTGCAGAAGTCATGAAATGTTTTGTCCAAAAAGTGTTTCTTGAGTTTGCCACCGAATTCAACTCAGCTTCCTTGCAACCAAGGCTCAGAAAGCTGAATTACCATAGGTGGGAACATTAATAACTTTTAGAGCACTTCCTCAAGCTCAGCAAAGCCTTAAAATCCAAGTTAGCATTCAGAGACACTTCTCCATTTAGACCTGCTCATTGACCTTGACTTATAATTCCATAAAAATACACATATACTAAAATGAGTTAAATTAATGGTATTAACAGAATGGAAAGAAGGCAGAAAGAGACAGTATAAACCCAGCTATTCATTCTTTCCTTTTACATTAATTTCCATGCTTTTCCTCATGTCTTTTCAAAATTTTATTAGTTTGGATTCTTGTACCCAAATTCTATGTTTACTTTGCACTTCTTCAGTTATCAAAATCAAATCATCCTCTTCCACCATGTTGACCACTGAGCTTTAATTTTCCCATAATTGCTAGGATATTGAATGTGTTTTTGAAGGCTAAAAGTTCTTTCAAGTAGCACTGAGAGGAAAGCAAGGATTTTGCTTAAATATTGTATTAATTTCTGAAAATAACCATAGATATATTTTATGAAAATCCTTTCGCTAGGATTTTACTCCTGAGAATCTGAGAGGCCTCAGAAATGAAATGTAAACAATAACTATCTGATGGCTGTAGAATGTGGTCTGGAGATGCTTTACCAAGAGGTGCATCTTTGATTGGTTGCATGTGAATTGTATCTACTTGATGACAAATCACTGGTCCAGCTGTGTTGAGGCTGTGAGTAGTCACAGGATTTTATCATTCTTTTCTAGCCTTCTGATGAAATTCTTTCTCTTTCTTTAGTGTAGTTTTAATATATAATTTTTTTAATATAATATATATCATAAAATATTAAATCAGCTTTCTGAAACATGGAGTCAAGATTCTCATCTCTTCCCTCATCCTGGGGTTCCCTGCAATCCCACAGTTAAATAGATATTTGTGTATACATACATATATTAGACAAACTCTAGAAACAGTTGAATGAAAAATAATTCAGGTTCATGTCATCTGGTATTTTTTAGGAGTTCTGTTGTTTCTACCTGCTCCTAATTCTGCTCCTAAAGTTGGATATTGCTTTTTTGCACTCACCTCTGCAGAAAAGCAAGCACAGCCACTCTGCAATAGTTTTTCAGCCACAAGAAATTTCATGTAATCTCTACTGATTCAAATCCAAGGGAGAGGTGAGGGTTATCACACATTTCTCTCCTCTGAATCCAAACTCATCCCTTTTCTAGAAGTGGCTTTTAATCTTCTCAGTGCTTCTGCTGTTGCTCAAAGGAGGAGTTAATCACTCTGGCTGTTCCCATTTGCTTCTACCATCATGTCCAGCTGCTCTGCTTCACTTCTTTTCCTCTGATCTTCCTCATAAAATTTGTTTTTAAGTACTATTTTCTAGTTGAGAATAATAGCTGATAATTTCAGTTTAAAAGGGTATAGGAAGCACTGAACAAAATCATTTCAGTGGGAAAATGAAGTGTCTACAAATGAAGCACTAAAAGAATCAAGGAGACAACAACATTGCATTGCTGGTGCAACATTAGTTTTATGCCCATTGTTGAACTGATTTTAATTATAAGCAAAGATATCCAGGGTCAGGGAAAGCAATCTGTGCTGGAAATGCATGTACAGTCATTTAAGAGGAATCACAAAACCAGCAGTGGTGAATTTCTCAAACAGAACATGTGAAAATATCCCAACACTCCTTTTGAACATTACATTTCCTTCCCCTGCATGTATCAGAACACAGTGTCTGAGCTAAATGATGTAAATTAAGAGCACTAAAATGGTATTTTCCTGAAACAGACTCTAGAAATGGCTTTTCCAGCTCTGTGTTCTGTGAACTCTTTTGTTCACACAACAAATGAACATAAATAATGAAAACTTTTGCTCCCATAAATAATTGCTGCACATTTTGCACTGAATATCCAATGATCTGTAGTTATGAAAATATTTACTTTGGGGTTTTTGGTTTGGTTTTTGTTGTTTTGATTTGATTTTTTTTAATCAAGTATTCATAAAAATCTGAGATCCAGTACTGGAACAAACAACATTTTAAATTTATTTTAAATTTCAGCACCAGGCCCATTGTGTTAGGAATTCCAATATCCTCTGCCTTTACCTGCTTAGTCAGAAGTAGACTACACAAAGTTGGAGAGATGAAACAAAGAAAAATTCTGAAAGGAGAAACTGAAAACCCCTAAACTGCATTTTTTGAAAATCCAGTGACAAAATCCTGACAGCATTTGTTTTAAAACTGGGAGGTTTTGCTTTCAAATTAAATTTATTTTGCAAATAGCACTATTACCTCAATGAGAAGAATAATGCAGATATAGATTTACTCTGATAAATTTCTAAATTAAAAAAAACAACACAAATCACCAACAGAGTTGAGTGATACATTTTCTTAAAGAAGAAGGACAGAATAAATGGTAAAAAAGAGTTTGATATCTTGAAATTGCTTGCTGTATGGGCATAAATTCCCAAATTTATGAGCAAGACCATGTGGGAAAATTAACTAAAAGAGCTCATTTAGTGAAGAAGAAAGAGTTCAAAAAAGTGGAACAGAAAAATCTCAGAGAAACCTGTTTAATTATTGCAGAGATCAAATATGAGAGGATAAATATATTCACTTAAATGAAGGAAAATCCTATTTTAATGTGAAAATAAATACAGCATCTTTGAAACTATTTTTACTAGAAATGAACATTTTGCAGCATTCTCCAATTAAGTATTTCCTGCACCACAGCAACTATTGACCCAAATTTGTCCCATGAGAAACAGACTGGTCACAACTTTCTTAAATTAATTCAATAGCTTGAGTAGGACAAGAATCACAGCAAAAACACAAAAGCAGAACAAAAAATGGAATCAGTGGGATCAAAGAGGAATCAGAGAATCCCAGAGGAATCAGAGGATCCCAGAATGGGTCAGGCTGGAGGGGACAGCAATGGAGCACCTGGTGCCACCTCCAGGCGACACTAAAATCAGATCCTGACTGGGACAGGGTGGGGCTTCATTTTTCTGCATGAAACCACGAAAAGGTTCACTGGGTAGGGAAAAGGAAATACAAGTAAATCCAATATTATTGCACCTTCTCTGATGATCTTCCACATTCATTGACTTGTTTCTCTGACATCTTCCCCGCCCAAAGTAAAAAGTCAGAAGGGGTGTTCAGAGGGCAGTGAATATAGGGTAGCCTTGATGATTATCATAGGACTCACCGTCATTTTGAAAGGAAAGCTGTCTTTGACACTTGTCATAGGACTGTTATTTTGCTGATTTCTGAAGCAGGAAAATACAGAAAGAAGTCCTTATGATCAGGATAGTCAATGCCATATAATCCTTACAATAATATTTTGACAGAGAAGGAAAAACGATCCTTTTATACACAAGACAAAGATTTTAAAATGGCAAAACCACACTAACATAATAGAGATTAAAAATAGTAACTTGTTTAATTACTACTCCATTTATTAAATTCAGCCCCTGGGTCTGACACAACCTTGCCATAGGTGGACTTAACCTGCACATGTTGTGTTCATTAGGAATTGTGTTACCCAGGGAAACTCTACAAGGAAACAAAATGATCTGACCTCAATCTTCTCCTGCATCAGGAAAAGCAGTTTTGTAAGAGTAAATTTAGACATCTCCGATTAAACTGCAGCTGTTTTTTCAATCAGACCAAGAAATGTCTTTCTCTCTTCCAGCTGACCATGGGAAGAGTTGGAACCAAGTGTCTCCAATTTTCCTAGGCAGGAAAATTGCCTAGGTAGCATTCCCAGGATGCTCAAAAAATATCAGCTGAAGTAAAGCCTGATTAATTAGAACACACTTTGAAAATGTTTCTCCAATTTAAATTTTTTCTTAGTCTTGAGATTCCAGCACAGGAGGCACAGAACTGACACACTCCTGGTCTGTTCTGCATAGGAGGCAGAATTCAAATTTCTTTATCATAATATCAAAATATGCCTTTTATGTTCTTAGTTTGGCTTCTCAACCAAAACCTAAAAATCAATATACTGCTACCTGCCCTGACAGTCTGCTTTCCTTTAGAAAGAATACCTTTCAAAACAGAGAAATCACATTCCTGTGAATTTTAATTTCCTGTTTAGAAGCTGAAAAGAGTATACATGTATAAACTGCATTAAACAAGTCTGCATCCTGCCTTTCTACATTTTTGTAATGCAGCACATTTTATTGAAACAATGTATAAAAGAATTATGCATTTTCCTCCTTTCTTGTGACGAGTATCTACTCCTACATCCTAGACACATTTTATTCTACACATGTTGAATCACAAAACATCACATTAGTGTGCTGCCACCACACCACAGTATTAAAAAAAGAGCCTAAAATAGGCTTTGTAATTAAATCCTCTAACTGGAATCCCAGCTTATGAGCAAAAAAATTAAGCTGTTTATCGAATTACTTCTGAACTCATGAATGTGGCAGGAAGATGATACAAATCTGACCTGAGCATTCCAACTGTGTGAACTTTTAACTTTTTAACAATGGAATAGCTAAGATATATCATTCTCTTTCAAGCTGGGTAATAAAGAACTTTTTCTAGGCAGCAGAGTTGCCATTCAGAACTATTGTGACAGACACATTTTTGCTTATTTCCTTAATGTATTTAAATTAAATCTTCAAACTAATTTAATTTGAAGCTTCTTCCTATGAAATTTTGCTGTGTGGTATTTACTATTCAGAGACTTGCTGACCTTTGATCCACAGCAGATGGCAGAGCCCACCAAGGAAATTCTGCAAGACTTCACACATGCTGGCTACTGAGTGCACAAGAAAATATGTCCTCACAGCATCCACAGAAATGCAGAGTGGATGAAACAGTGCAGGGCATCTATAAAAACAATTATTTTAGAAGTATTTGGGGGTGTTAATGTCATTTTAGAAAGACAGGGCTTGGCTTAGATTTTGCTGTCATGAAAGGTTTAGGAATACAAGCTGCAGCCAGGTAATGTGATATGAAAAAACGGCACAGAGTATTGGAGTGCCTTTTATTTTTCTCCACACTTCCAAAATGCAGTAGAACACTTATTCCCAGGCCTTGCAAAAGAGCTCTTGTGCTTCCAAGCCTTTCTACATTGTAGAATCCCAGAATGGTTTGGGCTGGGAGGGAACACAAAGCTGATCCCATCTCACCCCAGCCATGTCAGGGACACCTCCCACTGTCCCAGGCTGCTCCCAGCCCCAATGTCCAGCCTGGCCTTGGGCACTGCCAGGGATCCAGGGGCAGCCCCAGCTGCTCTGGGCACCCTGTGCCAGGGCCTGCCCAGCCTCACAGGGAACAATTCCTCATTGCCAAGATCCCACCCAGCCCTGCCCTCTGGCACTGGGAGCCATTCCCTCGCTCCTGCCCCTCCAGCCCTTGGCAATTTTCTCTCCATTGTATTTGCAGGGAATGCCCCAACAAAGGCAGGAATGATGCATCTGACTCCATGCTCTCAGAAGGCTAATTTATTACTTTATCATACTATATTATAGAATACTATACTATACTAAAGAATACAGAAAGGATACTTACAGAATGCTAAAAAGATAATAATGAAAACTCCTGACTCTCCAGAGTCTTGACACAGCTTGGCCCTGGTTGACCAGAGTGAAAACAACTCCCAGCAGAATGCAATGGAACAATCACCTGTGGGTAAACAATCTCCAAACACATTCCACATGAGCACAGCACAGGAGAAGCAAATGAGATAAGAATTGTTTTCCTTTTTCTCTGAGGCTTCTCAGCTTCCCAGGAGAAAAATCCTGGGCGAAGGGATTTTTCAGAGAATGTGAATGCCACAACTCTCTCCATCTTTCCTGCAGCTCTTTCAGGCCCTGCAAGGCCACAGTTATAAAGAATGTACTTCAGACTAAGGCCATACTCCAGTGTCAGAACTCAGTGCATCCCTCTGGGTGTCCAGAGTTGCCAGGACTCCTGTCAGGGTGCTCAGAGACCCTGGCACACAGCCCAGAACACCTGCAGATTTGATTTTGACCCATGGAGCAAATTACCAGCTCTGTATGAGGACCTGAAAGTCACAGAAGTTTAAATAGTATAATAATAAAATTATCACAGGGTGAAAATGTAGATTTTAGAATTTATGGTACGGAGGTTATGGGGACAAGATGGAGGGAACTGGGCATGTCCAGCCTTTCTTCTTCTTCTTCTTCTTGGTCTCCATCTTCTGCTGTGATGCTGGTACATTGGGATTGGTTTAGAGTAGAAGTGCACTGTCTAACATAGGTGATAGGTACTGGAAAGTGATTGTAAATATGTTACACGTAGTTTGTAGTATAAAAAGACAACACCGCCTGGGGGGTGGTCAGAGTGCCTGTGGCTGCTGAGCGGATCTCAGCTGGGCAGAAAGAAAATTTTATAGATAAGAATTAATAAACAACTTCAAGACCAAAAACTGAAGAGCTCTGACTTGTTCTTTGGACATGGAGGCTGAAACAGCAACATTTCGCACATCTAGGGGCAGCAATTAACAACTAAAGACCCGAGACCCCAGCAAGGAAAATTAGTGACCCTTCTTCCTTTTTATTTGTTGCCACACCCTTGACTGACAGGAGACACCTCTGCAGTGGCACCTCCTTTGGCAGCAGGACAGAGTTCACCAGGAGGGGATCACAACCATCTGTTCTACAGGCTGAATTCATGTAAATATGTTAGATGCAGTAGGTTCCTTTCTGTTGATATTTGGACTGTATCCCATAAAAGCCATTTCACCAAAGGAAGTTTCACTCTCCTGGCTCTCACTTTCCATTCCTAGAGCAATGTTCTCTCCACCCACCTGTTGGCAATTTGATACAAAACTCACAACCTACTCCCATGGCCCATGGAAACAGGCATCAAAATCCTCCCGTCCCTTTATGGCGTCCCAGTTTGGGCTCAGATCACTCTCTCTGGAATCAATTCTCTCTCTTGATCACTTCTGTTTCACAGTTTTCTAAGAAAGAAAGATAAGCACATATGAAAGGGGAACAAAAGGATTTCTGTGTTCCAGAGGAATGATTATTGGAAGCCATTCCATATGGAATAAAGAGCACTTTACACTGAGACAAACCACAGGGATTCATCTCCATGTGCCCAATTCAAAGGGCTTAATCAGAAAGGTATTGCCTGCTTTGCAGTGTAACAGTAGTAAAAAGAATTTCTCACTCTCAAATTCAAACAAAATTTAAAGTAGAAAAGTTTTCAGACTAAAAGTATTTCATCTGATGTGATAAATGTAAATGGCAATTTTTTTTACGTCTACTGATATGAAAAGTAAAAGTAAAAATTAAATTATTGTAACATGAATCAGAAATCAGTGGTACCTTGAATTGATACCATTTCTCAATGAGTACAAAAGGAAATGAAACTTGAAAGAATTCCTTTTTCTGTATTTTGGAAACAGTTTACTCTCCCTAAGTACAGCCTCCCACATCTGCACATGGTCTGTACTGGTCCAGCTTTGCTGTGATACAACAACCAGAATCAAAAAATATAAAGCAGTTGCCTAAACATTTAAGTAATATGAAATTTTGAATATAATTTAGAAATTCTACTCAGATTGTTTAAATACTGACCATTGAAGAAATCAAGGACAAGTGGGTGTTTTAAATAACCTTATCCTGACACTCCTTTACACAACCCACTCCTAATATGAAACCAACACAGCTCTTGATGTCTTATTTGTGGGCTCCAAGCATTTTCTGTCCTCAGCATGTTAACTGAGGGAATTTTTTGTCAGTGATGTGGGGGAAGAATGAAAAAACAAGAGGGGGAAATATTTCCTGACTTTCAAAAAAGATGTGTTTATAGAGTCAGGAAAATCAGCTTCGTGGGAGGGCATCTTGGGCATAATATCTCCTGGTTTCCAGTCTTGTGCCACTGCACTGGCAGCAAGGAAAGTACCTCAATTATTTGTTAATTGTCTAAGCCAGTAACTGCTTCTCCACACACAGGAACTGCACAGGTGCTGGCACTTCCACGAGAATGAGAACACTCTTCTGCATCCCAGAGTTATGATAAAGAATAGGTGGAAAATGCCATCATCAGCATCCATATAAATATCCACTCACAGAGGGGTGCTGGACACCCAGAAGTGCAGAGTCCATTTCAATCTGACTGCAGCAGGGCCCCAGTCTTGAGACCAGTCTGAAGCTTTTTGGGCACAGCGACATGCAGACACCTCTTGTCAGAAAATTCAGATATTACAGGGATTTCCAAGCAGCTCATCCTATGTTGATGAACATAAAATTTCAGGAGCTTGGGCATCTGAGTGCTGAAAAAATGGGGATTATATGTGAATATAAAAGAGTCTAAACCATAGTGAGAGTGGTGGTTTTCCAAATTAAGCACTTAGGAGCACTTGGAGACAACTAACTTAGATGCTGATTACTCTGGCCCTGGGACAGTTCAGCTGTTGATATTGATTTTTAACATTCCTTTTTTAGCTTGACCCCTATTAATACTCTCATTATATTTAGTCCTGTTCCCAAAATGGGCTGTGATTAACTAACAATTTTCAATATCACAAATGCTTTTTCACACATAAAATTTATGTTCTCTTCCAAGAAGAAAGGTGACCACATCACTTCCAGCTGAAGAGGTGGAAGAGCAGATTTTGTAGTTATTTCTCCTCTGATAACAGCAAAACTAAATTTAGAAGTGTATCTGGGTTTTTGGTTGTTTGGGGTTTTTTTTGGAGGATGGGTGTGAGAACAATAAAGAAATTAAATGGAAAATCTTGTAGTAGTTTTGCCTTAGAGCTGCCTCAGCCCCCAAGTAACTCATAAAAATGGATGTTCTCTATTGAGTCACATATTTCCAGTTCTGAGAGTTTGCTTCTCCTCTACTAGGACAGGTTCAGACAGTGAAAGTGTTTTTCAATATTAATAGGAACAACAGTTGAGGAAAATGCAGAAGTTCATTGGGTGAAGACAAGGCGTCTATGATTCTATTTAAAAAAAAAGAAAATAGCCACAACTGAAACATTTCCCAGAAATATAGTATCAGTTTTTCTGTATGTAGGCTACAATCTCATGCAGGAAGAAAACAGAAAAACAGCAATTTCATCACCCACCCACTTCACAATTGCACAAAGTCTAGCTCTTAGCCACCAGGGCTTCAGAAAAAATATGTTTACCATGAGAATTATTGAGCTCATAAAAAACATTTTAACATTCAGATATATTTGTCCTGGTTGCTCTCTAATAATTTCATTACTTACAGTAAAGCTCTCTAAATATGTTTGTAAATGCTACTCCATGGCTGAGGTTGTGGTGAACTGTCATTGATGCCATACTGAGTTTATGGAGATGCTGGTAAAAATGCAAAGCCATCTTCAATTATTCAGAAAGGTCAGAATATTTCAGAATCTTTTGTGTGGTTTTCTGTAAACTTGCTCCTAGCTAGTAGAGAGTCAGATATGTGTTCAAATGTTAAATAAGCAATTTTTTTTGTAGTAGTACTATCTTTTTAAAGGAATAAACAAATGCAGAACACTTACATTCATACATTCTATTAATACACAAGAAGTAATGTATTATTATATAAAATAAAATTTAAAACTATTTTAAGCCATTTTAATTGTAGTTTAATTTTGCCCTATGATTCTGAAGATATCAAATGTTTACTATTGGTCTGCTAAACACTTTCCAGCATTTGGTCAACAGTAGGAACACCATGAACACTAACACAGTTCTGATATAGAAGCTTGTTTTGTCCAGTTGCTAACTAAATCCTCTCAGACTTTATATAAAATAATGCCACTTACAATGGGGAACTGCTCTGTTTAAACCTCTTAATTTTGGTATAAGTTATAGTGCATAAATACACCAAGTAACCAAAGATTTACAGAGCTTTGTTGCTGGAGAAAAAAATAATGAAGGTATGTCAATTGAGGAATAATATTTTAAGATTTAAAATTACTTCCAGGAATAGTATTTTAAGATTTAAAATTACTTTATCTATGTGGAACATAGGTTACTTGCTGCATTGCCCTAAATAGTTTATTTAGTTGTTTTGCACTGGGCGATTGGAGATATAACATGATATTGTTAAAGTTACTAAGACATAAACTGTGCTAAAATAAGAATGAAGAAACTTAAAAACCAAGTATCAGAATAACAAAAACTAAGTAACAGAATATTGTCACAGATAACTAAGAAATAAAGAAATAAGAAATAACTAGTCACAGATCCTAAGAAATAAAAACAGAAATAAGAAAAAACTAGTCAGATACTAAGAAATTAAAGCAGAAATCGAGAGAGCAAGACAAAAACACCAATCAGGAAAAGTGTACTTAACAGTTTGTAAAATCTATAAAAGTGTGTGTAATATAAACAATAAACAACTTCTACTTAATCATATTCCTCCATTATACAAGAATCCTAAATTTCCCACAATACTCAGCCACTGAGGCACAGCTGGAGTGCTGGGTTCAATTCTGGGCTCAACAGCTCAACAAGGACAAGGAGCTGCTGGAGAGGGTCCAGGAGAGGTCACAAAGATGGTTTTGGGTCTGGAGGGTCTCTGTGATGAGGAGAGGCTGTGGGAGCTGAGTCTGGCCAGCCTGGAGGAGAAAAGCCTGAGGGGGATCATGAATCCTCACCAATATCCCCAGGGCTGGCAGGGGATGGTGCCAGACTCCTCCCAGGGGTGCCCAGGGACAGGACAGGGAGCAATGGACACAAACAAAACCACAACGAGCTCCACATCAACGTGGGGGAGAGCTTCTGTCCATGGAGGGTGGCAGAGCCCCGGGTCAGTGCCCAGGGAGGGCCTGGACACATCCCAACCCACCTGGGCACGTCCCTGTGTCACCTGCTGCAGGTCACCCTGCCCTGGAAAAGGGCACTGGATGATCTCCAAAGGTCCCTTCCAACCCCAACGATTCTGTGATTCTGTGAATATGGACCTTTGTTCTTTCTGCGCTGTGTTTGGGTGGACTGGGACTTCAGCCAACACTGACACTTTGCCTCCTCAGCATTCACTTTACAGAACAACACACAAACACCTCTCTGTGCTACACATGGATCTCATCCAGACTAGAAGCTACAGTTCACTCCTGTCTTGGAAAAATATTTTGCCCTCAGCAAGCATAAAAGAGCAAAACTGAAAATACATGCCTAAATGTCTAGTAATACATTTGATAACTTCACTACAAACCCAGGTATCATTAGGAGAATAATACATTCAATAGCTACTACACAGACCTTGAAAGTGAGCATCAGGGTACTTTGATTGAGCTCACAGGAAGAAAAATCTTCTATGAAAAATTTGCTGTTTCCACTTTGCATTCATCAGATCCCATCAAACACCAAAGCTCATTTCTACCAGTTTAAAAGTAAGAATAAGGACAATTTCATGTTATATTTATCTAGAAATGCAGTTGGATCTTTTTAATTAGATCACTAAAATCTGGTAAGATAGAAAGCCAATTTCCCCTCCCTACATTTCTTTATTTTGCATGAAACACTTTTTTCAGCACTAGAGCAATCCTTTCTAATGCAACTGCCTAAAGTCTGCATACATAAACACTGTGATCTAGAAAATGGCGCCAGAGCTGAAGAATACTACTTTATCTAAATATTACTTATTTTTCTAGCACAGATTGCTATTCTGGTTCTTACTGGAATATTTCTCCCAGCCCTCTATCACTTGGAGAGCAGACAGGTGGTAAGGACAGGGTATCTTATGTTCCCAATTTTAATTAGTACTGGCATATGAATCAGATAGTGATTTCAAATTGCAAGAAATTAGACCTCTTCAATACCAAGTATTTTGGTTGAAATATAGTTCATCATTCAGAGATCAAGGCTGATAGGGAAAAAAAAAGAAACTATTTCATATTATATTTCTTTTCACTTGAAAATGATGTATTGCAGAATGCTAGAATTGAAACTGCACTAGAATTGAAACTGCACTAGAATTGAAACTGAAATGCAAAGCTCTTGTATGATAGGAAAAGATGCAGAGTTTCCAGCTCAGAAGTTCAAGTCTCTTTGTTTTAGCTTGACACTCAGAGTATTCACCTGCCATTCCATTCCCAGGAGCTGTAATTTGGGTGCTCCCAACAACTTGCCTTTTGTTTCTGTCACTGCCCTGCTGAGATTGCTTCTGGGGACATGCAATAGCTTTCCCAGCATGGAAACCACACCACCCAAGACAGACACGGTATCTGGCATGTCAGGAAGCAGCCAGGGGATGGGGAGGCAGCCAGGGAGGCTCCTCAACGCAGATGTGCTGGATCTGAGCACAGCACACAGGGACTGCTGCTGGGGCAGGGTCCAGGGGCTGTCTCGAATAATTCAGGTGGTGAAACAGGAACAGGGCCCAAACAGAAAATCCAGACAGAAGCACAAGGAGATGGGGCTGAGACAAGTGACAGCAGGGCTGTGACACAGGTCCAGGTGACTGGGCAGAGGCAGCTCCAGGTACAAATGTGCATGCGAGGAGTCATTGAGCCACCCTCCGAGCAGAGGGGACATCAGGTGTGCTACTGCATTTGCAAATACAATGAATCTGACTCCATGTTCTCAGAAGGTTAATTTATTACTTTACCATACTCTATTATATTATAGAATGTTAAACTAAACCATACTAAAGAATACAGAAAGGATACTTACAGAATGCTAAAAAGACAATAATGAAAACTCCTGACTCTTTCCAGAGTCCTGACACAGCTTGGCCCTGATTGGCCAAAGAGTGAAAACAACTCACAGCAGAATGCAATGGAACAATCACCTGTGGGTAAACAATCTCCAAACACATTCCACATGAGCACAACACAGGAGAAGCAAATGAGATAAGAATTGTTTTCCTTTTCTCTGAGGCTTGTCAGCTTCCCAGGAGAAAAACCCTGGGTGACATCATGGGATTTTTCCAGAGAATGTGAATGCCACATGTGCACCACCAGAGACAGGACAAGGACACCTGTGAGGTGCCTCAAATGAGGACTAGAGATTGGGGGCTGAGCTCACACAGAGCCCAAACCCCACAAGGCCCATGTGGGTGAGAGTTCAGCTGTTCAGGGTCACATTTGAGCACTCGAGGTCCTGACACACAAAACCCACCTGTAAAGAGGCAGGACTGGGGTGAAATTGTGCCATCCTCTATGAAATACAGAAATGGTTGCTCAAGTGTTTGCTGTCTTTTAGATCAAGCCTTCCAATTCACATTTTGGAAGGCAGCTTGAATTATGTATTTGATTATTTATGTGAATTAATAAAGTTTCACTCCAGAAGCACTTAGAAGAATCATGTACATGTTTACTCATTGTATACAGCACCAGTACTTAGACAATTTTCCCATTTTTAGAGCATGTTTCTTTAATGTCTCCTATGATTGCAATTAGATCAGTACCTAGAGGAAATGTATGCACTTAGAAATTGATTGAACCCACTATTAATAGTAGTTTTTTCTGTACTAGATAGCAAAGAGTAAAATGAAACACAAAATGTTATTATAATTGAGCATTAATGCAAAGAGTAAAAAAAAAATCAAATAAGATTAATGGAACATGGAAAAATTTTCTCACTTGGACTAATAAATAACCATGCAAAACAAGGAATTGTGTTCACAATTTTTCTTTATATTTCAACAACAAAATATAGACAGCAGTTGATCCTCTTAGGAAATAAAATTTCCATGAATTCTGCACACTTGAAAATGTTGATGAGTATTATGAATTACAAAACTGAGAAAATTTATGTCAACTATTATAAATGTTCAATGAAATGTGATGTTTTAATATTCCAGATATATAACATTTAATGCTATTAAAAAAGGTACTGTTTCCCATGTCTGAAGGGTGTTTATGTCTGGTATAAAAGCTGCTTTTACTCTCCCAGGGTTCCTGGAAATCACTGATCTGTGCACTCCAGGGCTGGGATGGAACAATTCTCCCCATTGTTTGTCTTCTGCGTGACCACTGAACCAATCTGATACCAGAACTCTCCATTTGTTGTTCCCACAAAGAGCTGCGGTTTCAAGATCCTTCCCCCTCACAAAATCTATAACATTTTTTCCTTGTGCAGGTACTCCTGCACATTCATTCAACCTCTCCTGACAACAATTGTTAAGATTTTTGACTATTCCAAATGAAAGCAGGCCTGGCTAACAGTTAGAGCAGACCCCAAAATAATAAATATTTCACAGGTCAAGCCTCCTTGCCTCAGCCCTGCTCCTCCACACAGCAGGATGTGAATTCACTTCCTTCTGAAGCAGGAAAGCTTCAAAGAGTAAATGGGACATGCACTCCCCAACAGGCAGCTGCTAAAGGTTTGCTCAAGCAAAAATATACCAAGAAAAAAATGTGCTCAGTACAGAGAAAAATGTGTTATTCTTGGTGTTTCAGACTAACAAGGTAAAACACTGAAGTACACAAATGCTTTGTGTCCTCTCCTTTCACTGCTTTCAAGCAGAAGATGGGAAGTACCTGGAATATGTTTGAGATTTTTCCCCACTTCCCTAAGATTAGAAAGAGAATTTTTAAGAAAACATTTTGCCCCCTGATACAAGAGAGAAATTGGAGGAAGGAGACAGGTCACACCTTTTTCCAAGGCTCAGTGCTTCCTAGTAAAACAATATTTCTCACTTGACTCTGGCAAACAGACAGCTGAAAGATTATGCTGCTATACTACAGGAGAAGAGAAGTTATAATTCTCTAAGTCATTACTTAGTTTAGCCCAGGGACAAATAAACCAGGAGTTAGAAGATTACCTTTATTCATACAGTAAGAGTTACTGCTGCTGGTGTTTATTTGTCTGTAATTTGATTATTAGCAATCTTCTCAGTACTACATGATGAGTAATAGTAAGTTTCATATAAAGCATTAATGTTATTCTCAGTCTCTTTTCATGTTCTTGGTGGAATTAATTTTTCTCTCTCTGTAATGATATTTTTAAAAGATGAGAAGTGTGTTTATTTCTGAAAGGAATCATACAGTCAAATAGCAAAACTTGATTCCACTACATGTTCAAATTATTTATTTCCTTCCTTGCCTGGTTCATTATCAGTCATGTTTAAAAAGGAGGCAGCTTCATAAATGCAGTGGTAAACCCTTATGTTAAAACCACTAGCAACTCATTAAAAATCTGTTACTCTACATCTAAAAGGAAAAAACAAAGAATTTCAAACTATTGCCTTAGTAAGTTTGCAGTTTTCCCAATAACCAACGAACATAAACTGCCCAGGACTGAACTTAAGAGATGTGTAGAAGGAGAAAAATGGGTTAAAAGCTCATGATTGGTGTCATGGTTTAACCCCAGATGGGAACCAAGCCCCACAGAGCCACTCACTCACTTCTCTGCCACCAACATGTGGGAGAAAATTGAAATGTAAAAGTGGGCAAAGCTCCATCCCTGGAGGTGCCCAAGGCCAGGCTGGACAGGACTTGGAGCACCCTGGGACAGTGGAAGGTGTCCCTTCCTATGGTTCCATGATTCTAATACTTTTGAGCTGAGATAAAGTTTAATTGGTAAAGCAAAATTCTCACAGTCAAGAAAAGCAAATGAAGGAATTAATTCCATACTTACCGTGGGCAGGCAGGTCTTCACCATCCCCAGGAGAACAGGATTCCATCATTCAGAGCTGTGACTGAAAAACAAACATCATCACTCCAAATGTCCCCCCTTCCTCCTTCTTTCCCCAGTTTTAAACCTGAGCCTGACATTCCATGGTGTGGGACACCCCTTGGGTCAGTTGGGGTCAGCTGTCCAGGCTGTGTCCCCTCCCAGCTTCTGGTGTCCCCTCAGCCCCCTTGGTGGTGTAGAGGGCTGAGAGGCAGGAAATGCCTGGGCTCTGTATGAGCCCTGCATAGCAACAAAAACATCCTTGAATTATCAACCCTGTGCTCAGGAAAAATCCAATACACAGCCTGCAAGGAAAAGTGTCTCTACCTCAGGAAATCCCAGCTCATTCACATAAATAAAGAGGTTGGAATGACACTGGATAACCATTTCCATGGTTGCCTTAAGTTGCAAATGCAAGATGTAGCTGGGGTGTGTGTTCTGTTCCCATCTGTCAGAGGTGGGGCAGATCTCTCCTGTTCCTTGGGCAGTTTTCTTTATCTCTCCCACAGCCAATCCTCCCTCCAGGAGATCTCTTCTGTCCATGGGCCATTAATTATTCATTATCCTCTGTCCATGGCCACTGAGTGTCCCTGCAGGGCTGAGCCAATCCCAGCATCCCATGGGGAGATGCTCCGCCCAGGGGAGGAGCCAAGCATTCCTGCCTGGATCCAATCTGAGCCTGGCACAGCACAGCAGCCTTTGCCCCCTGCATTGCCAGAGGAGCAGCTTTCTGCTGCCCTGCATGGCCAGAGGGAGCCCAGGCCCATCTGCAGCAGCCCTGGAGCTGCAGAGGAAAACTCCCCCCTTGTGCAGGATCCCTGCTGCAGCAGAGCCACAGCTGGCACTGCAGGAGGGCTGAGCCCCCCGGGGATGGGGCTGGGACACCGCCCTGGCACACAGGGGACAGGGACTGCTCTCACTCTGGCAGGGGTTTGTTTTTTGTACTCTTGCATTTGTGTTTTTAATTTTCCTAGTCAAGAACTATTATTCCTATCCCCATATCTTTGCCTGAGAGCCCCTTAATTTCAAAATTATAATAATTCAGAAGGAGGGGGTTTACATTTTTCATTTCAGGGGAGGCTCCTGCCTTCCTTAGCAGACACCTGGCTTTTCAAACCAAGGAAATTATGTAGGACACACACCTGCCTTTCACTGATCCTTAAAATCACAGGAAAAATTGGTTTGGATTTTGGTATTTAGACCTAACCAAGCAGCCCTGATTTTTTAAATGCAGCAGTTCAGTGGGAATTATTGACAATAAATATAAGTCAGTGTTCATAGATTTTGCTAGGTTATTTTGGTTATTTATTTAGCTAGGCTATTTTATATGTGTTAAATGATAGACTAAATGTGAGTTGTCTATTATGATAATTATGCAAAGTGCTGATATATTTAAGCTTGGGGAAGGTACTATATATAACAGCTATATATATATATATATATATATATATATTTAAGGGAGAGTGACAGAGGCGTAATTGTTAAGCTCAGTTTGGTTAAGTTAAATATTAGCTAGATGAGCATACAAAATATGCTTTCCTACTTACTACTGACTCTATTTCACTTGAAACTAGTACTGGGAAAAATGATCCAAGCAGTAAAAATGGAACCAGAATGTCCTGTGGGACTGAAACAGTCAGCTCCTTTCCACCCAAGGGGAAGGAATTTAGAATTCCTGCCTTGGAACAGTGACTGGGACCTCCTTTGTGGGAACTGGCCATGATTTACTTCGGATGGAAACAAAGAATTAAAAAGTTTCCTGTTTTAATTATTTAATTATTCAACTGCTAAATGAAAGCATTCTTATCTTTTCTTTTTAGCTCTTTTAATTTAACAGAAAAATTTGTTCACACAAAAACATGATTTAGATAACTGCTCACAAAGTGAGGCAGGATCAAGCCCTCCCAATAAAATCAGAGGGGGAAAGCTGTGATTCTGCTCAGTCCAGGGTCTTTTCAGGCTAGGGCACTGCGACAACACTTTGGACTTGAGAGAAAGCTGAGAATCCATGACCAAAAGGGAAAAATAGGATATAAAGGGATTAAAATTGAAAATTTCAGAAGCTCTCTTTGTCTCCTTAAAAACATATCTGCAGTTTTTAATCTGCAGTTTATCCTGATTTTAGGCGGTTTTTGTTGTTGTTTTTTCAAGTCACTAACTATAGTATGAAAATGGTAATTGCAAGGATCCATATCTTAGCTATCATTCCCAAACTGTAGACATCATCTGAATTATTCAGAGTGCATCAAATAGTTTTCTGAGAACAAAACAGAACAAAAACTTAAAACCAAAACCAACAACCTTTTGGGGATGGCTTAATTTTTTTTACACAAGTGGAAATATTTTTATTCCATATGAAAACTTCAAAACCTATGCATTCAATTCCCCACTCTGATCAGATATTTGGGACAGGTAGTGCCTCAACTGCTCTCACAGCTCTCTTAGGAGCTTTCTCATCTTCATCTCTGAACTGCAAACTAAATTCTATGTTAAAACTTACATTTTCTCCCTTGATTTTAGAAATGAATGAGCATGAAAATGCAGTTGAAGTAACAGCCCCACCCCAAAAAAAGTCTGAGTGTCCTCTGGTGTTGGAATCCTAGATGGTGAGAATTTTAAACTTTCTGTGCTTAAAAGCACAGACCCACAAGAGAACACTACATTTGACCTAAAGCTGTAGAGAAGACTTCCAAAATTGATTGATAGCACTGGGATTATGGATGTATAGTTAGTTAGAAGTGTGTAATATCACAAAGTAGAAAACTTAGAGTTTAGAGATTTAAAATATACAAATAAATATAAAGCAAAATAGAAGTTTCAGGGGGAAAGCAAATTGTTCTTCTTCACCTTCTTCTTCCTTCTTCTTCCTAACTTTAGGTAATGTTCTGTAATTTGTCAAAAAAGTCCGCATTGCAGGCTTCAAGAAATCAGTTATTGAGTTAAAAGAGAAAATAATCTAAGTGTCCTTTCTTAATTAGATAGTTTAGTTTTAAAAGACGTTATAACAAGAGACAGCCATTTTGTGCCTTCTAATGAAAAGCTGTCAAACTCATGGTTGTGAGACTGTTTCACTAATAGGAAATAATAAACACCTAAGCTACTGTCTCAAATGCCTTCAATCCCAACCTCAAAAAACCAGTACTCTGGTGACACTTCTGCTGTTAATCCCAAATTATTGACCACTATTCTTGGCCCCCCTGAGCTTTGACCAGACACCCCACAGGTGTTTCTCACCCTCAGTGTAAAGAGGAGCAGCATTTGCCTCCTGGTGCTTGCTGTGTTTAGCTGCCACTGTTCAATAAAGGAGTACAAATCCAGACAGTAAACTAATTAAACTGTCTCAGAAATATAGGATAAAAAAGTAAAATGTCTTTCTTTGTACTGCTGTTAGTGTTATACATGCTGAACAGGCTCTTGAAGGATGTGCCAGTTCTAAAGTGTAACCCGGGGAGGATGGATTGCTGAATGATTTGCACTCATTTGCGCTTGTTTCAAAGGTGACTCCATCACCAGTGTCTGAAAGACACTCTGCCCCTCAGTAACGAATGATTACAGCTAAATAAATCCCAGAGGTTTGCCACTAATGCACAACAAAGGCATAAGAATGAGCGCTGTGGTTCAAGATCTATTTTTTATACCAGCATAATTTTTTGCTTCAGTGATCTATCACTAAACAACAGCTGCTGGGGTAGAGACTCGCTGCTCTGCAGGAGCATTAGCAAATCCTTTAGTGACTGGGCACATGTGTTTGCCTCAGGCCCTCAGAAAAGTCACAAACTTGTGAAGGAGGACTGGCAGATTAATGTCACCTTCTTCCTGCAAGAGATCTGAAGATGTCAGGCACGCTGGAATGACAGGCTGCAGTAAGTTTAGATTTTTTAAAGGATTTATTTTATGATCTAAGCACAGGTGGCCAAACTGTCCTGAAAGGGGGAAAGAGGGAGGGGACAAAAAAAAGAGTAAAATTATAAAAATTTGGGAATTTACATATATTGGCTCTGAAGTTAAACTTTTGCAATGTCTTATAAAATGTTGCTTTTATCCCCACTAGAGATCTATTCTCACTTCCAAATTCTTAAAACAGCTTTTCTTCCACTTTTGAAGCAAAAAATATCAAAAAATGGGAGCATTTAAAGCATTCACAACCACAGGAAAAAAACTAAGCCTTTTTTATATTAGATGCTATTAGCAGTCTGTATATAATCAGATTGAAGTGAAAGAAGTTATATGGACTTACTTGTTTTTCACAAAAACTCAGTATTCTCTTAATTAATAATAACTTTTTTGATAATAACCAAATTTCTCTTTGTTAATATTCATCATTTATGTTTGCATATTTCTTGAAAAAATACAAGATAAAAATTATTTCTGAATCATCCAAAAATATTATTTTTAAACTTTTCTTAAACTTTGTGACCTGACAGTTAAAGTCCTAAAACAAGGAAATTAAACATAATCTGAAGTTTGTGTACTTTTTGCACTCCTTTTTTCAGCAGATGATTACAAAAATGCAGTGTCAACTGCACAGGTTTTGGGTTGGGGTTTTTGCTTATGTTTGTTTGATTTTGTTTTTTAAGGCTAAGTGTCTTTTTCATAAATAAAAAGATCTGGTCTAGAACATGAGATTGGCTGTTGGATGAGGTGTTCAGCTTCACTGTGTACAAGCCTTAACTGTCTTAACTTAATTCAGTACTAATTACACTCCTCCAACTCATTTTCCAGTAAAAGGCAGTGAAGCACAATGACTCCTGAAATACTCACAAGATGTGAGATACCAGTATGGGAATCCCTGGAAGGAAAAGGGTCTGTGAATGCTTTGGCTTCATTTGAAGAATTGGAATTTATGAGATGGTAAGAGTTCAAAATTAAAATATCTTACATGGGAACTGCCTGAATAAGAAAGTACTTAGTATGAGTTCCTTAATTCTTTCTAGATATCAGGAATTCTTTTATATTAACTTTTTAGTGAGAAATAAACTTGATGCCTGGTCTAAATGCAGAAAAATTGTGATGAAAAAAGTACTTTTTTATGGAAGTTTTCTTTCTCAGCATTTCTCCAAGAAATTACCATACTCATCAGACCCATGGACCAGTTCTAAGAATCTGAAAAATCCACCTGCAGAAGACAACAGCTGCTTGTGTCATGATGAAGAACTTCAATGAAACAGCAGGACATTAAAAGGACCAAGTGGGACAGCACACAAATCTGACAGCGCCTCGCATTTCCTGACTCCTCCTCTTGGGTGAATACAAATGGATTTGGAACCACATGAAAAACTGGGAGAGACAAAGGGATGAATGAGTGATGGAGACCCTTCCCTGTGGAGGAAGGATCAGTTTGGCAGCCTGGGCACCTCCATTTCCCCAAGTCCTACCAGCTGCAGGTTGTGTACCTCGGAGTGACAACGTGCACAGATGTGCAGCTCTGAACTGAGCTCTGAACAAAGGACTGCCACGTTCAACTTGAAAGCTCAGAATATTTTGATGTTGCAGTTCACCTTGTCAAATGAAGCATCCCCAAAGTTTTCAGCAGTGCTTGACATATCATAAAAAATGTATCTGGAAAAATTAAATTTTAGTTTTGTTGCTGCTCTGATGCATGAAAGCTTATTCCAGCCAAAAGGAGCTGTATCTCTGCAATAGTGGCACTCCAAATAGGATTTCTGGAATAGAGAAAGCTATGAGAAAAGGAGATTGTTTGGATGCAATGTATGAATTATTTCTTTCCCTTTTACTCATGAAGTCCCAAGGCAGAGGTTTTTAAGACTCAGTTTGTAACTGAACTTCCTTTCTCAAATACAGCATTTAGAAACATTTGTTCAGCTCATGCTCAATAAATGCATATAATTGGTATTTACAAACTTGTTTATTCATATTCCAACAATCTCAACTTACTTAATTATCATATGAATGCTTTCCAATCCCTATAGAACATCTGCAAGCAGAATAAAAAGAAGTGACTGTGTCTCAGCAGCCATAAGCTGGAAGAGATCTGTAATCAACCACAGAATCAGAATCCTTGAGTGCTTTGGGTTGGAAGGGACCTTAAAGCCATGTCAGAATTGGTAGGGCTGACAGATTATCAAGGAATGGAAAGAGAATTCAAGGAAATTCAGAGCACAACAAAAAAGCTAAACAGACTCCACCAGTGCTTCCTATGAAGGTTGGGAGATTCATTAAATGTAGGAAGCAAAGCAATGCAGAGTCCCCAGGCAGTGCAAAGCAGAGCTGCTTCATTGCAAAAACCAGGCCTTCCTGAGCAGTTGGGCCTTTATCAGTTACAGAGCTTTAAATCATAACAAACTCTCTTGGTCTGAAAGCTAGGTGTCTGCTAAGGAAGGCAGGAGCCTCCCTTGAAATGGAAAATGTAAACCCCTCCCTCCAAATTGTTAGAATTTTGAAATTAAGAAGTTCTCAGGCAAAGATATGGGAATAGGAATAATAGTTCTTGACTAGGAAAATTAAAAATACAAATGCAAAAGTATTTTTGCAAACCACTGCCAGAGTGAGAGCAGTCCCTGCCCCCTGTGTGCCAGGGGGTGTCCCAGCCCCATCCCAGGGGGGCTCAGCCCTCCTGCAGTGCCAGCTGTGGCTCTGCTGCAGCAGGGATCCTGCACAAGGGGGGGAGTTTTCCTCTGCAGCTCCAGGGCTGCTGCAGATGGGCCTGGGCTCCCTCTGGCCATGCAGGGCAGCAGAAAGCTGCTCCTCTGGCAGTGCAGGGGGCAAAGGCTGCTGTGCTGTGCCAGGCTCAGATTGGATCCAGGCAGGAATGCTTGGCTCCTCCCCTGGGCGGAGCATCTCCCCATGGGATGCTGGGATTGGATCAGCCCTTCAGGGACACTCCCTGGCCATGTGTGAGAGTCTGTCAGAATTTTCCCTCATCTGCCTCATGATTGTCCTTGGGAGACCACTGAAGAGAAGACCCCCCCCCCCGTCTATATCTGGCTCTGAAGGAGAAAAGTCACACGCCACGGACCCTGAGACCTGAAAGCTCAGTGTTGAGCTGTTGTTTTCACAGGAGTGTTTGCTGTATGCTAAGAAGAGGGCACCATGCCCCGTTTGCAACAATAGCAGCTCTGGAAGCTGTCCCACCTCTTGGCCTGGCTGGACTTCTCCTGAGTCTCAGGTGGTCTCCCACAGAAGACCCTCACCTGTTTTACAACCACCATGACAGACAGACTGAGATGTGAGAAGCTTCTCCACTAAGGACTGAGACATGAAGCTCCTAACAGGCCCCTGTGCTCCTTCCAAGGACTGGGACTGAAACCCCCAGCCCGGGGGAGCTGTGTGGGGAGGCAAGCTGACCGAAGTGAGATGTTTGCCTGCAGGTTGTGACCACTGGACCGAGAATACAATGGCTCTCGCTTACTGCTGAGAACATGGACTACCTGTCACATCTGTTCCCTATTGTATCTGTTTCCCCCCCTCACAATTTTCAGTAATAAAAACCTCTGAGTTAGCCAGAGCCTTTGAGATCTCCCCAGCGTAGCAGGCAGACCCTCAGCTGAACTGGACCAAAGGACGTCGTCTCTTCGTTGGTAGCTATATCCCCCCTCTCTCTCTCTCTCTCTCTCTCTCTCTCTCTCTTTCTCTCTCTTTTTCTCTCCCTTAATCCCTCTATCGCATTTTTGCTGTAGTTATTTCAATAAAACCACATTTGATTTGATTATCACTGCAAACCCCCTTGTACCATGTTGGTCTTTGCACTCTAAGATCATTCCTACGAACCATCAGGTCATCTGTCCACTAGGACGGACCCTGACTGTTGAAAGCGAAGGGAGCCAACCCATCTTGTTGTTGATCAGCATCGACTCCGATTTATTGATCAAATCAGTCACCCTTTATAATAGCGTTAATTAACTTCATGCATATTGCAAAATTCGAGCTCACGATAGGTTACAGAGAAGACTCTAACCCCTCCTTTTGTTTTACAATACCTGTGGTTTGTTTATTGAAAACAGGACCAGCATTCTGACTGTGATATGAAAAGTTCTCAAAACCTTCATATCTGTTCCCAGAGCAGCCAAGGACTGTTATGAGAAGACTGTCTGAGAATCCTGCTGTTTGTAGAAAAGGTGTCTGAGAACCTAGTTATTTACAAAATCAAGCCTGGGAACTGCTGCTTTACAGCTGCCTTTTACTTTCCCATGAGCTGTATACCTTCATGGCCTCTTTCTTTAAGCCATGCTTGAACCAGGCTCTCCACACCTGACACCATGGACAGAAGATAATTATTAATTAATGGCCCATGGACAGAAGAGATCTCCTGGAGGGAGGATTGGCTGTGGGAGAGATAAAGAAAACTGCCCAAGGAACAGGAGAGAACTGCCCCACCTCTGACAGATGGGAAACAGAATACATACTCAGCCCCATCTTCCAACTTAAGGCACAAACATAATTCAACCAAACACCACACACAATGATGTGAACACATAAAACTTGTTTTTCTACCTCTAATTCAGCTGAGTCACTTTCCCACAGTCCATTCCTTCTGAACCAAAGTAATCATGGCCTGAGCCATGATTTTAGAAGGCCTTCTCTTTGTAAGGTTTTAGCTATATGCAACAATTAAACAATTCTTTGAAAATTACAAGTTCTGGAGCTGCCTCAGGTTTAAATGCTAATTAAAAAAAAAAAAGTTTTCAGGAAGTGAAAACCAATCATCACTAGTTGACAATTGAAGAAATTATTCACCTAAAAGTTCTAATGTAATCACACATGAACTTGCTGGACTCTGAGGACGATGTGTTACCTATCGGATAATCTTCTTCAACAACTGAGAAGAGGGTGGTAAGTGCAACATCTCTGTTTAAAATGGGGCCCAGGGATGATTTCATGTGCACAAATGAGACAATCTGACACTAAGATACACTAAGATAATTTGTAGAAATCTAAGTAAAGAACAAAAATTATAAGCAAATGGATAAATCCAATAAATTTGCAGAGAGGGAACCCAACCTTATGGATCCATATGTTAAAGAACTGCAGATCCAAAGGATTATTTTAAAGTTTTCCTTCACATTATGCATTTCCAAAAGTTCAGCAGAGAACTGACATGGCAATAGATAAAGGAGAAGCTTCTTTTAAGGAGCATTGACAGTTTTAAAGATTGGATATAATGGATAAGAAGAAGGACTTGTTGCCATAACAGGAAAGGTACCAAGGGAATTAGAGAAGGATTTATGTTAAGACATAGGCTATTCAACTCAGGGGATCCAGAAGAACAAAAGAATGCTGAAGTAAAATTTTGTGGATTATACAGAATTATTCAGGACAATGAAAGAAAATAGTTATGTGAAAAGCTGTTGAAGGACTTCACAATACCAAAGATAATAAAATAAATGAAATTAAATAATACTAAATGCAAAGAAATGCCAATGGAAAAGAATCAACATCAGGATATATTTTTTGCTACTATTTTCTCTTGGGAGCCAGAACTTCATTTCACTTTGGATTGTTCTTTGGATACGTTCAAATGAGAACAGAACTGTTCAAAAAGGGAAGTAGAGCATTAAAAATTACTGAAGAGAAAAGACATGACTATGTCACTACATTAATTAGTCACAATCCAACAATTTTGATCACTTCAGCTTAAAATATAGAGTAGAACTAGAAAAGATTTAAAGAGGCATCAGTGATGAGAGCTATGAGACAGCATCTGTGCAGAAATTAAACAGAGAAGTGAGACTAAACCTCTTCAGATGGGAGCAGAAATCCTCTAAAGGGTCCATGACAAATATTTATCACAAGTGAGGTTTTTAAAAAAATCTACTGTAACACAAAGGATTTCAGGAGTAATCACTAAATTCTCAAGGAGAGAAAATATACAGCACAACAAAATTAAAATGAGAATTATTCATCATCTGGTAAGAAGCACAATGATTCTGAAGGTGCAACCATTTCTAGAAGTTTGTAAACCTAGACTTTTAGAAATTACAGGCCTGAATAAAAGGAAAGATCAATTTTCATCTACCCTAAGGCATAGATGTGGTACTGGCCAGAGCTGCAATCAGGCCATTAAAAGAAATAGCCTTTTGATTTGAATTTAATTTATTTTTAAGTTCCCAAAAGGCAACAGATAATACTAGCTCTGAAGTTCATTTACATATATATATATATATATATATATATATATATATATATATATATATATATATATATATATATATATATATATGTATATATATATATGTATATGTATGTATGTATGTACGCATATATATGTGTATATATGTATGTATGTACACATTTCTTTATCTAATTTGTATTAAAGGTTTGGGGACTGCCTTCTAATATTAAAATCCACCTCTGGTTGCTTCTTGTCTTATCAGCAAATATTCCTCTCATGCTCTTAGTATTTTACAGGATTTTTCTGCCCCAGCCTGTTTTCTCAGTCTTAAAAGTTCCTAAAAAACTATTAATTTGCTATTTTCTCAATGGAAAGACCTGCTTCATATTTTCACCCAGATAAAGGACTCCCAGCTTCCAGACTGCTGGCAGAATATTGCAGCAGCCACCATTATGTTGGGGGAAAGTATTATTTAATCAGAAGTGGATCAAAGTATTTAATTTTGTTTGCATTTTTCAGTGATTTGACAGTGTTAGAGCAGAGGGAGTCACTGTACTCAGTGCTGTGTTCCACAAAAGGGAGTTGCAAATCAGAAAATCAAAGTTATCAAAACTTTCTCAGGATAGTCGCCAATTTTTTATTGAATAGAAAGTCCCAAGTTCCCTCCAAGCCAAAGTATGAGCTCCTGGAATTAGAGAGTATGTGTTTGCAAACCACCTGGTTGTTCCATTCTGGATATGAATCTGAGCCCTCCCTCTACAATCCTTCAGTTGCAATTAGTGCACAGCACACCCCTGCAGGGAAAGTCACTGGGATTTTGCTCCTCTCTTTTGGACCAAAGTTCTTGTGTTTGCAAACTTGGCCCTTTTTAACTCCAGGAGCAGTTTCTGTTAGTATTTATGTTTTGAAAAGCTATTTAATAATTTCTCTGCAAGTTCCTTCCCACTATAAAGCATATTTATGCCTCATTACCTTCAACTGACATTTGTTTTTGCTGAAGTTCCCTTCCCTTTTGCTCTATCCAGTCTGTATATTGGGAAAAGGGAAAGATTTTTCCTTCAAATGACAGTTCTGTAACTCCCGTGATTGCCCTCTGGGTTTCACTCCAATCACTGCCAGCTGAGCATGAAATCATGCTGCTGAAACATGGTGGCTTCCTCATGAAAGAATTCTCGATGATGTTGCTTTTACACATTTATTTCTGCATTAGACAGGAGGGGTGGGGTGCCAGCAGGCACCTGTGACGGCGCTCACAGGAGTCTTATGTTGAGGGAAGAGACGAGGGTCTGACTCCATGTTTCAGAAGGCTTGATTTATTATTTTATGATATATATTACATTAAAACTATACTAAAAGAATAGAAGAAAAGGTTCTCCTCAGAAGGCTAGCTAAGCTAATAGAAAGGAATGAATAACAAAGGTTTGTGGCTCGGACAGAGAGCCGAGCTAGCTGGGCTGTGATTGGCCATTAATTACAAACATCCAACATGGACCAATCCCAGATGCACCTGTTGCATTCCACAGCAGCAGATAATCATTATTTACATTTTGTTCCTGAGGCCTTACAGCTTCTCAGGAGGAAAAAATCCTAAGGAAAGGATTTTTCATAAAAGTTGTCTGCGACTTACACCCCCATGCCATGAGCAGCAGCCCACCCAACCTTCACAGCAAATCAAGCCTTCCATGAGAATTAATTACCCAGCCTAAACTATGGAAAGGCCAAGTGATTGGGGAATCAAAGCAAGGCCTGTTAGCTGCTCCTCTTCTGGAGGAACTCAGCTTCCCCATGATTGCCTCTCCCAGCTTTAGAAATTCCCAAAGTGGGAGCTGCCTGTAGGAAAATCTGCACATCACACCTTGCTGGTACAACTGTTTAATACTTTCATTTCTGCTGTCCAAAGAATAGGCTTAAATGATTTTATACACTGATTTTTGAAGCAAATCATATTAAATTATACCGGCAATTCAATTTTATCTTCCTAAAACTCAATACAAATCGGGTCACTTGCACTGACAGACATCTGAATTCTTTATACTACAGCCAACTCATTTAGTTGTGATTGTATCACTCACTGAAACACTAGAATTTAAGAGCACATTCAAATACAGCAGCATTTCCTGATTTTTCTTGGTGCCTTAGGAGATGATGGGAACAAACTCCAGCGTTCAGAGAGCAGACAAGAAAACAGAGGGGTTTTTGCAGTCATGGACAAATTCCTTTGCTTTAGATGAATACACAATAAGAAAAACCTCAGAAAATATTTGTTCCTTTTAGGCATTCCAGGCTGAACTTCATTTTCTCAGCATGCACACAGCACTGGCAGGCAGTGCAGAGATACAGACCTCCTGACACTGGGGATCTGATTCTGCAGCTACTTCCATATCTAAACCACCACCATAAAGAACCATTCTGATCTATTGGATTTCTTTGCAGGATAAGGCTCTGAAGATCACAATCTGCTCAACAGAATTCTCCAGCCCCCATCACATCTTTAAATAAAACATGCTTTGGAAAATTTTAAATGCTGAGTTTTTAAAATAAATAGCACCACTATAATGTAGGTGATGTTTTTGAGCACAATCTTAATTCAGAGAATCATGGAATTTCCTGGGCTGATAGGGAACTTAAAGATCATCTGATTCCACCCTCTGCCATGGCAGGAACACCTTCCACTGTCCCCAGTATCCAGCCTGGCCTTGGGCACTGCCAGGGATCCAGGGGCAGCCCCAGCTGCTCTGGGCACCCTGTGCCAGGGCCTGCCCACCCTCACAGGGAACAATTCCTCATTCCCAATATCTGATCTAAACCTGCTTTCTGTAAGTTTGAAGCCATTATTCTCTCTGTTTGAACATTGTGACAATGCATTTCATGCCATTCAGTCAAAATTTTTGTACCAATTTCCAATCCTTGCAAAGGTTATCATAACAGCAAGGTTGGGAGGGGGCAGAGGGAGGTCTAATTTATCAGAAAAGAATATAAAAATACCATAATACATGCAGTTCAAATGAAATCTTGACAGCTGCTATTCACAAATATTGCTGACATGATTTATATTATATTAAAATTCAGAATTACTGCGTTTTCATCAGTTTCTCATTTCACAGCTGGCATTTCATGTTGTCAGCATCCTGTGATTTACAAGGGTATATGTAGTGCAAAAATGTTGTTTTAAATGGACAATCTCATAAGCATGTTTACTAATTGATATGCTAGGGCAACTTAAAATGTAAACATAATGTGTGTTCCAAAAGCCAGAATGTTTTCCAGAAGAAAAAACTGAACCTAATAGCTTCAGTTTCATTAAACTTTTATGAAAGTCCCCAGAAAACAGACATTCCCATGCAAATTTTAAAATAATGGCTTAATTTGTGAAGTTACTTTTGCAATGTCAAAAATGCAATGTAAAATACATAAAAAATGGGATTGATACTCACTGCTGGGAGATACAGAAGTTGTTTTACCAGACAGACCCTGGAGTCTTAATAAAGCATTGTTTTCTAATAATGTTTACATAGGATTCATTGGGATATTTTCCAAAGTGATATAAAGCAAGCCTGGCACAAAATGCAAATGCCCTATTCCAGCAATGCTATTCTTTATCTCAGACCTGTAGAAATGATGGAAAGGACAAATTTTCAGGGAATTAAGTCAATATTTTACACATTTCATCATGCTTCTCTGCTCCAGTGCTCAGCAGGAATACAGGATACAACCCACTCTTGTGACAAAGGCACGAGGAGTTATCTGCACATAACTTGGAAAGTTTGTGTAGGTCCAGAGACTTTAGTGAATTCCTTAAGTAGAACATTAATTCCTTAAATAGACATTAAGAACTGTCTCTCCCATTTCACAGAAGCTACTATCAGGCAGCCCAAAGCCTGGAATAACCTTCTAAGATTCATACAATATTTTAACAGCAACAAGACACATTTGGACCTTATCGTAAAAGCTGAGGTATTCCAGAATATTTTGTAGTAAAGGTATGAGAATCAGGAGGACAAAGTGGCAAATTGATTCCAAGGCTCTGCATGGTTCCTTTTTCAATTCTCTTACTCCATCAGTAAGAGAGAAATGGCCTGTGAATATGTCCAGGCAATGATCTGGCACCCTGCCATCACTTTTAGGTTTTCTACAGATATTTTGTGTTACAGACAACCATGGAGAGAAGCTGTGATGGAATCACCAGTAGCTCATCATCCTCCTCCAGTGATCTCCGTGAATCCCTTCCTTCCCTGCTCTTCTCTTCTCCAAAGAGATTTTATTCCTGTATTATTTTTTGTATCATTGTAGGAATTTTTTTCCTAGTACAAATATGGACATTTTCTGAAGTCTGAATTTTGGCATAGATTGACAGTTGATTTCTGCATACCAATAGTAAACATGTTTGCCTCTTTTAACATCACATCTTCAGGTTTTCCTTGCAGTTCTGCTGGGGGAGGTTTCCTTGGATGCAGCTGGAGTTTAAGAGGCTCATTGTGTCCTCCTCTGTGGGTCATAAGAAAATCAAACAGCCAAAAAACATTTTGGCTAATCTTTCTGCATAAGTGGGTCATACTACAGTCTTCACCTTATCTTCAAAATCTTAAACTTTTGAATAATGTTTTCGGAACATATTTTACTTAAAATTATTACAAACGTCCTTCATCAACAAAAAAATGTTTAATGACTTGCACCAAACAGGATGTGAGCAAACCCAGGATCTGAGAACCAAGAGACAAACATATAATATTCAAAATAATTCTCTCCTTTGGGGCAGTAGGGGAAGTCTGCACACCATACAGCACTTACCAAAATGAAAATGTGTAATATGAAGCGTCCTGTGGCCTCACAGTGGTCATTGCAGAGGAGCACAAGGAAGGATGGCACTTGTAGGATATTGTCTGTCTTATAGAATTTGTTGCTTAGCTCTGACACTCTTCCAGCTTTTAGCTGTGTACAGAAATCCACATTTCTTCTAAGCATTTCCCATCTAAGATTACATATCTTTCATTTATTGCTGCATCTTAAGCATAAATTAAGTGGAATATGCTGATACTGGAGCTCTGCCCTCATCTCCTCTGCTGCAGCTGAACCAGCCCCGTGCCCTCAGCTGCTCCTTGAGGGGCCCCTCCAGACCCTTCACCATCTTCATGTCCTCTTTTGGAACCTCTCTAGTGCTTTAATGTCCTTTTTTATTTAGTGGTTCCCAAAACCACCCTCAGGACTCCCCTGTGAGCTGCCCTGTATCAAAAGCAGTGTGGGCAGCAGGGGAGGGGATTCTGCCCCTCTGCCCCTCCGTGATTTCCCTGGCCCAGCCCAGGAGGGACCTGGAGCTGCTCAGAGAGCCCAGAGGAGGCTCCAGGATGGGCAGAGGGATGGAGCAGCTCTGCTGGGAGGAAAGGCTGGCACAGCTGCCATTGCTCACCTGCACAGGAGAAGCTTTGGCTGAGCTCAGGGTGGCCTTGCAGGGCCTGAAGGAGCTGCAGGAAAGATGGAGAGAGACAATTGCCAAGGGCTGGAGGGACAGGAGCCAGGGAATGGCTGCCAGTGCCAGAGGGCAGGGCTGGGTGGGATCTTGGTGTGAGAGATGAGTAATGTGATGATTGACTCTCACAATGAACAGACAAATAGCATGTTTATAGGTTTAGAAAAGTTTTATAGGTTTATAGTTCTGTTGTTCCCCCTTTGTGTGGTTATCAAGGGACAGCTGGGAGGGCTGGCTTGTCACTGTGGTGACATCTGAGCTCCAATCAGGATTTGAGGAAGAGATCTCCACCACTGGACAGTGAAGAAGGGGTCCATGGACAGAACTTTGGGAGGGGTTAAAGGGTTAAAAGGCCAAATCTCCATTGTGTGGGTGAGCACAGGGTGGGGAAATCCTCTGCTCCCAGAGCCAGAACCTTTTTCTGTATTCAGTCTTCTGTTGTGTTTTTGGTAAGGTTTAATAAACCTTTCTAAATTATGAAAAGTGAGTAATCATTTCTGACATTGGCAATGAGGAATTGTTCCCTGTGAGGGTGGGCAGGCCCTGGCACAGGGTGCCCAGAGCAGCTGGGGCTGCCCCTGGATCCCTGGCAGTGCCCAAGGCCAGGCTGGACACTGGGGCTGGAGCAGCCTGGGACAGTGGGAGGTGTCCCTGCCATGGCTGGGGTGGCACTGGATGGGATTTGAGGTCTAACCCACACCATTCTGCCATTCTCTGAATTAATAATGTAATAATTTTCTTAGAGATAGGGGTTTAGAAGAAGATAGAGCAACAACAAAATCTGTTGAAGTGTACCTTCTATATTGAATCATTTTGACACTACAACCAGTTGCTAGTCAAATTTTCAAGATATTCCCAGGCTCGATTACAAGTTATTGTTTTTATTAAGTACTGTGAAATTACTGCCTTGGCTTTAATTTATTTAGATGGTTGACTTTTTTATTTCATTGTTTTTCATAGATTATGTGTATACATATTTGAATAAACTGGGCTTTCAGGTAGCAAATGATAATATTATATAATCAATAGTGCTCTAGTGTTAAGAAATACTGCAAGGTTTTCATTAAATCAGAGAAAAGTGCAGGTAAAGGAATGCTAACAAGTATTGATGTTTAGATTTTATTTATCAATGTTGTTAAACTCCTCTCCACTGCACCGAGTTTATTTTTCTACATTAAAATAACTTTATTTGGTATCTCTAGGGCTGAGTTTTAAACAAGATAAAGTACCTTGTGAATTAATTTATTTCGAAGAGAAAAGAAAATACAATTTGTGTCTTTTCATTAAATTATCCTTAGCTATATTGATTTTACCCAAGTTAAAATTTATTTAGCTGAAAAAGAAACAAAGCTGCAATCCAAATGTGTATCTTATTCTGTGTTAAACTGGGGAGTCAATCCTTGTGGTATTTCACTTCATATTTTATCCATTATTTATCCATTATTATTCATTATATTAATATTAGTCAGCCTCTGATTACCATACTGGCATCCAAATTACATATTTGTACTGGAAAAGTCTCATATATTCAAATGCTTGAAAGCAGCTAAATTACATTTGAGAAAACATTATTGCTTGGGAGAAGAGACCAGCACCCATAAAAAATATGGAACACTTCCCAAATCATGCATCATCCTCACACAGATTCCATACACAGATCAACAAAATATACAGAGGAAAGAAGGTTGAAGGAGATAATAAATATTGCCACAAGAGTCAAGGTTCTGTCCTCAGAATTAGGGACCTGAACAACTGCTCATGGAGGAAATTATTTTTCTATTGTGGGAATATGTATTCAGCCATTCCCACCCCATGTAGATATTTATGTTCTATGTTTGATTTGCTCCTGGTGTTTATTGAAGCCAAACATGGGAAGAAGTGATAAAATATACAGATGGGGATAAAATGACAGCTAATTCATTTACTGTGGAAAATAAGGTATGGATATTCTAAAATGTGACACACAACATCAAGGTGTCTTAGAGGCTATTTTGAAACAATTTATCTTATTAACAGCACAATAATATTTTCCTGAATCATCACACTCTCATCAGAGCTAATGTATATTTCTGACCACAGAATAATGGTACTGAAGATAATGAGTACAAATAGTTCACTTAACAGAATTCCTGCTCTCTAGTTGAATAATTTTCTGTTTCAATTTCTTTAGCAATTATACATAAAGTATTTAATTTTATATTTGGTAAATAATGGCCACAGTATAATTTGAACAATTAAGCATGACAGTTCTCTGTGTGACACTTCTGCTGTGGTTACCAAGACTACCTTCCAAAGAAATACTTCTCTGTAATATTGAACGTACTCATCAGGTATTAAATCTGATATTAAATCCCAGCCACACCAAAAGAAAATGTTGCTGAAGCTTTGTGATACACAAAACACTGGAGGTAAGAGCAGAGTGGATTCGCACAGCTCAGGAAGGACCTGGAGGGGCTGGAGCGTGTCCAGGGCAGGGCCCGGCCCCCGGGCTGGCCCTGCTGAGGGACCCCGAGGGCTGCGGCCGCTGCTGGGCCTGTCATGGCCACCAGAGCCCTGCAGGGGCTGCAGCGTGTCCAGGGCAGGGAACGGAGCTGGGCAAGGGCTGGAGCCCCAGCAGGGCCTGAGGGAGCTGGGCAGGGGCTGAGCCTGGAGCAAAGGAGGCTCAGGGGGCCCTTGTGGCTCTGCACAACTCCCTGCCAGGAGGGGACAGCCGGGGGGCCGGGCTGTGCTCCCAGGAACAGGGACAGGAGCAGAGGGAACGGCCTCAGGCTGGGCACCAGCAGGAATTTGCCCATGGAAGTGATGTGATGGGTCGTTACAAAGGGTTCATAGAATAACAGAATCTTCTGAGTTGGAAGGGACCCAAAAGGATCGTGGAGTGCAACTCTGAAGTGAACAGCCCACGTGGGGATCACAACCACAACTTTTGTGTTACCAGCACCATGCTCTGATTAACAGAGCTGATCTCAGGGTTGTTAAATATTGGAATTAATTACTCCAGTTGCACAACCATTGAGGCTGGAAAATCCCTCCCAGCCCATGGAGTCCCAGCTGTGCCCAATGCCCACCCTGTCGCCAGCCCAGAGCCCTGAGTGCCACCTCCAGCCCTTCCCGGGACACCTGCAGGGATGGGCACTGCAAAGCTCCCTGGGCAGCCCCTGCCAAGGCCTGAGCAGCCTTTCCATGGGCAAATTCCTGCTGGTGCCCACCCTGAGCCTGCCCTGTCTCAGCCTGAATTCACAGAATCACTGGGTTGGAAGAGACCTTCAAGATCAACGAGTCCAGCCCAGCCCCAACACCTCAACCAAACCCTGGCACCCAGTGCCACATCCAGGCTTTGTTAAACACACCCAGGGATGGTGACTCCACCACCTCCCCAGGCAGCCATTCCAGAACTTTATCACTCTTTCCATTAAAATCTTTTTCCCAATATCCAGCCTGTATTTCCCTTGGCACAGCTTGAGGCTGTGTGCTCTGGTTGTGTCACTGCTGGAGAAAGAGCCCAGCCCCAGCTGAGCACAGGCACCTTTCAGGAGCGGCAGAAAGTGATAAGGGCACCCCTGAGTCTCCTTTTCTCCAGGCTGAGCACTCCCAGCTCCCTCAGGGGTTCCTCACAGGGCTGAGGCCATTCCCTCTCCTCCTGTCCATGGGAGCACAGCCCAACCCCTTGGCTAGACCTTGCTCAGGTACTTTGGGCTTTCCTTCTCTGAAGGAAAAATCTTTTCCTAACTGAGTGAAAGATGCCAAGTGCAGAAAGTGGTGGCCACCTGTTGTCTCATATATTATAAGAGTTCTATTATCATTATGTTTGTTATCTTATACATATCAAGAGTCCTTTTACCATTTTGGCACAAGAGTTCCATGGCACCAGAGTTTCATACCTCCTCAATGTTTCTCGTAGGCAGCTCCTCTAAGCACTGCCTCTTCCTGGTCCTTGCAGCAGTTATCTGACTTCTCTCTCCAGTTCCCATTAATCCACTCTTTTATACTACTAGTTCTTATTGGTTACAGGTGTTGCCTGTTATCATCCAGCCTGCTCCTAATCTTTAGTAATAGGGTCCAGCTGCATCTCCTTGGGGGATAAGATTACATTCTACATTACCTTCATTTACCTATACTGTGTCCCCCTACAGCTACCTCTTGGCTAAGAAAGCACTTCCAAAGCCAGACCCTTATGTTGTGCAAATGAACTTAAAGCAGAGAATAAAATATTCATTCCTGAGTACCTGCTTTTCATTCTTCTTGCAGAAATTACATTAAACATTATCCAGTTAATTAGGGTATTTTTTTACATTTTCTAAAACAATCAGAGGTCTTTCCCTAAGCTTAATTGTGCAATCACCAGAATATTTTCTCTCCTAAAATAAAAGTAAGAATGGTGGAGGACATAATGTAAATGAGATCCAAGCTGTAGATTGAGAAAGTAATTTCCAAATTTTACTACATTTTTCCCCTAGATTTACAGTCAGGCACTTAGGAAATGTAGTCCAGACTGTCTGGGCACATATATATTTCTGTATAATATATAAATATCAGAGCAGAATGAATAAAGTATTTTCCATGAATAGTAATTTGAATTTTAATAGAAATTTTACTTCAATCTCAATTTTTTCATTACTGAGTGGCTGAACATTTCTAGGAAAAATAGTTTCCAAAAGTGATACTCTAAACCTTCTATTCAACTAAATTTCATAAGTTTAGATACTTAAAATTACTGTTACCTAAATTCTGATAAATTTGTTTAAAACCAGCATTGTGCTGCCTATCCAGAAGAGAGGAACAATGAGATGTCTTTCATTTGCCAGTGCTAAAAACCTTTTTTTTTTTTTTGGTGAGTAACCCTAAGCATTTCCTCCTCTGCACAACCCCACCTCAGCCTCACTGGATTTGGGATTGTCTAACACTGTGGCTGAGGTTTGTATTTTGGGGAAAAAATGCCTTATATTCCCATATAACCATCCATGAAACAGGAATTAGGATTGAGAACATCAGACAGCCATAATCAAACAATATTTGAGCTTTTTACAAAAAATGGTTCTGGAATGAATACAGAATGTCTCAGAGCACACTCGTGACAATTCTGAGGAGATAAAAACAGAGAAATTACATGAATTATTTATTAGGACTCTCATATTGGAAGTCAGATATCAGGAGTTCCACTCCAAGCTCTGCCACCAACCTTCTGTGTGACCTTAGACAAATAGATTTATCTGCTCATGCCTATTCCATGGGGGTTTTTTGTGTCCTGATTTAAAATAAATCAGCTAAAACTTTGTCTTTTCCTGCATGTTTGTAAAAGTACCTAATACATTCCTGCCAACCTTGATTAGTGCCTTTAAATAGAAAGGAAATAAAAGTAAATTGCAAAAAACATAATTAAGATCAAAAACATGAACAAAATTCACTTTCATGTTGTGTAGAGAATTATTCTTTACAGTAGTTAACTGTATTATACACAGTACATATAATTATCTAATCAAACTTTGCATGCTGTGGCTTTAAATATAATTTATAAATATTTTTCTGAAGAACAGTTGTAAGTTATTTAAAGGCTAAATTCACATAAAACTGATGTGGGTTTGGGTGGTTTTGGTTTTTTTAAGTATTTCCTCTTTCTACACAACATTTAAGGAAAACATATTTTCGCCTGAGATTTCAACAACAGCTTTTTTGGTTTTGGAGTCTCCAAAAAGTCTTCTGTCCATGAAACCTGAGTTGAGAATTTCCATCTCAATGACTTTTCTCTTATCAATCTTACACTAATTGTAAGATTGATAAGAGAAAAGTCTTATCTGGACTAATTGTGCTTGTGCAGGGTTAATAATCAAATGAAACTGAGTGCTTAAAGCAAGAAATGAGAGAAATACTTCAGGATTTAAAGCTTGGAATGGTAAAATCTCTGATCCAGCAAAAACAGAAGTCCCTACTTGAGTATACAAAATAATTCATGCACTGGAGTAAGTTGTGGGTCTGCCTAACCTGAGATCTGAACATCCAAGTTCAGTGAGAATGTTTATAAATCTTGTAAGAAATATGCATTATAGGACAATTCACCATGTTTGGGACATCTCTTCTGCCCAAGACTGAGAGCATGGTCTGTGTGCCCAGATAATCTCAAAAATTCCCTCAATCTCCTTGACAATGAATCTTTAATAAAGCTACATAGACAGTGAAACCTCTTACAGCTTCTCAGATGAATTATTTTATATTAATTGGATGGAATCTTCACATTTCTATAGAAAAACTTTGGGGAAAATGCTTATTATGATTAAAGAGATTATTTCAGTTCAATTTATACTGAATTTTCTGGAGAATTTAATGGTCTTATTCAATGTTAGAAAGGATTGCTGACTGACATCCACCAAAAGCTAACAGATGTGCCAAAGCCACACCTCTGTTGTTATTCTTTGCTGAGACACATGAATTTAAGCAACAGCAACAAAAAAGACATAAAACAGAACACAAAGAAAACATCTTTTCTTTTTATGATAAAACTGACATATCCAGTATTTGTTATTTTGGCATTGTCTTCATCAGCCTGAGCTTGTCACATATATTTTAATACATGATTTATGGTTATAAATTCATTTTCCATTCTCATTTATAATATGGTGTCACATTTTATCACAAGTGCATTTAATCATCTGCTGTCTGCATACTAATGGTTACAAATATGATACCTGTGTAGACCCAGCAACCAGTTGCTGTAACTGTCTCTGACTGCAACGCTTGAATGCTTTGAAAAGTGCTGATAAATAGAGAAGTTCAGACATTTTTATGTGTCTGCCCCATTTTAATAGCCAAGATAAAATTCTCCTGCTTCACCAACAACTTGATTCTTTTTGTCCCCACTTGAAAATTTTTTGCATGCACTTATCCATCCTCAGAACAGTGCCAGTGCATAAAATTAAGAGTGTACAAGCATCTTAGGAATTGGTACTAAAAAGGCAAAGAGGAAGATCAGATAGAAGAAAAAACAGTATCTACCCAAATTTAGGAACATTTTAAAAAAAGAAAGGAAGTCTGTTTTGTTTAAAATTTTTTGACCAAATTCTGTTATGCAGTGAATGTGAGCACGGGTTTAAATTGAGGACACATTAAATGCACAACTGAATCTCCAACTATTACCATATGAAGGCAGCATATCAACACAGCCTTTTAATTAATTTTTCTGAGGAAAGCAATCCTCACTATTATTTGTTCCATGTTTTTAACTTACACTTTTCACAAATATCTGAGAAATCTCAATGGAAACAGTTCAATTCCAGTATTTCAGAAGAAAATGGGTTGCAGTCAACTTCAGCAATTTTAATAGGGAAAAGAAAAACACTGTGTAACCAACAGTTACAGGTCAAGGAAGCATTGATTAAAAATACACAGAAATTCACCTGGCCTGGAGTACTGCAGCAAACAGACTCAGAGAATGGATTGGGCTGTGTTGGGTTGGTTTAAACCTCACCCAGTGCCACCCCCTGCCATGGGCAGGTGATGCCTTCAGTTATAGCTTTCATATTTTTTAGATTCTGCTCTGCCTAGGGGTGTAGCTCTGAGCTTCATATTAAGTGTTGGTAGGTTCTCTTCACAGGGTAGGTAGGAAAACAAATCCTTTTCCAGCTTGAGACCAAGGACAGCCAATACTAGCCTCAGGCCAAAAGGTATAAACAATGGGGGATGGAAAAAGAGGCAAACAAGGAGGTAAATAACTGGACAATTAACTCCAATATGCAAAAAGGCCAAAACTTAAAAAAGTGTGAGACCTTCTGACCAGTCATCCATTTTGTGACCATTTTGGGTCCATCTTGGTTGTACCCTTGGCTGGGCTCTTGTGCTGTCCAAGGTGAATCCATTGAGTCCTTTTAGAAAATACCTGTTTTATTCTCTTAGCTCTGTCCAGCCTCTGTTCCAGGTTCAGCCTCTCAAGGCATCACAGGGACACCTCCCACTGTCCCAGGCTGCTCCAGCCCCAGTGTCCAGCCTGGCCTTGGGCACTGCCAGGGATCCAGGGGCAGCCCCAGCTGCTCTGGGCACCCTGTGCCAGGGCCTGCCCACCCTCACAGGGAACAATTCCTCATTCCCAACATCCCACCCAGCCCTGCCCTCTGGCACTGGCAGCCATTCCCTGGCTCCTGTCCCTCCAGCCCTTGGCAATTGTCTCTCTCCATCTTTCCTGCAGCTCCTTCAGGCCCTGCAAGGCCACCCTGAGCTCAGCCAAAGCTTCTCCTGTGCAGGTGAGCAATGGCAGCTGTGCCAGCCTTTCCTCCCAGCAGAGCTGCTCCATCCCTCTGCCCATCCTGGAGCCTCCTCTGTACTCACTCCAATAATTCAATTTTTATCATTCTCATGCCAATGTTCTGAGTTTCTCTCAAAAGTACCAGTGTGGTTTCTGAATAAACTTAAACAACTTACACAGACACACACACAGACACGCAGAAAAGCTTTCAATTTGTACATTAATGTCTACTTAGCTACATTTAGGGTAACTTATTTGAAGCTGTCAATGTTAATTATCTTATTGTCTTATCCTTATAGGCACAGAAATTGAGCTTACAAGAACTAGGCTTATGAGTATTTTTAGTCATACTTCTAATTGACTGTTTGACACTTTCTGTGCCTTCTGTCCTGAGTAGAGTAATTTGCCATACTCTGAACCAGACAAGCATGTGCAGCTGACAGGCCAAAAATCCTGAGCTGTCATTCCTGTGGTGTGGATGGAGCTCCCTGCTAAAGAACTGAAAAATAAATGTTCCTCAGTATGGTGAAAGATTAATATAGTGCATGTTTATCAGAAACTACAGGTTATGATATTTATCTTAACCTTTAAAGCAGAAGCTTTTAAAAACACCTTACAAATCCAGGTGCAGGCAGTGCACATTCCAGGAGCATGCAGAAGGCAGGGAATGCCAATTTGCAATTTCCAAAGTTCACAAAGCACACAAGGTTCAGCTGTGAGCAGGTAAAATTCAGACTGAAAATGGAGAGTGTCACCAAAATTTTCAACTGAAACTGCAAGGAATTAAGTGTCATATGTGTTGAAAAGCATTGTAAGATCACCTTAGAGTCAAATCTACAAAATACAGCTGATGGTTTCTGCATGGGCACTGAGATTTACATCAGTCCAGGGGTAATTCTTCCCCTCTGCCCCTCAGTGATTTCCCACCTGCTGAGCTGCCCCAGCCTGGGCCAGCACCGGAGGGACCTGGAGCTGCTCAGAGAGCCCAGAGGAGGACTGAGAACATGTTCATGATAACATGTAATGGTCTAGTGGAGGTTTCACCCATGGCTTCAGCAATTTAGCAATGATTTTGCTAAAAACCAGGCCTTCACCATGTCACATTCATATTTTCTGGAAAAATCCCTTTGGCTTGGATTCTTCTCCTGGGAAGCTGAAAGGCATCAGAGAAAAGGAAACCAGTTCTTATCTCATTTGCTTCTCCTGTGTTGTGCTCATGTGGAATGTGTTTGGAGATTGTTTACCCACAGGTGATTGTTCCATTGCATTCTGCTGCGAGTTGTTTTCACTCTTTGGCCAATCAGGAGTGTCAGGACTCTGGAAAGAGTCACAAGTGTTCATTATTATATTTTTAGCATTCTGTAAGTATCCTTTCTGTATTCTTTAATATAGTTTAGTATAGTATTCTTTAATATAATATAGTATCATAAAATAATAAATTAGGCTTCTAAGAACATGGAGTTGGATTCATCATTCCTTCCTGCCACAGGGCACCGTGCAAATACAATATTCACCACTCTCCTGCATGCAACTGCAGTTAACTGATAGCAACAGGGGACTATCATGGTCTGTCATGGCCAGCCAGGATTTTCAGAGATGGGAATATATAGACACCAAAGTCTTGGGTTTTATTTCAGTTTCTAAATAGGATTAGAGTAAGAACAGGAATTTTTGTGTTGATATAGCTGGATCCTAGAAATGGTCCAACTTGACCCAACTGTAACTTGAATAATATGGTATTTTTCAAAGCCAGGCAGCTTTGCTAACAAGGAGCACTTTCATCTGCCAGAGATCATGTTCCAGTTTTAAAACATCAACTGCTGGCACTTTTTATAGAAACAAAATTGCCGTTTTCTTTGGTACAATAAAACAAAACTTTGCATAACCATTTTCCTTTGGAAATTATTTCACCCACTTATCAGTTGTCTACTATGAAGGGAATTTGGGAGTCTGATGAATTGTACTGTAGCACAATTTTCATGCAAAAAATATGGGCTGCTCCTTTGCAGATTTGAAGTTAAAGCAACTGAAAACAGAATTCTTCATGCAAAAACTGGTGACTCTAACAAACGACAATACCAGCTTCATCTCTAAGGATTATGTCAATTTAAATAATGCGTAGTAATTAACAGGCACTTTTTTTTCCCCAGCTTTTTACACTGTTTGTGAGAGGTCATTCCTGTCACACTGTTCTTGAAAGAAAATTTTTAATTATGCATAATTCACAATGTGCTACTGATATCTGCTTGTCTTTCTTTGTGTTACGTCTTTGGGATTCCTCAATGTCAGCGATGCAAAGAGATTTGTGTTCAGAAGAAAGGGCAGAAAGCCTCATCTCAGTTTTTCTCATATCTGAGTTTGCATAAGGAAGGAGGCTGTGCATGATGAATCATGTATCACACCTATTATCTCCTCTAAATATAGAGGGAAGAGAACTGACAGCTTTAGCAAAGGTGGTTTGATACTCGTTAACAAGCCTGGCTTTTAAAAATCATTCTACACCAGCATTTAAGGAATATATATTCCACTTCTGGGCCAACAGCACAAGCTCCCACACCCAAAACCTACAGACAAGTGATTTTTCATTTTGTATCTATTACATTATTGCATCGTAAAGGAAATATATCTCCTTCCTGAGAAAAGCAGTTTCATAGTACTGTTTTCCTTAATCTACTTACACTATTTCACATGTGTTCTACAGAAAACTTTGGTGTCTTTTCCTATAAAAAATGCACTTGCAAAGAAAGGGATATTTAAAATTAAAAACTGCCTTAATTTCAGAGGCTCAGAGAATTTGGAAGTTCTTGACCAGCATCCTTGTTTGTTTTCACCTCTCTGATCTCTCCAAATTTGAAGTTTACTCCATTCTCCAATCCTGCAGCCCTAATCTTATTTGCCGTCATTCTCACATTACTATGGATCAAGTGATTTACTTTAAGCTCCTCCTAATTTGGTTGTGCATGGAGGGAACTGGAATCAGCAGCACAAGATTGCAGAGTTGCACCTCTGCGAATTGGCAGCAGAAATGAGGAGGTGTCAGCTAGTAAAACCTTTTGATGACCACATGATGAATCAGAGTCCCTGATCACAGTTCAGTCAGCCAAATTAATGTCATTAACTAGGAGAAAACTAACTCCTCCACTTATTAAAAACCTTCCCTTGCCTCCTCCTTTCATGATAGATCTTTAATTTTGCATTTCTATCACTTTTATTTGTTGCCTTCCTAACCCTGCTTACCAGAGGAGTGTGTACTGTCAGAGCAGGCTCACTGGAATGCCTCTGACCCATGTTTCCAGCTCCCTGACCTCTGAGGAATAACCCTTCCAAAATGTTCTCCCTGTCCTACTGGAGACATATTTCACTGCAGCTGTGTTGCAGTGCATTTGTAAGGCCATAGTGTGCACCAGCCAGCCTGCTTCTAAGTTTGTTATCAAAGCCTCAGCAATCTGTCAAGGCTGTTGGAACATAAATTGCTCTAAATTAAGAAAGAAGAGGCTGAAAAACCAAATACCAAGACTGCAAGAACTAGATAACAGAGGACTGTGGAACATCTGGACTGTAACCAATCACATACTCCAAGAAATGCAGGCAGAAAAATGAGTGAACAAGACAAAGGCACCAATCAAGAAGTGTGTACTTGGTAGTTTGTAGAAACAATAAATGCATGTAATATAAACAATAAACATTTTCTGCTTGATCCAATGGGTCAGTTGTACAGGAGTCCTGGATTTCCTGCAATAAGAGGTACCAGACTCCCCCACAAATCCATACCACACACACTGACACTGAAGGGGCTCAGGGTGGGCTCTCTAGCTCAGGGGAACAGAAATAGCCCCAGGTTTTTCATAGATCTGTAAAGATTATTCTTTGGGGCTGCAGGGAACAGGTGACAATGGCCACACTGCCCTTCCCCTGTCCTGTCACAGCAGTGACACAAGAAAGCCTCACCAGAGCAGTTCTGATGGGACAACTGGGAATGCATTTCATGGAAACGCAAATTAACTCTTGAATGAAAGATCTGGCTTTGCACTTTCTTGGCTGCCTGGATAGAGTCTCCAGTGGGGAAGAGACCTCACAATTTTTGTAACAGAAAGGCAGGGTGGCACATTTCTGTCCCTCATAACATGACTGGACATGGCACTCAGTGCTCTGGGCTGGGGGATAAAGTGAGGATTGGTCAAAGTTTGGACTCAATGATCTTGAAAGCATTTTCCAACTGAAAGGATTCTGTAGTTCTGTGACCATCATATAAATACATATGAGAAATATGCAGCCATGATTTTCATAATTATCATGTTCAGATATACTTTCAGATACAGGAATCACCATGTGCCAGTGTGATTCCTGAAGATTCTGTATGTTTCCCCCATTTGGGTAAGAACAAAATCCAACATTCCTCCTGTTGAATTGGTGAGTGCAGGCTAGGGTGGAGAAGGAAACAACACAGGTTAGCAGTGGAAAGGAAATGGAATCTGTATCTGGTGAATCTGTGTTTTAAGAAAAATAAATAACAGAGTGAAACAGTTGCCCAGAGAAGTTGTGGCTGCCCCTAGATCCCTGGAAGTGTCCAAGATCAGGTTGGGCAGTGCTTGGAATAACCTGGGATAGAGGAATGTAGACAGGGATGGGATAAGGTGATCTTTAATGTCACTTTCAACCCAAGTCATTCTATGATTTATTTTAAAACTGAGGTGTGAGTTTGTGCCTAAACTGCACAGCTGGAAGGGACATGGAGATTATTACTCGTGTTAAAGCATGTCACTTTGTAAATACACCAAGAGGGTAAATATCAATTATTTCAGTGTTTACCTTCATCTGGAGATCTGCTGTCACACATTGGTGCACTCCAGCATGTCTGTTATCTTGAGGGCAAGGGAAGGTGATATTAAACACACAACTCACACCTGCTTTTTGTCAGGCTCCTCATCCATTTTATGAGTGATCAATACTTCCAGATGCACAAATCTATGACAGGACCAAATCACATCTGAGAGAGGCAGGACTTCCCAGCACCATTTTGTTATTAGTGAGGATCACAGAAGTTGTTCCTCATTAAATTCTGTACACACACTCAGCACAAAGGAGCTGAGATAATCACATTAAGATGTGAAGTCTCATGATCAGCCCTGTGTGTTTATAAGCATCAGGCTGGGCTGTGTTTGAAGGGTGATGGAGAGAGGACAGTGGCCTTCCCCTCTGCTTCAGGAAGAGCAGCCCAAGGAGATCTGAAATACCAGTGCCCTGGATATCAGAATATTAAGTATAATACTGTTAGGGAGGTGTCATATAAAGTCATGCATTTTTAAATCCTGTTCTTTAATTATTACTGTAGGTTTAGAGCAATAGGTTCCAAGGACAAAGCAATGACTCGAAGCTGTGAAAGCCTGAGAATGAATCAGACATCATTTGTTTTTCAAACCTTCTGAATAATCAATTACAGGAAATTCAATTTCAAATTGAATTTGGGCTAAGAAGTATGTTTGAGCAACAAAATTTCTGGAAGTTCAGACCATAACTGACCCATAAAGAATTTAAACAATCTTATTAATTTATGTGGAGAAAATAAAACTATGTATGCTGTGGTTTCTTTTTCTTCTTGAAAATAATGAGAATGATATTTTTAGAGTACAAATATTTTTTTTAAAGTTCTAAGAGAAAATCTAGACTATTGTCTGTCCCATGGGGAAAAAAAAACCTTTATGGAATCTATCTCTGAGGTAAGTAGGGTAATTTTTTGCTAGAAGTGATGACATTTTGTAACAGTCCAAGATAATTTCTCCAGCAAAACGTACCTGGAGCAATTATTTCCCTAATATCTTGCTTAACTTTCTACATCATCACTCCCAGTGAATCTTCACAGTTAGTTAGAGAGCCACTAAAAATACTTTCTGGACATGATTCTCTAGGGTACTTTATAACAGTTTCTTCTAGAGTACATTTTTAACTTACCAATGAGAAAATCCTGCTATTAGATGGAGTTACATGTTTTATAAATAAATGAAGATCTGTAAAATATCTAATACCTCACACATATCAATAAAACACCTGATATAACAAAAGAAATGGTGCTGTTTTGGCATTATTTCTTTCATGATTCTGTTCTATCCGTTCTTTCACTAATTGTGTGTGTTATAAAGTGATGGTTTCATTATTTGTTCCTATCCCATTCATAAGCACAGCCTCTCACTTTCTTTCTTAAAATAGCCAAATACCTTCCCATTTTGCACTTTTTGGGATCTTTAGACATCTCCATTTTGCACTTCTTTGGACCTTTAGCCATCCCCTGTTTCAAAGACAGCCCCAATGCCTCCAACAGCTTCAGTCAATCCTCTCAAGCAGTTTCAATGACTCCCAGATCAGCTGATATGTAAGCACCAATCTTACAAAAGAGTCTCTGCTCTGATCTTTCTCTCTACCACAAGTCCTTTTTCCTTTGACATTGTTAGTTCCTTTAAAATTATCACAGCACAGCTTTATAGTTAAGACTGATGCAGAAGAGATATTAACACTCTGACCTTCTAAAAACATCCACTGTCACTTCTTTTCCTTCTCATCTGAGGAGCATATCAGCTCTTCCCTTCATTTCTCTCTAACTATTAATGTACTTACAGAATCCTGCCTTTTATTCTTTCTGTGACTTTTGAGCTCTACCAGGTCTTTTGATGTTTTGCTTATATTTCTGTGCTATTTTTTTTAATATTTACACTCTTCATACTTTGACTTCTTTTCTATTTTCTGTAGGCTTCTTTCTCATCATGAAGTCATTGAAGAATTCATTATTTAGTCAGCTTGGTGTGTCACTAATCTTCCTGCACCTTTGTTTTTTAGGAGAGCTTTTGCTCTTTTTTTTTTTTTTTTTGCTAGTCTTAATATTTCTTCCTTAAGTAACTGTCAGCCCTTCCAGAATCCCTTTTCCCCTTAGACAGCAGATTTTACCTTGTGATCTTCTGAGCTTACTAAAGCTTCAGCTCTACTTTATTTATTCACTATTTTTTCTATCTCTTTTCAAAAAATCATCCATTAGAAAACTTTCTTCTCAATCAGGTCTACTCCATGGAGTCTACAAATTCCTTTGATCACATGGTCAGTCATGGCATTAAATAAAATCCCAAGAGATGTTGCATCACAGAATGTTGTGGGATTGTCTTCTATGGGAATTTTACATATTTGTACAATTTGCAGGATGTTTTTAGCCACTCATAGCAGGATAATGTGTCTAATCAATAGGAACAGTCCCACACTGTCTCATGTGTAAGAACTGCAATGGTGAATGGCTCTATCCATGAAAACAACCAAAAGCAAAAGTTTTGAAGATTGATGAGGCTGGGATGAAAAACAAGATCAAAAGCCTCAGTTTCATATTTCTCATGGAAAGACTTGCAAAGGACAGAGTCTCCCATAAACTGGTAACAGTGAGAGACACACATCTCAACAGAATCCACAAATTCTGGACGGAATATTTGCTGTTCTTGCTCATCCTATCAGATTTTGTAAACCATAGGCACTCATTGTGTTTGGTTACAGCACAACATTGCTGATTCAGTCAGGAGCAGCACAAAAAGAGAGCAACTAAATCCACTGATTTTAAACCATGAATGCTATCAAATAAGTATTTTCCACCTAGAACGGGCAGACAAAATGCAAATCAAAATCTGCAGATGCTACAGTCTATGATTACAGTAAGTGGCTATTGAAGACCATCACTGTAAAAAGCTACCAAAATAACTGATCTTTTTGTGAAATTAGGTTGTTTTTTAGTAAATTGACAGAACTCATAACTAATATATTCTTAATCAAGTATGTAAATGTAACAAAGACTATATAGGATCTTGTTGATTGAAAAGTGATTTTGTTACTATGCAGGCCACTAAATGTTGTCAATTTTCATAGGAAGGTCTTGGCTGTAGTTTCCTTCTGTGTTAATGAACTCCAACATCAGAACTCAGCTAGTAACAACAACAATATAATCTCATTTCTCTTCCTATCATGCCCCTCTCAGAGTGACAATCATGAGGAAATGCTCTATATATTGATAGAGTTCATAGTGTGGAATTTCTTTCCAGAGAAGAAATTAGGGAGGAGCGTGAACTGTATCTTTTTGTTATATGAAGAATATGGTAATAACGGTGGAAATAAATAGAGAATCAAACAAAATCTCGTGGATTTTATATGAGATAAATATATATGTTTATATACATATATATACAGTATTCATAACATCAGCTAATTATTTTTTTCCCCTGTCCTATGTAGCTTTAGACTTTTTTCCCCCTCTTTTTAGGATGTTTAGTTTTGGTCAGGCCAATAATTAGTAAGAACTCACACAGCAACATTTACATCCCAAGTGCTGGGCAATTACTTCTCTCAGAACACACTGATAAGTATCTACAGTGTACTAAACAACTAATAAACCAGTATGAGAATAAGACCAATCATTTTTGCACTATCAATAATCAGCTACCTCTCAGAAAAAGAAAGAAACCTGCTGTTATCAACATTCCAATCTTCTTAAAGAAGAACCAGAAACGCTGATGTTGATTCACCATAAGCATGGTTAAAACTCAAATAGACCAAATAAATCTCCAGAAGGTGTGAAAGCAGGAGAGGCTCTTTTACAGATTCTGAGAGCTGATTCTCCACAAATGCATTGCAGTTACAAAGTTAATGAGGGTGCTAATTTTACTCAGTATCTGAAAGGTAGACAACAAAAGAGGTAACAAAAATCTTCATTGCGTTATGTGCAAAGCATCTAAATTTTGCACCAAGAATTAGATTGCCTTGTTGCCTTTAAAAGAGATTTCCTAATTAAGGCTCTTCAAGTGAGGGAAATCATACTTTTCCAAGCTGCATTCAGTCCCTGTTTTACTAATCCAAAAATGAAATTAACTTGAACTAGGTGTTGAATGAGATTAAATGAAACTGGCTTAAAATGCAAAGGCTATCAAAATGTCAAGTGCTGTGAAAGCCAACAGGCTCTGGGTATCTCAAGTGGGGAGACAAAATAAGGAATTTATGCATGGAAGTTTAATTACCACATCTCTGAATTTTACAGACTTGTTTTCTCAAAGCTGATAGTCCCTTTCTGATAACAAAGTTACTTTCAGATGTGTGCACATATATACATCTTTAAAAATAATGTTTATTTTTTACTTATTTTTTTGTGATTAAAGTTGATCTAAGTAGACAGCAGGAAAAAAAGTGGAGATCAAAAGGAAGAATGAAACAGAGCAGCAATGTAGATTTGTAAAAGGGGAAAAAAAAAAGATAGGCCAGATCCTCAGGTATATAAAGCACTACTGAATTTGGCTTCCACCAAGATAGGCCAATTAACACAGCTGAGTATCTCTATCAGATTAGGGGGAAAATACATCAGGTAACACAGTGGATTTTTTTCTTATTCTACTCAAGAATTACTGGAAAATAGCTAATTACCTTTTTTAAAAATGTTTCCAGTAATGGGCACTAAAATTGCCCTCAGCTCGAGCAGCAGGAGCAACAAATAATTACTGCAAAGCAACCAGCTCCAATACCTGGAACCTGAATTAAAGGGAAATGACCAGCAGGCACAAGCATGGGTATCACCACTCCATCCTCATGCACTGCCAATGCCACTGAGGGAAAGAGATCAGAAACACAGCAGGGAAAGGCAGGAGATGTTGCTTGGTTTTGTTGCATCAAACAATGAAATCTTCAGCAAACTCCTGCTAACTAAACTAAACTAAACTAAACAGAAAAAATATAACTGGCTTCCGGTTCAGGTGTGGACTGATTAAATAAAATTTAAGTAAAATTACATACATTTGGAAGCTTTCCAGGTTTCTCAAATGAAACCCATAGTTTCCATTTCCCAGTGTGGGATTCAAATACCAAAACCTTGCTTTGTAATGTCAGTGAAATGCCATTCTGCAGCGCTTTAGTGTTAAAGTGGTAAAAGTTCCTTTGACATCAGCATAAATTAAAATGGTTTGCCCCACAGTTTAAAGCAAATTTTTTATACACTAGCTTGGATGTCAAAATTCATTGCAATGCAATTGGGCGGGACTGAGGTACCAGAGAGGAGATTGTTTGGAAAATTAACAAGCATTTTTACACTTTTTGTGCAGCTGAATAAGGAGCTAAATCAGAGGAGCAGGAAGGCACAGATCAATGTCCTGCAACCATGAAGTAATAAATTGTTTGAAACAGAATCATCCACTGGGCTGCAGCAGCCACTGTGGTCACCCTGGACAAAGAGAAAAGGTTCTGTGGCAATAATTGGCTCTTCATTCCCACTTTAATTTTCAAGTTATTCAGCACATCCCTATATAGCCACAATTCCATTGCAGTGAAATGGTACAAACATCCCACAGTCAATAACAGCAGGAAATAGGGGAACCTGCTGGCATTTCAGATGGTGCAGAGGGGCTGTGCAGTTTCCTCCCTGGGGATGTTCCAGAGCCACATGGACACTCTGCTGTGCCCTGTGCTCAGAGATGGCCCTGCTGGAGCACCTGACTGAAACCAGGACACTCCCAGTCAAAGGTTTACAGACAATAGAATCAATGTTTGAGGACGGAAAATTGGGCTACCAGAAAACCACAATCTGTAAATACAGTTTTAGTTATAGAACACTGCAGTGGGCCTGAACTCTTCTTGGTCACACTGAAAACTCAGAAAAGCAGAAACTCAGGCTGAGAAGGGTCAGGTTAAATAAGCAAAAAACCCCAAAACAACAAAAACCACTCCAGCATCAATTCACTGGGAGGATGGTGCTGCCTTGGGTGAGGTTGTCCTTTCAGGTAGTGAAATCACCAGTCCTAAACCTCTGCCAGACAGAACTATTGACCTCATCTAGCAGTTGGCTCATAATAATTTTTCTTCAAACAGCAAGTTGGCCTTGCTGACCTGTGGGGCTGCAATCCAGGTAACTCTGCTACCAGTCTATAACAAAGTTAATCCTTTTCTCGCAAGAACCGAGAACTTTTTTTTTTCCCCTCACAAGAACTTCTGTGTCACTAACAGAAAACAATAGTACTTCAATAACTTTGAGTGGAGCCAGCTGCACTGAAGCACTCAAGAAGACTTACTCTGAAGCAGATTTAATTAGAAACTGAGGCGCACAAAGCACCTTATCCCTTACAGCCAAATACAAGAACCTAATAGAAGGGTACAGGGGTGAGAGAAAGGAGAACACACAGGGATCTGAGAATGACCCCAACAGTCTTCTTATTTATCAAGACTATAACACTGAGATTCTTCTCAGCAGAGCTAATCTCACACCTTTAGCCACAGACTTTGCTAAATCCAAATTTCTTATAGGAAAAAAATAAAAAAACACCTTTGTGGTTTCAGATTAGAAAGAGCCTTGTGCTGCTTTCTGCAAGGCTTCAGAACTTTGGGAGTGCCCGGTTCTGACCCATCACTGCTGGTGAGTTATGTCCTCACAGAACTAATTTTCAAGGATAATGTAGCTGGACTAGAGCTAAATTTCTATGACATTGTAGGCTCCTTAACAAGGATATTTTCTGTCAACTCTACTGAGCTGCCAATGGGTAATATCTCAAGGTAAAACTAGGACAATCTGAACACGGGAATGTTATCCTGATATCATGTGGTTCTGTTAAAGTATTTGTCATGTTTAACCACAGGTGAGAGGCATAATTTCCAGTGAAATAATAACTTGTGAGAGCATAACCCAGGGAAACCTCTGCCAACAATCCAAAATTCACATCTTCTCCACAGTTTCTGCTGATCTGGGAATCTTATCCATTAATCTTGGAATGTTATTTAATTGGTTCTTTTAAAGAAGGCCCATTATATTGTATTTTCCCTTGTTTTGCTTCTTGTATATTTTATTATATTACCTAGTGAAAAATGAGCTGGTTGTCTGAAATCCTTAACTTGCCTGAACTCTAAAGTTTTGTTATAATACTTGTATTTTAACATGCTGAGAAAGATTGGTGTTTCTATTGTTAACAGCCACATTTCTGCTTCTTGAGAGGATTGTTTACATGGAACACTTCATACAGTTGCAGTCTCAGTTCTCTATAACAGAAAGTTGGTAATATTAAAAATTTTAAGTGTTTCTAATATTAGGACTCCTAAAATAACTTCTTCATTCTTCACCCACACACAGAAAAAGCTGGAATTTCCTCACACTTTGCCTGCTTCTGGTCACATGGCTGTTGATAAATACAACATTAAATACATTAGAGCATCAGAAGAGAACCTGCTGCTCAGAGCACGGCCAGCTGTGTCTGCAGAAACACAGGAATGGGTTTCCTTGTGACCTTCCAATTGCAAACACTCCTGTCCTGTGAGGGGTTGCATCACTTGCTGCTCAGCAGGTTTTTCTGACTGGTGGCATAAGAACTGTTCAATGGCAAATAGCAAACTCAGAAAAAAAATCCTTAAATTCTGCAATAATTGGCACTCAAATGTTTAAAACTTTTACACTGTCCAAAATTTTCACAATTGATCATGACATAGTAAAACTGCTCTAGATAAGGAATTGTATGAGCACAAATACAATCGATGGCAAAAATCCCTCAGGCAAAGCCCTGCAAGCTGTACTTGGTATTAAATCTTAACTGGGCTAAAAACTCAAACTGCATTTGCTAATTCAGATTATTTTGTTCAAAGTCTCTACTTGCATCACTTCAGGTACAGCCAGCATGAACAAGCTTTTCCTTTGGTAACCTCAAAGCTGTATTATATTGTATTTTCTCACCTTATTTGAAATAAAGGGACAATTCATCCTCACAATAACTCTTCAGGGCAGCATGATGGGTTCTGCTGGAGAGGGAGAGGAGCACTTGGAAGCATTTGTGTAAAAGAATTGTTTTGTCACTGTTTTGTTTATCTGCTGCCATTTTGAGAATAACTGGTGACCTCTTCTCCTTCCTGGGGAGGGGACACAGAGAGGGGCACAATGAGTTCTTTTCCCTGCATTGAACAGGTGGTGCAGAGAGGCTGTGGAATCTCCTCCCTGGGGATACTCCAGAGCCCTCTTGTTGGAACCCTGATTACTGAGAATTTCAGACTTTCTTTGCTGCCAGGCACTGACCTCCAAGAGAACACTGCACTGACCTGAGGCTGTGGAGAAGCTCCCAAAATAGGGTGATAGAACTGGGATTGTGGGTGTGGAGTTTGAATAGAAGTGTGTAACATCACATTGTGGAAAACTCAGAGTTTAAGGTTTTAGAATATAGCAATATATATAAAAAAAGATGGAGATTTTAGGACAGAGGCTGGTCCTTCTTCTCCATGGTTTTGTGTCATTCGGGTGGTTTTGTGTAATTGGATGAAAAAGTCCCCATTGCAGGCCATGGGTGGTTGGTTATTGGGTTAAAAGTAAAAATGATTTAGGTGTCATTTCTTACCTTTATCCTTAAAAGGCCTTGTAGAGAGAGATGGGGCTCCATTTTTAGTTTGTTGGAGTGAAGTGCTGCAGAAGTCAGGGTCTGTGAGACTGCAACATAGACAAGAACTAATAAACACCTGAGTCCAAACAAGAAATACCATCTCACTATTTAATCCTAACTTTGGCAAAAAGAAATGAAGACTGCACACCCTCTGGACACACTGCTGTGCCCTGGGCTCTGGGATGGCCCTGCTGGAGCAGGGAGGTGCCACCAGAGCAGCCCCTCCAGCCTCTCCCAGCCTGTGCATGGTGACAGGACACAGGGAACAGCTCAGAGCTGCACAGGGAGATTTACACTGAATATTAGCATGGTGAGGCATGGAATGGCTTCCTAGAGAGCTGCTCAGTGCCCAGCTCTGCCAGGGTTCCCTTTGGACAAGGGTGGTTCTATGTCCCTGCCAAGTCCTATTGGCAATCCAATCTAATGGATACCGACACCGACAATGAAGAGAGGATTTAGGAACAAAATAACAAAAGTCTAAATCTCTAAGCCATTTGTGAATTATAAATAAAGCATGATGCACTATAATAAATTGTCATTCCAAATCCCACCGACCATGGTGATAAGCAAATCCATGTTAACTCTAAAGTCTAATATAACCCTCAGTCAAACACAGCATTTAGGTGAGTGGTGGCTGACACAGATGTGCAGACCATTCTTGTTAAAAGCAATTTAAAATATTAAATGCATTCAGATTTGAGAATTTTAAAGTATTCTTTCAGTTGTAATGAATTATTTCAAAAAACCATTTAACCTTTTGCAGTAAGCAGTATTCCCCAGCTTCCCTGTCCCTTCAATGCATTAATATCATAGAATCATTAGCAACAATGCATTTAAAACAAAATGAAACCACAAAGCCAGGATTTGGGGAACATTTCATCGATGCAAGAGATTAAGATTTAATAATATAGCTTGCACTTTCAATTATAAATAGTGATTATAGAGGGTTTGGTGCCCTGGATATGGTACACATACAAAAGGACATCACTGGCATTTAATTTCATAAAAATCTTTAAATAAATGGGTGATTTAGAAAATAATTCAATTGGCCATAAAGTAATTGATTACAGGAATGTATATTCTTGTTCAAATCTGATCAGATCTACTACAAACTGTTCTGTTCTGTACCCAGTTCAGCTCCAAAGCAAAAGCAGAGCTGGTGGAAAACACTTGAGTTCACATGGTTAAACAGCTGATCAATTTGTCCCCACTGTTTTTAAACTGGCAGCTGATAAGTGCTAAATAAGGTACTCAAAATAATAATTTTAAACATATCAGTTATAATTGCACAAATGTAATTTGAATAGTCATAACATATAGTTATTTGACACTCAGGCTCAGATTTCTTAAACACAGTATCATCCACACTCCCACAATTTCAGCATTTCCTACTGGTTTTAATGTATAAATATACACAAAACTACATAAATTAATCCTTGACATTATGTTTCTCTGTAAGTGTTTTTAACTTGCTGAGCTCCACTATTAACTTTTGTGTCTGTACTTTACAAGTATCCAGAAGTAAATTTGAAAGGCATTCCCATTTTTATTCCCCATGTTGGTTTGCACCTTCTTTAAAAAAAAAAAAAAAAAAAACTGACACTAAAAATCACTTATCAGTACCTCCTATCTCCACTGTCACTTACAAATATGACCAATAACACCTGAATAACAAGAAGTGTGAAAGACTTGACCATGCATTCACAGAAGTCAAGCAATGCTTTTTGTAGTGCTTTAATTAACACTCTCTACATTAACAAATGCCCTCGTTTTCAGCAGTAGTTATTTAATTTTCCAGGCAATGAGTAAAAGCTGTGGGTATTTGATACCCAACCAAACTGGGCTACACTACTTTGTAATTGCATTTAGGTAACAATTGAGTTGTTGATGCATGAAGTGGAATAAAATCCTATTTTCTCATTAAACCAGCTGCATCATCTCTATTAATGGTCACTAAGAAAAAGCCTAGATTCAAATACCCACACTGAATGGTGGTAAAAGTCTGATTCCATTATGCACAAGGGACTAAGGAACGAGGATAAAAATTATTCTCTTTAAATTATACAATGCAGAGACAGATCACCCATGGAACTTCGGAGTTTAATCTGATGTGCTGGCTGAAGCCAGAGTACCTTTAAGAAACTCTCTCCAAAAGCGCCAAGCATTTACTAGCTAATTGTTCCTGTTAGTCACTAATTAACCAATGACTGGGTAATTGACTGCTGCATGTGAGAACTCCACGTGAGACTGCAATGATAACATCATGGCCTTTCAGCACAAGCCAATGCAAGATTTTACAAGAATTCAGGATTAATTCCAGAGCCATCATCTGAATTCACTTTGGATTTATGCTATTTACTGTAATTCCAAAAAGTTTTTTCCAGCTGTAAACTATGACACAATATTTCTGCAAAAAACTGGTGTTGGCTGCTGTGCAGAGGAACTCTGAATTTTTGTGAGAGTGTAATTCTTTGTGCTCATAATTCTGGACATAACTACACTGTGACAGAGCAATAACGCTCTCCTGCTTAAATTGCTTTAGAAGAACTAAATATCCCTGAAGATAAAAAATATTACAGCAGTCTTCCTATATTACTCTGAATTTGGAGAATAATTAAGGAAATCAGATTGTACCTATCCAGCCACACTTCAAAATGAAAAAAGTGAGCGTTCAACGAATTTCATTTAATTATTATTTTTAAAGTATGAAAGATGTATGCAAGTGATGATAGCATTTCTACTTTGGAGGATTTCAACCATGGATGAAGTCATGATTAACTGTGGAAAATGTCTTTGGATCAGTTGTCATGATCAAGAGCTATAAGGTGTATTCATGAATTGGGGAAGAAGGTTCCCATGTCATATTAATACAGTCATATAACACAGGCTTAAATTTTTGTCTCCCAAAAATCCCAAACAAAAAACCAACAACCAAAAAGCCTCAAAAATAAAAACCAGCAGGAAATTTAGTTGGATGTGTCAAATGCACTTAAGCCCTGCTCCTACACTCAGGCTGAACTCCATGAATACAGGATTTTTTAATGCTCAAAATAATGTGAGGAGGTCTGGTCCTCCTAGATCCTGAATTTGTGGAACAAGAACTATGCCAGACTGATATCTACCAAGACAAATCGCTCAGTAGCTATCCAGAAAGCACAAGCCAATCAATAAGTTAGCCCTCTAAATTCTTTAACAACCCAAACTGATTAACTATGCAAATACTAAATTTCATCCTTCTGTAAAAAGGATTTTAAAAATACAGGTAGTTTTCCTTGTGGATCATTCAATATGTACACAGCATTTCATCTGCTCTTAGGTAGCAAGCAGAGGAAGCACCACAGAAGCATCTTGGAGTACAGATGATGGTGGGAAGGGAGAAAAGGTTGAAAATTCAAGGCTAAAGCAAGATGCAGGACTCCACTATCCTCATTTAGTTCATATTCAGCTGCTCTGCAGCTGCATAATAACAGAGCAAGATTCCAAAATCTGAGTAATTGCAAAATGGAATCTTTTGTGGATATACAAGAAAAAGAGCACGAGCATGTTTTAATTTACATATAGTGTAACTCTCCCTCTTTTAATAAGTACAAGAGATGCCTCCACCTTCTCAAGCACTGTCTGAAGAAATTTAAGAAGCAGCTTCTGTCCAGTTTTTCCAAGCATGCCACTGTGTGATTCATGTCTGTCTGTTAGATGGATATATTTGTCAACAGACACAGAACTGTACCATTTGAAAAATTCTGTGTCTGTGGTTTGCAAAAGCAGTGTCATACAATCCAGGAAAAATGAATCCCTCATTCCCACTGGTGCTATTAACAAGTGAAGCTCTGCATAATTGCATCAGTTTTAATATGAAACAGCACTTCAAAGGCTATAGACTGATAGAAAAGGTAAAAACTTTGTAAATTATGAACTAGAGGATAACTTGACCTTTGTATGAAACTTGGATTTCACTTTAGCCTAATTACATTGCAAATCATCTTCCCTCTATTCAGGGTAATTTACTTTAAAAACATGAAAATAGGGTGTTTCATCTGAGTGCATGTTGAAACTGTATAAACAAAATTTACAGGGAGAGCTTTCTAAAAGGGCTCCAAATGAGGGTATTTAGCTCTTCTATATTCATGATGCTGTGAGCTGACTCACAACAAACTTCTCTCACAGCATTTAAACCAATCTGGACAGCCCTGCATGAGGCCACCTGTTACCTGCCTGATCATCACTTCATTCTCAGTCTCTTGGTGCTCCTAAGGCATTTTTAAACTTCTGCTGGTTTTAATCCTATACAGAAAAATGAATTCTGGCAATTTCCTGGATTTCCTCTCGCCTGCTAAACAACAATCAGGTGATGGAAGGTTTCATATTAAATGGAATTCTTTGAGATGTTCAGACTTTAGAGCAGATATTAATAAGTTCTCATCAGCTTCTTCAGCTTGATTTCTGCAGCATGCTTCACTTCAGCATCATGTAATTCTGCTCCTTTTCCTTTGATTCTTTGTTGAAAAGTTAAAACTATTTGATTGTCTCTTTTGGAAGAATGCTATACAATTTACTGCAGCTAAACCAAACAGAATTCTAAATAGCTTTCATTATTAAATGCAAGCAATATCTTACTGAAAAAGGTTTTAGAAACACAAAGACTGAAAAGACGTCTAGATTTCACTTTGAATTGCTGGTATTCAAACCAAACCAAGTAATAAACAAAGCCAACCCTCTAAGGTACAGAAATTCTACACTGAACTCTACATGTGCTCAACTGGGCAATTCTCTGCAGGGGAAATAAATGTTCACCCACCCTGCTGCCAAAATTATTTGGGTGTGAAGACACAAATAACTGCATTAGGACCCTGAAGATCTTTCATTCTAGTATCAGTCAAACCAAACAATGTCCAGCTCTGAACTCTGTGGTTTCAGGTGTGGAGTTAAGATAAAACAATATCACATCTTTTCACTCCCAGGTGTATGCCTAACAAAATCCTCATTGCCCTTAGCTGCCTTTTATGTTACAGCTATTGCTCTGCAGAGGTAGACAATTTTGACAGAATTCCTTTGAAGCTGATCACCTGAATTTGAACTTTTATCACTTTGAAAAGCATAAAATTCCTACAGAACTGTTGTCATGATGCATATAGCATGTAACTGCCAAAATTACAATTCACTATTAGAATTTATTGTGTGGTTATGTTGTTGATCATCCACATTAGGGAGCAGTTTTAAAAGTAGTCAGTTCTCCTCTACTCCCTTCCACTTGTTGTTGAAAAAGAAATTGATATTAAACAGATGTAAAGTTCTGCCATGTTTATTCTTGTATCACTTGTGACCATCATCTGAGTCCTTCCAGATGGATGACTTGTCACTTAAAGACTGGATGCAGCTGACTGTGATAGGATTTGGCTTGGCATATCCATCATCAATGAGCCAGAAAAACATTGCCATTCTCAGAATAATTATATGCAACTAGGCAGCAAATCAGTGGGTCAGATGCAAAGTCAGTTCCAGAGAGCAGTGTGTCTAACCTGACAATAATGATTTCTTTTTCATGTCTTACTACACAGAGTAATTTCTTGGTGCTTTACTCATCTGTTTGGCCCAAACCCAAAATTCCAGCAGAAGTGCAACTACATTTTATGCATGATTATAGAAGCATGAGTCAGAATTAGTGCAAAGTGCAGATTACAGCATAAAAATCATAAATTAATTAGATGGACACTCAGGAGGATAGCACATTCTACTATTGTTTCTTTATAATATTGTTGATCTCAGGCTCAGCAACTGAACAAGACTCAGTAAGAACTGTTATAAATCTCCACATCATGAATTTGTTGATGGTAAGACTGATTTTATAGACTACATTAAATAGGCTATTAAGAAAGTAATTAAGAGAAAATTATATAGGACTTCCATGTCACAGTCCATTGCAAATGTCAGAATTTTTATATATATGAAATTCCCTTAAGTTCAAGTAAAATACAGAAAAATGGGAAAAGGTACACCAAAGACAACAAAAGATACTATTTTCTCTAAGCTAAGCAAACCAAATGCCAGGCATTTTATGGTATGTATATATCTTCCTTCAGAAGGTTTTTGAAATGTAATGTTTAGATTTAATCTTCAATAATACTGGTTATGAATAAAACATTTCCAGAGATATGGTTTAGTTTGAGATCATTTTGTTGGTTTTTTGTGTTTGTTTCAGGTTTGCTTGGTTTTTTTGGGGTGGGTTTTTTATTGTTTTCATTGGGGTTTTTTTGGGAATTTGTTTTCTTGTTTGGTGGGGTTTTTTTGTTTGGGGTGGGCTTTTTTCGGTTTCTGTTTGGTTTGGGGTTTTTTGTTGGTTTGGTTTTGTTTATTAATCTCTTATTCTGTGCGAAAGCCCTTCCTTTCCCCCGCCCAGCCATTTCCAAGCCAACAAACACTGCTTAGCCTCTGGGGCTGCTTTGTCACCAAAGCGCCAAGGAAAGCTCCAACCAAGGGAAAAACCACAACGAGTTTGAAGCAGAGGCTGTGCAAACCCAGGGCACACAGGGAATATTTCTGTGTCTGCTCTGGGGTGCCCTGACCCCCAGGGCAGCACTGACTCTGACCCTCACTCTGGAGAAAGTTTCCCAGACTTCAAGACAGACTGGAATCCACAAAAGTGTGAAATAGATTACAGAGAGCAGTGCAGGTGTGTCACTTGGTGAGAAATTGAGGTTTGGGGATTTTTAGTGTGTTGTGGATGGCAGCAAGATGGAGGGCACAGGGTGTCATCCTGGGTTTCTTCTTCATGCTGCTTCTTCCTTCTTCTCCATGGGTTTGGGTGGCATTTTGTAATTGGGCAGAAAAGTCCCCATTGCAGCTCTGTGGGATCAATTATTGGGTTAAAAGGGAAAATAATCCAGGTGTCAGTTCTTGGTTGGAGAGTTTGATCTTAAAAGACCTTGGAACAAGAGATTGTTGGCCATTTTGTGCCTTCTAATGAAAAGCTGCTGAATTCACGGTAGTGAAACTGTTTTACTGATAAATAATGAACACCTGAGTGTGAACATGAACTACCTCAAGTGCCTTCAATCCAGACCCAGAGAAACCAACAACTGGGACCCTCACAAGAGGCCACCTCAGCCATGCAGCAATAACAGCAAAGTGCCCCCAAAATGTGTGCCAGGCTTCATTTGTCCCAGCAGCCTCTGCCACAGCCCCTCCTCTGTGTGCTGCCAAAGGAGCAGTGCCAGGAGATTTCCAAATGAATGTGACTTCGAGGAGAATCTGTAGGTCAAGGACCCCAAGCAGGCATCAATTCCTCTCTCTCCCTGCCAAAGAGCTGTCACTTCCTTGGAAAGTTAAATTTGTCACAAGGAAAGAAAATTTCACCATGGTCTGCCTAAATAACTTAGGGAGTAGAACCTTTTCCCAGGTGCTTTTTCCACACAAAGCAAATGTATCAATCATTTTATTCTCTGAAATAACAATTTATTATCCATGCAGGAGGCTTTAGATTCAATCTGCACAGTGCTCTGGGTGTCATGTCAGATACTAGAATCTGTCATCAGTCTTTATCAAGGAAATCATTCTGTTCTTGTCATCCATTTTTATTAATAAGACTATTTATTACTTCAATAATTAATTATGACAAGTAGTCTGCCATTTGGATAATGAATAAATATTGATAAATTGCATGGCTTATACACTGTTGCTGTATAACTAGCTTGGAAAACATGAAGACTTTAATGGTACTAAACCAAATAATTCTAAATGAGATATCACACAGCTAGAGTTGAATATATATTCAGCTAAAACATTAATTTTCAGACTACACAACTTGCAGAGTGCTGAGATTGTTCAGATCTGGACACCTTAAAATGGCCTAATTTTTGAAGCTAAAACAAAATTTAAATCCCACATTAAAGACATAATTCAAAAATTACAATTCATAGAAACATATATAATGGTAATTGACTGAATGAATTGAAACAGAAAGATTCTCCATCCTGTCCTGTTTAAAACTCTGCCTTTTGGAGAGTTTGACTGGAGACATGCGGGAATCAACCAAAACAAATTATCACCTAAAGCCTGCAATGCAGCCTATCCTAGATCATTCCCTTTCCAGACCACAAAACTCCATCATTAATAGGTTCTTCTATTTTGCAGTACTCTAAACCACATCAGGAGGTGAGAACTTTACATGTTTGAAGGAACCATAATATACTCTAAGGAAGATTATCACTAAGGAAGCTTGTAAAGAGTGATTAAGTAACAGCACTTATTTCCTAAAATCCTTACATGCTATTTGCCTGTTAATTGTGAGAGTCAATCATCACATTACTCATCTCTCACACCAAGATCCCAGCCAGCCCTGCCCTCTGGCACTGGCAGCCATTCCCTGGCTCCTGTCCCTCCAGCCCTTGGCAATTGTCTCTCTCCATCTTTCCTGCAGCTCCTTCAGGCCCTGCAAGGCCACCCTGAGCTCAGCCAAAGCTTCTCCTGTGCAGGTGAGCAATGGCAGCTGTGCCAGCCTTTCCTCCCAGCAGAGCTGCTCCATCCCTCTGCCCATCCTGGAGCCTCCTCTGGGCTCTCCGAGCAGCTCCAGGTCCCTCCTGGGCTGGTCCCAGAGCTGGAGTTTGAAGAAGTTTGGCTTATTCCAAGAAAATGTATTACTCGTGTTAAAAGAAAAAGATTCTTGCCACATGGAAGTGAAATAGGGGATTTTGCTTCCAAAAATGTTCATATTTTTTTAACAATAAGATCAAAAACATTGGAATTGAGGATATGCACTCCTTGGGAGGTTTTCCTAGTCCCTATAAAGAGAAATCTTTTAATGGAGTAATGTTTAAACTTCTGTTCAGGAACGACAGTGAGTACAGCTGAGCTTTGCCATTGGGCAAAAGAGATATCAAAGTAACTTTTAAGGTTTTTATCAGCAGTGTGGCTGTTAAGAGAGAAGAATGAGTGTGAGATAATTCACAGTGTATTGGCTAAAAAGCAATGCTATAAAGACAGAACTATAATACAGACAAAATCAGTTAACTTTATAATAGAATATAAATCTATTTCTCCAAGGAATGAAATATCCTAATGTGTGTCTCTCTCACAGTGCTGGAAGTACAGTCTTTTTACAAGTACAGCTTGTAGTCAAATATAAAGTAAAATGTATTTAATAAAAAGATTAATATTTATCATGCAAGGCGTTTAAAATGTAACAGTTTTTTAAAAAAGTATCTGAAATCATATGTAAGGCAATGGCACTGCATTTAATTCCAAAGTCTGCAGGCTCAGACTTCCAAACAGATGTGATGTGCAAAGGGTTTGGAGCTAACCTGAGCTCACCTGGGCACAAGGTATGAGCTGACTGGCACTTTGAAGACAGACTACATGTGAAAAAAAATATACTTCAGGAGATTTAAACCCACAAATGCTGACCTTTTCCTGAATGAGCTGATCCACATTGCTTCATGATTATGTCACTCAGAAATTATGCCACATACATTGAATAATTTCAAGCTCAGATTCACCTCAAAGTTCAAATATTTTCATTGCCTAAATTTCAAATTCAAGAACCCAAATGGTAGGGAACTATATGATACTTATAATTTTGAAACATTTGCACACTTGACCACATCGCTTTAAGTTATTAATTAAAGTAATATTATCATGGAAATTAAGTCATACATATTTTTTAGACAGCTTTCCCAGACCATACATGACTTTTCTCCATATCAAGGTTAGCTACATTAGGTCTGTAGAAATAGCAGCAAGTACATATTTTCATATATACATATATTTATATAGTTTTTAAGTTTGATATATAACAATTTTTTAAGTTGTTTAAATAAGAACGTGAAAAGAAAATAGTGGAATATAATTCACCTCTAACTTAATTCAAAATAGTGACATTTTGAAATTTGGAATAGAGTTATATATATAGTTATATAGTTTATATAGATATAGTTATATACATATATATCTATATAGTTCTGTGGTATATATATATACGCACATTTCTATAGGTTTTTTTAGTATGTATATAGAGAGAGAGTTGTAACTCTCTCTATATTCCAAAATAGTGACATATTCCAAAATGTCACTATTTTGAATTAGGTTACAGCTGAATTATATTCCAATATCTTCTTTTCATGTTCTTATTTTAAAAATCCCAACAAACAGTTTCTGGAAATACAGCCCCTTCCTATCCTTAAAAACCTTTGGCAGCAACCCAAGAGATAACTACTTGAGACTTAGGCAAATACATCTACTGAATTATAACATACTAAATATAATGATTTGCTGTAAGGCAAAAAATCCAGTTTGAAAACAAATAGTTGTTATTTTCTGCTGTTTTGCTTGCAGTATATGAAGAATACGGGAGTACTGGTGGAATCTGAAATGCAAGGAACTCTCAGAACTTTGGGCCTGTATGGCAAAGCTTAGAATTAAACACAGGATTTGATCTGAGATCTTGGAGATGGCTTCCAAACTTAGGTGACAGAAGCAAGAATGTGGATTTATAGTTTAAAGCAGAGACACATTAAGTTAAGGAAACTTTAAAGTTTTAGAGTTTTAGATATGGAAAAAATAAAACTAGTTACAAAGGTGAACAAGGAGTTTAGAATGCAGCACTGTAGGTTTGTGTGTTGTAACATGATTGGCTAAGAAAGCTCACACTGTAGCATGGAGCCATAAAATGAAATATTTAAGGATGGGGTCAAAAACATAAATATCCTTGTTGGCAGTGTTTTATTGGTCAATAAAAGGTCCTGTAACTAAAGGTCTTGTGACCTTTTGAACCATGTGGTGAAGTGTGAGCCTAACTCACCCCTCCTGCCTACGTAGAAGATAAGAAAAATAAACTGCATCATCAAAAAAACCCCTCAGGTGTCCCATCTCTAACTCATTCAAAACTCCTTCAAAAATCCCCATAAAGTGAATCAGCACTCAAAAATATATTCTTACTCATGCTTTAAGTCTAAAAATGAGGTTTACAATAGAAAGTCTGTCATAATCTTAACAGTAGAGTTCTGTATGTGGCTTCATAATGGGGGCAGATAAGCTCTACATCAGAAACAGGACAACAATCATAACAACTTCCACTTCTTCTAAAGACTCATCATCTACCAAAGCATCCCAGAGCACCTCACAGGTATCAGCCTCAAGATGGTTGAGAGCTAAAAGGTTTACAGCATTAGAAGGATTAAAAAAAAAAATTGAAAGAATATCAAGAAACAAAGATGTAAATACAATAAGAAGTTCATGTCAGTGTTCCTATGAGAACTAAATAATTTTTATGTGGAAATCATTGTATTACACTGTATCATGTGCAGGGGTGCCTCAAATGGTTTCTAGCAGCTCCCTTGTGAGGTCTCCTGAGCACGTGCAGAAGTGTGCACACACTCTGAGATGTGCTTGAGAATTGGTAAGTTATATATCTATTTATTTGTCTATGAAAACTTGCTCCATGTGATTATCATGGCTGTTATTTGCTCTACTGCACACCTGGAAAGTTTGCTAAGGTTTCCAACCTTAAAGACACCACTATGAGGACTGAATGATGCAAGATTGTGGTGAGGCTTGATCAAAATTTTGATCAAGAACCCCACTATTGCCAAGGGGAAACTCATGCAGATTGGACATTTCAAAAGCAATTCCAGATCTGTGTAGGAAAATGCTTGCCAGGGTACAACAAATTTTAGTGGAAGCAAAATAGATCAGTGAAAGAATAACTTCAAAATAAAAAAAAAGACCAAGTTCATTCATAGCAGCTTAGAAAACATCACCAAAGGAAAAAGAAGATGAAAGAATTCCAGGGCACCATGTGATACACAGAACATAAATTTAGAAAGTACATTTAGTAATATTGCATAATTTTAGACTTTTGTTTCTTAATATTTATATTTAATTAAATTTATTCCTGTCAAAACCATCAAGTTTCTAGTTTTATGTAAAAAAAATTGAATAGGACTTCCCTCAGCATTATGTTGTAAAAATCTTGGGCAACAAAACAAAATTATGGTTCTTCTACTTCTGACATTTTGGAAATAGTGGTTAGGATTTAATAGCAGAAATGGAGGCAGACTCATGTTCCCCCTCCCTCTGTAATTTACTGTGAAGCATAGAGATTATCTGGGGTTTAAATTTTACCATTCCTCTTATATCAACATTTTCAATTTTTTTCATTTGATAAATGTGTCCTGGACACATTTTAGTCTGATAAAATTTCCAAAGCAATTAAATAGTAATGCAGCCAAAAGTTAATAAACTCACAGATCAAATCCTCTGCTAGACCTAAATTTAATTATATGGTACATGTAAGCATTTAATTTTATGAAGATGAAAATGGGCTACCTTGCAATAAAAAGAACACTAGCAAAGCACTCAAATTTTCAGATTTAATGTTTCAAAAAATGTTTCATTCATTTTACCACCATGAAGGAGACACTTATGCAGGAATATCTATTAGCTCTGTGTCCTAGGTTACAATATAAAGATGTATTCTATTCCTATCCTCAAGAGCTGTTGAAACCAGGAGGGGCATTGTTTTTTCCTTATCTCCATCAACGCCTTTCTGCATGGCTCAGAGATAACCTCTTTTGGGAGCCATCTCTGTTTAATGGACCCACCACATGACTCACAGGATGATACCAGCCCATTGTGAGATGCTGTGCCCAGAGGGGAGGAGCTGAGCATTCCCACCTGGATATAATCTGGGGTTTGGGACAGAACAGTCTTTCCACTGGATTCCCAGAGGAATGGCTGTCTTTTCCACTGGATCTTCAGAGGAAGACTACACCCTTTCTACAGGATCACTGCTCCACCAGAACCACGTCTGCCACTCCAGGAGAACAGCAGCCACCAATCCAACAGGACTGCTACCAACACCCTGACCAACAGGGTGTCAGGTTGTATTCTGACTCTGTCAGTGGTTCTTCTTTTTTTATTATTGCATGTATTTTGGTTTTCTTTTCCCTTTTCCAAGTAAATTGTGTTTCTGACTTGGAGTCTCTCACTTTCTGGTTTTGCTTTCAAACCAGAACACTCTGATATGAGAATATTCAAGTACTCTATGATAGGCCGGGAGTCCTACCAGTATCTCAGGATCTGGAGAACAGTTGTGAAAGCTGTTCTTGTTCAGAATCTCAAACCATGGCAAAATGATGCCTAGACCTGAACAAGGGAAAGACTGGCGAGAATTTCCATGGCAAATGGATCTACCACACATGCTCAAGAGCATTGCTGGAAATGCCAGGCCTAGGAATGTCACTACAGGACACGAAAGAACACAAGCACACACACCACTGCTTGCAAGGTGAAGAAAAGAGAAGTTTATTTTCTAGTGCAAACATTTATAGTTTTCTAAAAATGACACTGGATTGGAAGGTAAAAGTGCCACCTCTCCAATGACACTGGACAAACTAACAGTCCATCAAGTTTCTCCTCTTCGATAAAAGAATGCAAAACTGAGTTATTTACAGAAAGTGTGTGAGAATGTTTACTACAAGAATGTAAACATCAGAAAGCTTAGAAAATCTTTAAAAAATCAGAGCAACACTAGGAGCAAGGCAGATACAGAATCATGAACTCAGGATCATTTTCCATAACAAATGAAAGGACAGGCCCATATGCTATCATATCAACAAACACGACAATGACAACATGATAAATACAGCCTTTAACAACTCCACTTCTATCAAAACAAACCTGCTTCTTACTACTCCTCATTTCTCAACTTGTTCTGTGATACAAGGATCTTTCCTTCCAATCATTTGACTCCTTGCCTGGACCATGGTCCAAGAGCCTTCTGCAAAGGATGAATTTCATAATTCAGGTTCCTCATTATTTTAGCTTTCCATGTAATTATTGCTCCCACTGCTCATACACACCACTCACACAACTGCAAAACAGCACGAAAAGCAGGAGAATGGCACTTTTAATTTACATCTTACATAGATCTGCACCTGTCTTGCAGAAGGAAAATTCAATGATAAAAATTATTTGGAGAGTAGAGGCTAAGTATATATAAAGGGATACAGAGAGTGTACCAATAGACTGGAATCCTGATCCATTTTACTCCATGGAGCAGGAGCTGAGTTTTGGATAGCTTTAGATAGATAACGAGAAAAAAAGCCCCCAAAAACCCAAAACCCAAGTTCAGTGTCATTTATAGGCCTAATTTTAATCACTTTTAACTCAATTCACCAATAATTCCAATTAAATAATTATCTTTACATTTTCCTCTTTACATTCAGGTATATTTGAAGCTATAGTACTTATACAATTCTCTTGTTCCTTTGCTTTTTTGCCTTTTAAAAAAATTCTGCGTGATTCAGATTTTTTTCCTTTTGTTTTCCATTTGTTCCTGCCATTACATGCCCTTCTGTAGACTTCTAGATATCCCTCTCTTCATTCCTTCTTGTGAAAAAGCTCCATCCAACATCCTCCATTGCCACCTGTCCCCTCTTCCTTGTTCTCCTTCCTATTCCAGCTGCAGCCCAGCAGCACAGCTGGTTCCTATCTCAACTCAGTCATGGCTACTGGCCAAGGAAATCCTTTCTGGGTTCTTCCTGGAATCCTCTCTCTTCCCACTTCTGGCAGTCTTTAAGTAAATTTTAACATGACACCTAAGGGGATTTGCATAATCATGGCTTTCAGCCACTTCTACTTTTAATTGTTGTGGCTTTGTGTTTTTATTTCTAAGGAATGAAAGGAGATTAAAGGTTTATAGCCACGCTAATTTCCCATTCTGAGCAGAAGGTAAGAGCTGGTCCTGCAGAGGGTGAGCGCTGCTGAAGGCTTTGGTGCACTGAGAGCTTTTGGAACTGCCACCCACAGGATGCTGATTTTCAGTAGCACTCATTATGGTCATTTAAATACTGGCTTTAACCACTGCTTAGGAGTAGCATGAGGCATCATTACCACTGTGGCATTGACACAGCACTGAGCAAGTCATTTGGAAAGCTGTTATGTATTAAAGCTTGTAGGTTTTGGGTAGCTGTTTGGATGTCCACTGCAACAGGCAAAGTATTCCCTCCACAGACACACATTAACAAACCAATTTATTCTCACTTTCTAATCACCCAATTTAATTGGTTCATAATATGGCATCCAAATGCAACTCTGACTTCTTTCTGTAGACTTTTCACAAAACCAGTATAACAAAACAATTATATCACTCATTCTGCAGTATCATAGTACTTTATGAAAACATAAAAACAAAATTTTAATTCTCTAGGAGCTTTCCTTATGGTGGGTTGACTCTGGCTGAATGCTAAGTGCCCAGCCAGGTGTTGCTGCCTTCCTCAGGTGGATGGGGAGAGAAAATATACTGAAAACTTCATGAGTCAAAATAATGATGGGGAGAGATCACTCCCCAGTTACTGCCACAAGGAAAACAGACTCAACTAGGTGGAAAGTCATTTAATTAAATCACAGTAGAATTATAGATTCATAAAAACATTGAGATGGAAAAGACCTCCAAGATCATCAAAGCCAACTGGTAACCAGCAGCACCACCATGTTCACCACTAAACCACGTCCTCAAGTGCCACATCCACAAGTTTTCTGAACACCTCCAGGGATGTGGACTCCATCACCTCCCTGGGCAGCCTGTTCCAATGCTTGACCACTCCTTCCATGGAGAAATATCTCCTAGCATCCAATTTTAAACCTCCCTGGCACAGCGTGAGGCTTCTCTTGTGCCTTGTTCCCTGGGAGCACAGCCCGGCCCCCCGGCTGTCCCCTCCTGGCAGGGAGTTGTGCAGAGCCACAAGGGCCCCCTGAGCCTCCTTTGCTCCAGGCTCAGCCCCTGCCCAGCTCCTGATGGGGCTCCAGCCCCTTCCCCAGCCCTGGACATGCTTCAACCCCTCCAGATCTCTCCTATTATGAAGGGGTCCAAACTGTATCTCTGCCTCCTCTTCCCCTCCAGTGGCACAAGGGGGATGGAGAATGGGGACTGTGGCAAGCTCAGCCCATGTTATCTCTGCTGCTCCTTCCTCCTCATGGGGAGGAGTCCTCACACTCTTCCTCTGCTCCACAGTGGGGTCATTCCCATGGGAGGTGATCCTACATGAACTTCTCCAACTTGAGCCCTTATCCCAGGGTCAGAGCCTCCTTCAGGCACCCCTTGCTCCTGTGTGGGGGCTGCAGGGGATGATCTCTGCTCCATGCTGTTCCCCAGGGCTGCAGGGGATGATCTCTGGTCCTGCATCTCAGGCTCGGGGGATCTCAGCTCCAGCACCTGGAGCAGTTCCTGCCCTGCCCTGGGGCTTTGCAGAGCTGCTCCCCTCGCATGTTATCACTCCTTTCCCCAGCTTCACTTCTGCAAGGTTTTTTTCCCTTGTTCTTAAACACTTTACGCCAAAGGCACTGCTGTTGTACTGGCGGGCTCACAACAGGCAATACACTTTGGAAGTACCTGGTAGAATTTTCATTTTGATCCCCATTTCCTGTTACAATTGGTTTTTCCCACATGCCCTAACAACAAGTCTTAAATGCATTATAAAAAATATTAATAGAACAGAACATACTGCAGTATCTAATCTCTTGGGATATCTGAAAATTAAGGAGATGTTTTTGCTACTTCCAAAGGAAAGCTTGCTTTCTAACTGAGAAGACTGTCCAGTGGTGGTTGTAAAATTTAAACATTTAAAGTTAAACACAGAAGTGACTACTAACTGTTTTCAATTCTCACATCCAGTAATTCAGTCCACACCCTTAAGTACCTTTATCTGCAACGAATTCTATTGCACATGAAGTCTACTCAGTTCTGCAAAGGGTGAAGGGGCTACTAAACTGTACTCAACAAGCCACTTGGTTGCCCAGATGAGATGAGATTACAATGTTCCTTGGAAAAACTATGTTTCTACCAGTTCCCCAGAACAATTCTTCTAATGCTTCAAGCTTAACTTCTATAATTCCACAGACGCTTGTAAAATGAAAATTTGAACTTCATTAGAAAACAGGAATGCAAAAAATATTGAGTGCACAAGCACTCAATCCCAATAGTATATTCATCAACACTCCTCTCCATCACCTTATCTTCATCTCCATTTCATATTACATTAACAGGGTTTCCTTTGCAGTATTTCCAGCTGAAGATTTTTATAACACACTTGTCCTCGTTTCTGAAAGCAGAACAATGAAGTCCCTGAAGGACTTCGAGGATGCAAGAGAAGAACTGCAATCAAAAGATTAGGAGACCAAAATGACCCACCTTAGTTCAACTTTATAATAGTGCTGTTATTTTAATACATGAGTTGGATCACTACCTAATACACTGGGACAGTCACCTTTCATGGTTCTGAGAATGTATATCTTAGATACACACATTTGAAGAAAAATGTAATAGTGGTGCAGCACTTCTGCTGGAGATTTTCATTCCATTCTAAAGTGTGCTCTCTTTGCTGAGACACAGTGGGCAAATACGAATACAATTTTAAACCTTCAAAATGGATTATATGAGAAAATAGTCATCCAATATATTTTTAGTGTAATAACATTTAAGTTGTTATAATTAGACCATCCTAGTTCAAAATTAGAGGTGAATTAAACTAAGCTACACAACAAAATACTAACACCACACAGAGGCAGACACGATGTAGTATTTTCATCCTTGTCTCCTAAATTGCCCTTCACCTTCCAAAAAAAGAATATGCTTTGTAGAAATACAAAACTTTCGATCTTCATAAGCTCAACTTGACAAATATTTATCCACTCTAAGCCAGCCTGGCTCCACTGGCTTCGAGGGAATGACACCTATTAGTGTCACCTGAGCGTGGCACTCCTTTTGTTGGGTGAAATCATCACATCCAGCACAGTCCTTTAACAAGTGGAAGTAGAATTAGAGGCGCAATTTTTCACCAGAAAGAGTTTTCAAGGTTTGCACAATACTCTGTTGACCTGCACTTTCCTCCAAGATTGTATTTCTCTTCTGTCAATAAAACACATTTTTCAGGAAATACCTTACTTTCCTCTGGTAACAAAGCAGTTTTATTAAAGTTCTTATTACTTTCCATCAATACAAACGATGGCGAGCCCTTTAATTCAATTTGCTAAAAAAACACTGCAATTTAACAATGCCCATCCGTAATTCTGCAGATAAAATGCATTTAGCTCAGTTTTCCTGTCAATAAATAATGTACTTGTTGGAGGGAATAGAAGCCAAGAGACAGAGAATTTCATTTATTACTTCATTTGGTGGGCAAAATGTACTTTATAGTAGATTTTAGTAGAACAGTCATGACCCCAGGTTCCATGAGCATGTCCACTGCTGCACTTGTAAGAGAATTTGCCCTCTGCACTGTCTGGAAAAGGCTTTTGATACTACAAATAGCCAAACAAGACTTAAAAAATTATTTGGTTTTTTGGAGGGGAAGATTTTTTGTTAATTTGGGTTTTGTTTTCAACTAAATTCTAACAGGACAGGTATTCTGATTTTTTTACTTCTAAAAGAAATCATAAAGGCAAGCCTAAAGCATGTATTCTTTACCATAGGATTAAATAGCCTTCAAAAAGAGTAAAAATCTTAAATTATAAAATTAACATATTAGGTCCCAGACCCTTTTTCCCCTTTCCAGTCACACAGGAATCTGGTCAGAGCTGAGATGTCACCATGCCAAACCAACTGAAAATCAAATAGAAAAGTCCTGTTAGCTATAACAAAGATTAAATGCAAAACCATTCATCAGTATCCAAGAGTAAATAACCAGATATAACAGATAATGACAGGATGTTAAAATTCTAAGGGTTTAAAAAGACTAGTTAGTGTTTGTATAAATTACACTGAAATGTATATCATTGTGAGTCGGGGTAAACATGTGAAGGACAAATATTTAAGATACTATTTTTATCTCAAGAAATATTAATTTTCTGGAGACTTCACAGCCAAAATAAAGCATGCTTGAATAATGAGGTAGTTTCCTCACTTGACAATACAAATAAGATGCTTTGCATGATAAAGACTGTGTACATGAATATCATCTTTGTCCAATTCCACCAACCTGGCTGTCCTGATAGATTGGATCAAAATTTAGTAAATTCAGAATTTCAAGAAGAAAGCAGAAGCATTTTAAATACTTTACAGGCACGTAGCTACCACACACACACACACCAGATTAGGTATATACAAAGTTTATTTGCAATTAACAGTCCTTTTACACTGAACAGTAAAACTCCCTGATCTACAGGTGCACTCCTAGCTTTCCTCCAGAGTCTGGCAGAGGCTGCTCTGGCCTGCTGGAACACTGCAGATCACTCTTTTCTTTCTTTGTACAAATGTCAGAGCTGTCAGACTGCTGAAACACGGTCACAGAAAGAAAGAAACAAATTGCTGACCTCAGCACCATTTTGAGGTCCTGAACCAAGGCTTTTCCAACATGAATCTAACTAACTACAACATTTGTTGACTGACCCACCATGCTGGTCCAAGCATTACTGTTAGCTAGGAAATTAAAGTTGACAGAGTTTACTCTGGGAACTGATTAATTAAATGCCTTTCCTGGCAGATCCATTAATATCAACACAGCACGGCATCTATATTGACACAGTGAGAGAAATTGCTCTCAACAATGGAGCTCTGTTGACAAAATAGTGTAACATTTACACCATTAGTAACAGTGCATGGATCTATCTCCTCTATCAGTCATATTTCTGCTGGCAGAGCCCTTTAGCAACAAGACAAAAAGGACAGGAAAATACAAAGTATACACATGTGAATTGCACATTTAATGTACCATTTTGAAATAAATAATGGGAACAGAAAACAAATCATGATCGCAGATAGTCTCTGCACAGGACAAGCTGATGTGAGGGATAGGTTGAAGGGAGAAGAAAATACCAAAGAAATCTCTGATGAAGCACTTGGACAAAGTTAGCTTTGTTAATTAAAAAAGGAGTAAAAGATGAAAATATGTAAGGAAACTAAAATTCTTAAACACAACCAACCCTGATGCACAAGAGAAGTTGACACCACAGTATTTTTTGTTATTATTATTATTGTTGTTTATTGTTATTATTATTATTTTTTTTATAAGCCATTGTGTTACTGATTTTATTGTTCACAGAACAGCAGATGAAGAATTCTCTTTAAAATATAGGTAAGAAACACACTCTCTTTCAACCATATGGTATAACCCTGTAACATACTTGTCACCATTGAGCAAGAAATGACACAGATTCACCAGAAGGCTGGTTTGCACAACAGCAGCTTTAATACGAAAATTCTCTTCTTTTATAGATAGGTGCAACATTCTACTTAATTGGCTAATTAAAAAAACATCTTTCTCACAAACAGTCCTTGAGAAGAACAGAAAAACAGAGCAGGAAAACACCACCCGCAGGTTGTTTATACTAACAAGGTATCATCGTTTCTCCTCAACTCCCTAAAAAGTCTCACAAGTCTACTGTGAGCAAACAAATCCCATCTTCTGACTCTCTGACCAGGCTGTCACATCCACACACACTGACACAAATATCCTCATTTTCACTGGGCACAGCTCTCCTGATTTAGATTATTTGTATGCCTGACTTCTTCCTACCACTCAGCAAGTGAAACACCTATCTTTACAAACTCCTGAAGATAATGAGACCCAAGCAGGTCAGCAGAAATAAGGGTCAAACACAGGACCTCTGCACTAAAAGGCATAAAGTACTCCATCCTGAGGGGAAGCTGGTGAAAATATCTTTTCATCAACCTCTTATTAGGCTGAGAAACACACAGACAATCCAGTCACATCTAGAAGTGAATGAACCACACAATATATCAAATGTTTACTCAGAAGAATGATCACACTGGAAACTTAAGTCTTGCTGTACAGCATAACCTGTCTCCTGAAGTTCTTCCTCTCCCACCTTCATTATTTAAGGGTAAAAATATATTAAAATATATATATACACACACAGAGGAAAAACACAGAAAAAACTTCATCCGCAGCCTTAGCAACTATATTGAACAGCAGGTCCCAGAGGGTCTGCTCAGAGACCAGTCACTAATAGTGTCCCCCAAGGTTCAATAATGGTCCCAGCATTGTTTAACTTATTCATCAATGGTGGGATGAAGGTCTTGGTGCCTCCTTGTTGGAGTATGGAGTCAGAAGCCTCTCTGAATCCTTCAGAGAGAGAAAGAAATACAGAGGTTGAATTTAAGCCTTTAGAGAAATTAAGATATATTAAGCCACATAGATATGAATTAGAAGTGTAGGTTTAAGTAAGTCTTAAGTAAGTAGAGATACATTTTAAGTGCCTTAAGAAACTCTATTAGCTAGCAAAGGCCCTAAGGCCTAGCTTTAAGTTCAGTAACTTGGACCTAGACATAAAAACAGCAGAACCTTGGCACTAGAATAGATAGAATTATTCAAGTAAAACAGATAAAACTGTTTACATGCAGAAATAGATAGAACTATTCTCATAGATAGATAAACCATTCATGTAAATTTTAAGTAAGAAAACAGAGTACATTTGTGTAAATAGATAATATTACATAGGTTGTTTTGAGGTAAGAACCAGCACTACTTTTGTACTACCTTTGCACATTAGAATCAATTTCAGATTGGTCTAAAAAGAATGTTTTAGAATCGTATTTTTAGCTGGTTGGATGTTTTATAAATAAAAAGCCCCATAGTGGGTGCAAGGATCATCTTCACCATCATTGACCACCACAGCATCAACACATCAGCAACCACAAGAAGAAAAGGAAGAAGAAACCACAAGAAGAAAAGAAGGAAGAAGGAGGAAGGAGGTTGTGGTGCCTGCTGCTTTTCAGAACATCAGGCTCATCCCTGCTGCTTGGGACGTGAGACTCTAGGCCAGGGAACAACTGCTGCTGCTGCTGTTCCTAAATGGAACCTGGGACTCTATGCCAGAAAGCTTTTTCATGGACTTTAACACCTTGAACTCTTTGCCTTTCATACCATTGCACGATGTATTCATGTATAAACAACCTTGTAGCAACCCACAACTGCTCGCGTCTCCTTGCACACCCCAGACCCACTGACACCTCAACATCTCCTCAGCAGATTCACTGGTGACACAAATGTGGGAGGAGTAGCTGATCCCCAAGGGCTCCCCAAGCCCTTCAGAGACCTCAACAGCTTTGGGAGATGGGCAGGGAAAAACCATCTGGAGTTCAACCAAGGCAAATGCAGGTCCTGCTCCTGGGCAGGAGCAAGCCCAGCACCAGCTGGAGCAGCTCTGGGGGAAGGAGCTGGGGGTGCTGGGGACACAGAGCTGTCCCTGAGCCGGCAGAGTGCCCTGGGGACAGCAGAGCCCTGGCAGCAGGTCAGGGGGATCCTGCCCCTGTGCCCAACCCTGGAGGTACCTCTGGGCCCAGCTCTGGATCCTCAGCACAGCAGAAATTCACATCAAGATTCTTTAACCACAAAAAGCCACTCTCTACAACAATGTCAGCATTTTAGAGAGAAAAATACAATATACACTAATACATTATATGAAAATATGTATGTTTAGAAAGTGTTCAGACAGCACGGCAGTTGCATTTTCTGGTTTATGGCAGTATACAAAGAAAACCAACACAATGCCTCAAGACCCCATCAGTGTAATTGAGATATTTACAGAAACTTCATCAGAATTTTTAACTGAGAATTTCTTATTAATTATTCTTATTTTTAACTTTAAATTTATAAATATTCTTATTTATAAGAATATTCTTATAAATTTTAAGTGCATTCAATAAATTTGATTTGTCAGTTTAATTTTTAATTATTTTAAAACACAAAAGATGATAGAACTACAGTTCTGACCCCACCTGTATTTCCACTTACATGTGCTACTCTTCAGTAGAATAAATAAATAATGGCCTTTTCCATTTTCCAGGTTCCATCTTTACATAAGCCATATCAATAATTCAAGAGTATGGTTGCTTAGCTGATCTCTGACATACTACCAAGCTTTTTCTTTCTACTTCTAATTTTGTTTATACTCTGGACATTTTAGTGTCAAATAAGTGAATTATTTACCATAATCCATACACTAAAGGAGAGAAATTCTGTTCTGCCCTATTATAAACTGACTTCAACAAAATATTCATCACATGGATTGGACAAGCATTGACCTATTCCTATTCATCTTCTATTTTGCAATGGAAGCCAGTTAGGCTCCCTGCAAGAATGACGGTGTGCTGATAGAGAAATTAAATCAATGTGCAGAAATAATTATTGAACTGATTTCTGAGGAGCTGCATTACTGAAAACTCCACCTGAGGGATGGATACTGGAGCTGAAGGAGATTCCTACACAGTCCTCTGGTGTCTTTTGATGAGTGACACAAATGAATGGAGACTGTTGGTGATCTCCCTGCACTTTCTGGTACTCCTACAATGATTTCCCTCAACCCTCAGCACAGATCAATGTATCTGAGCACATCCACTGCCTAAATTAAGACTTTCAGAACATTTAAAAATTCCCAGAAGCATAGTCACAGAATGCTAAAAAGGTGTGACTGATTAAGCACTGGCAGAAAAAGGCTTTTAATCAAGAAAAATTACAAATGCAGTAAAATCAAAACTCTGCCCTCACTTTGCACATCAGCTTGAAGGCAGGGCTTCAGCCTTTGGAAACTGTGACAGCGTCACAGGCAGTTCTTCCCCTCAGCCCAGTCTCACTGCCTGTGACAATCCAGCACTAGAAATGCTGACTCTGTCTCTCAGAAATGCTGTGGGGATATCCAGCTTCAGATGATTCCTCAGGACTCACCCTGCCTGACAAACTGAGGCCAGGAATGCTGAGAGTCCCCACATTTGGCATGTCAGTCTGTTGTGCACTGAACAGCTCTTAACAGGGTTTGGGCACTGCCACCAAAACCAAAACTTTAGTGGATTTTACATCCAATTTCCTCATGTCTCATGACACTGAAAAAAGTGATTAAGTGTTTGCATAATACCAGCAATTTGTATGTATTTCCCCAAAATTTATTTAGAATTTATTAGAATTCCATTCTCATGCTCATGACAAAAGATGTCAAAATTTCTTAACAACAAACTCTCTTTTCCACCAAAGGGGAAACCTAATCAAGAAGGTACTGAGAGCTTCCCTGAAAACTCAAAGTAATCAGCAACAAAGCTCAGCTCCTGGAGAACCAGGCTGTGAAGATAAATGTGCCTTCTGATGTTCAAACAGATTCCTGGATTAAGATTTTTCATCTATAAAAGGGGTAATGACAATCAACTTCTGCTCATTGTGCACAGCTGAAATATCTGCTATACAATAACCAGGCATTATTTATTTACTTTTAGTCTATACAAAAGAAAAATATTGCTCAAATCACCACAAGTAACAGATTTGAGGTAGAGATTTTACTTTCCTAATACTTTGAACTGAATAAAAATAGAGTATGCTAAGATAATAATGAAATTTTTAAAATAATGTATTAAAAACTTTTCATGTATCATTTGTGTTTCCTTTACATGACTTGAAAATTAATGTTTTTCTACTATAATATAGATCAAATATCTGAATCCTGAACTACTTCAGAGCAGAAATTTTACTCAGTTTTGAACACCCACAGGCACTAAGAAGTGATGCTGTTGTAAGTTATGTGCTGTATGTGAATACTCTTACAATCCTGTAATGTGTAATTACTCTGGTTATGCCTTTAGCCCATGATAGACTGAATCTACAAGAGGAGGGGATTTTTTGTGTGTTTAACAAGTAACGTGAAGAGCTTTAAATGACACAGTAATTTAGTAAAATAGATGTAAATTGCTGAAGTTTGTCATACTTCTAAAGGAATTCAGTGATCACTTAAATAACAAGCTTAATTTTTTTCAAAACAAAAGGAACAGGAAATCAATTCTCTCTTTCCTTTCAGGTCATACTCCCATACCTAAAGCTCCTCCTATAATGAATTTAAGTCTGAAAATATATGCAAAGACAAGAAAAGGAAATTTTTTTTTCAAGAGTATTACAGTGCTATCCTTTAATTGTGTGAATGAGGAAATGTGGAATTCAGGCTCTACTTATTCTAATGATCTTAATTCCTCACCCTTTACACTGATCCATTAATATTTCCTTAATTTTTAGAGATGTGGGATGCCAATCATTTCTTTCCTTGGATTCTTACAGAAATCTGGCACCTTACATAAAATTGTTAGCAAGAGAATTAGAATTAAAAACAATGAGGCACCCAGAGAGTTCCTCCTGCAAGTCCCACCCTTATTCCAGGACAATTCTCATTGTCTATCAGAGACAATAGAAAGGGAGGTTTGGGGAGGGCACACAAAAAAACCTGACTATCTTTTCTTATAGTAATGCTATTTAAATCATTCTTTGAAGATGAAGATTTAAAGTCTAAGTCAAAAGTTAGATTATTGTAGTCTTTCAGGAAAAAAAAAACAACAACTCTCTTATTCAGCAGAAATTTGTGACTAAAGAGCTTCCTCAGAATACCAGAAGTATTTATTTTTGCTCTTTCCTAACAGAAGTGGTTCAAATATAAAATATTGGTAAACAAGTTGCTGTTTGTACAGTAAACATTTCCCTCATGAGTGCCATCTGACAATATGAAGAAGGAACAGAGAATTTTTATTATGCTTAAGTATCACTCACATCTATTTCAATTTCAGTAGCACCTTTACAAAATTGATTGTTCACTTCAGCTGCGCTTCCTTGCCTGATGTTCAGCAGAAGGACAAACCAGAATCAACAAGATCCTGATCAGGATCAACAACATGCAATCAAGGAACTCAGATTTTTACATTCTTGGGATTCACTGGCAAGATTAATTCTGGATTTAATATTATCTTCTCTATAATTACATTCTTTCCTACAGCTCTAGACAACTGAGGCCATATCCTTCCATGGATAACTTGCAAAAGGCTGCTTACTTGGCAACAGCTGCAACTCTTATAAATTCTAGAAGTTCAGCTGTTTTTTCCTCTGAACCATTTGCAAACCATTTACAAATTCCTGCAAGGTTGGGTTTCCTGGATTTTTAAAATTTTTTGGTTTGCTTTTCGTTGTTGTTGTTGCTGTTGTTTTAATTTTTTTCTCTGTCCTTTATTTTTTGGAATAAATGGAGGCATTAATTGTCTATCTGCAGCAGCCTAGAATGCTCAGAAGAAATACCAAATTTTGGGCTTTAGTGCCTGGTGCTCTCTATTCTAATTCAGAAGTGATAATTCTGGAGATAAAAAGAAGAATTTAAAAACACCCACTGCTTATTTAGATTTTTAATTCCATTTCTAACTAGGATAATGTATTTCAGGAGCCTCCTTTTGTTTTCACAGAGTGGAGAGGGATATTGTGTAGTTACATCACATGATCTCAAAGGTTTCATGCTTATCTTTGTTTTTTTCCCCCAGTGTACGAAGTTTTTTACATTTGGCCATGTCATATGAAATACAACTGTATTAAGAACAATTAAGTGCTTTTCAGTGCATCAGGATGCATATTGCTGCATAAAAGTAAACCAAACTAATTGCCTTGCTTTGATTGACTGTGTTGCTGTATTTGCTCAGAAAAGGAATGCTCAGTGCCTGCAATATTGTCACTTTAAAGCAGACCCAGGGTAATATGTGTTTTTGTATGAGAATAATACATTAAATTAATAACCACATTACAATCACACAGATTTAAAATATTGCTTACCCATGGCACTAAGAGGATTCCTTTCATCTTGAAAGAATATTTAAAAATTAAAATATGATTTCACAAGCATTAATCTGTTTCTTGTGCAGGCCCATAAGGCACATTCTAAGTGCTTTAATGCATCCCTGAGCTGGTGGTTTGTATGATAAGATGAGGTTATAATGAGCCACTTCCTAACAATGCAATGTACTTGTGTGTTATTGCAATGTATCTTTGCTTGGGAGCAATCTGGAACTCTCATAAAAAATAAAAAAAATCTATCAGCAACATAAAATAAAACAAAACACAAATTTCATACTGTTAGCCTTTGCAGGTTAGAATTTGTACTACATTTGTGTTGTATCTACAGCCCCTGTTTCTTTAGCAAAAATTAGTGCAAGTCACATGCTCCCTTCAGGATCATCCTGAAGATCTTCGGAGGGAAAATAATCTTGTACTTTATAATGTGTGCTGGCTTTGTGGCCCTCCCAAGTCTTTGCAGCAATTAAGTGGTACAGAGGAGACTCCACATACCCTTGAGAAGATCTTCAGTGCCCATTTAGGAGCTGTATTAAGGCTCCCCCACAGTTAAAATAGTTCTGCATTCACAGCTATCCACATCTCAGCATAAAAATGCAATGGTTTAATAATCAAAGGTACAAGGAACTGCTCAGTGTCCTTGCAGCTACTGTCACAAATAAGGGTCTCTAAACTGCATTCCCTGCTCAAGCACACAGCCACTGTGCTGAGGGAACACACTGATCTTTTCCTTTGAACTGCTCCACATTCCTACTTGTTCTTCAAAGAAAACTGGAAATTGTTTTGATGTAGAATCACAGAATGATTTGGGTTGGAATGGTTTTCATTCCAGCCCTGCCATGGCAGGGACACCTCCCACTGTCCCAGGTGCTCCAGCCCCAGTGTCCAGCCTGGCCTTGGGCACTGCCAGGGATCCAGGGGCAGCCCCAGCTGCTCTGGGCACCCTGTGCCAGGGCCTGCCCACCCTCACAGGGAACAATTCCTCATTGCCAAGATCCCACCCAGCCCTGCCCTCTGGCACTGGCAGCCATTCCCTGGCTCCTGTCCCTCCAGCCCTTGGCAATTGTCTCTCTCCATCTTTCCTGCAGCTCCTTCAGGCCCTGCAAGGCCACCCTGAGCTCAGCCAAAGCTTCTCCTGTGCAGGTGAGCAATGGCAGCTGTGCCAGCCTTTCCTCCCAGCTGAGCTGCTCCATCCCTCTGCCCATCCTGGAGCCTCCTCTGGACTTGCTCAAGCAATTCCTGTGTTTGGGACCTCAGGGCTGGACACCATATTCAAGGCTCTACACACCAATAAAGATTGGTATATCTGATTCTTCACCCAAAACTTACATTAGGAAACATGGCATTCCAGAACTAGCAGCATTTAATGTTTTTTGGTTTAGTTTTGTGTTTGTTTTGTGGGTTTTTTTATTTACTTGGTTTTGGGGGTTTTTTTGGATTTTTTTGGGTTTTTTTTTTGTTTTGTTTTAATTTTGGTGGGAATTTTTGTTGTTCTTGTTGCTTTATTTTTGAGAAAAACACAAAGTTTGGATCATTCTAGAACAGGAACATTATATATTAAATTACAGTAATTCTTCAATAAAAATTGCTTTGCAAGCACTCGTACTACACCCGAATAAATAACTTACACAATTATGTGTCATTGACCAGGAGATGTGAAACTTAACTTAATGTTTGCCATTAATATGAAAGTTTCCATACCCTGAGTACTATTTGGAAGAGGCTTACAGAAATTATCACTGTCACCCTTCCTGCAAGAACCAAGTCTGTAAAGACAAAGAACCAGGATAAGAAATGCAAAACAAGGTAGGAGTCAATTCTTTCCATCTCTAATGCCACCTGCCACCAATGCAGGAGCACATCTATGAAACTGTACCCTTGTGGAAGCCCCACACCCTCCCACAGCTCTGCCACCTGCAGAACAGGAATTGTGGTCTCTGCTTGATGTGTCCCTGCAGAGGGGCAGGAGCACTGCAGGGTTCGTGCAAAGTTACAAGGTGAGGAGAGAAATTCATCCAAAGAGGTTACACTGAAGTGTGACAGAAACTCTTGCTAGAAATTTTCCTGCCCAGTTTGTCCTGTGGGTTTCCAGCCCTGCACAAGGATTCACATCCAGAGCACCTGCTCAGGGTCTGCCATGCGAGTCTCTGAAATAGTGAGGTTCTAGAAATAGAAATACTCTAGGAATATTTGGTTTTCAGTTTACATTTCCCATTCCTTGCTGGTACCTGTGCTGTTTTACAGCTCTCACGTTACACAGATTGAAGACACTCAGGATAAATCTGTTAGCAAAGTCTGGTTCCTCACCAGATGCAGCCTCTGCTTGCCACTGCCTTTCCTAAATTCTCAATCCATTTGCAATTGGTGACTGAATCCTCATCACTCCCACTGCTTCCAGCTTCATATATTTAAATATATGGGGTTTAAGGTCAGATCACACACATCATACAGTGAGGGGGTACAAAACCCTCCCCTTCCCAAAGGGCCATCTGAGCAACAGGCTGCATTCTCTGAAGAGCACAAACACCTCAGTCAAACCTCCAAAAACCCCTTCTTCCCTCTCCCCTCTGAGAAAAGGAGAGGAGAAAGAGAGGAACTGAGCATGCAGAGATCTCCTGGGTTCCAGGGAAATGAGCAGCCTCAGGAAACAGAGATTTCCTTCTCTCACACACTCTGGCAGACAGGCTGGGTGGAAGCACAGCAAACCCAATGCACAGCTCTGGAAAAAGCCACAGTGGGCACAATCAAACCTGCATTTTCTTCACAATCGCACCAGCTGCTTGTCCAGCAGATTCTCATCAAGAATTAAACCTAAATATAGCATTGCCTTCTGAGTAAAGACCATATTAAAGTATTTGAAATGTCAAACATGTAAAATAATTACGGCATCATGTTGATTACATATTTATAAGTCTCCTTTTCAAAGGTGGAAAGAAATCATGCAGCAAGCCTCTCCAGACTTGTACTAACAAGCTAAAACTAAGATTATAGCACCATCTACTGATTTAATTCTTACTTAAATGGCAATACCTTTTTCCCATTTGAAGCCAAAAAGAATACTGCAGGCAGAAAACAAATTTATAGTCCTACTGAACCCATTTTTACAATAGGAGAAAAACACCTCCCAGATGGCAAGAGTGGTTTTGTTTGGGAGCACATGGCTTGCACACAGCCCATGGGCTATTCATTAAAATAAAACCAGAGGGGCACAGAATTCAAATCAGTGAGAGCCAGCAGTTACTGAAGCATCAGCATGAACACTTTAGAGTCCAGACAGAGATGTGTGAAAGTAAGACAGCAAGATTTTAAAAAATCCACAACTTAAAAAACAAGGAAAACAAATAAAACCCAAAAATAATTTTTAAAAAGTTTAAAATGGACACCCAAAAAAAAAAATCTCATGCAGGGTAGAGCAAAGTATGTTTAAGATCATTTTCAGCTACTTTTGCATTCTTAACCACTCCTTTCTATCTCTAGTTTATTATTACATTGATTCTTAATTTCTTTAATTTTTTGAAGTATTCCAATGGGAATTGAGCACTATATTCTTAAACTCTAAATTATCTCTCTTTTGATTCTCTAAGTCTGGTAAGCATAAGGAGATAATTCACAGTAATAATCATTTGCCACTAATATTCAAAGACAACCTAATTTTGGCCTGAAAGCAACAAGTCAAAAGACAAGGCACACATGGAGTTCCCTATGTTGTGCTGTTAGGATTTTAAATACAGGATACACAGAGGATAAGCCTATTTTGGGTATCTATGGTATTTTATCCAGTATATATATATTGTGGTGCAAATATATTGATGAAAAGAATTTGATTATAATTGTCCCTAAATAACAGTCCAAGCCCTGATGGTATTCACACCAGGCAAAAGAGCAACAACAAAGAGATATAGATATATATTTTAAAAACCCAGATGCTATAGATTGGGTGAAAATTCACATTTGATAGAACAGAATACTTATGGTAAATAATGCTAGTGGAAGATATTTAATAGTAAGAGGTCATGGCTTGGGGAATCCTTAACAGCATCCAAAAGAAACTGAAATTTTTATAAGAGAGAACACTTTTTGATCCTAGTTTTTCCTATTTCCTAAATTCATGCAGATTTATATATATGAATACAAATTTAGGTCTTTATTAGTGGTGTTTGATTCCCTGTGCCTTCATATTTTGATTGAAGTCTAGTGAAAAATTTGTTCATTTAATAAAACAATCAAAACACCACTGAGGAATATCAAGTTACAACAAAAAATGTTTAAAAAATTAAATTTTGAATCCCTGCACCTTAACTAAACAATGCCATTTTAAAATTAAGCTGGAAATATCAAGTATTAACCTGCAAGATGTGCCTCTACGCATGATTTTGTTTGTAATTTTTAAATTCCCTCTTAAAAAGAAATGCCCAACACTGGCCTAAACCCAAAACAACAAAGTTGTTTGTTAAAAATAGATTTGCGGGGTTTTTTAATAAATAGTTGTTGTCTATTTAAGTAACGAAGAAAAAGAAAGAACACATTTAATTGTTTTGACTTTTTTACAACTTAGAACTCTTTCCAAGAGGGCAGAGCAGAAATTATCTATTACTGCAGTGTACAAGGTAGATGAGCAGTGACACAAGAAAAAAAACACTATTTGAATAATTGCTCTCAGATTCATTGTATTCTCAAAAAATATTTGATTTGGGTTTTTTTGTTTTCTGGTTTTGTTTTTTTTGTTTTTTTTTTTAAGAAGGAACTTTTTGAATCTACAACATTCACACATGTTTCTGATGAATTTAGCAAAGCACCTATGTCCTGACAGTGAACTGACGAGGAAGGAGCTCGGTGAGGGACAGCAGAGAGCTCCACAATCTCCAGATCCTGCCAAGGGGAGCAGCACCACAGGTCACACTCACAGCCAAAGGCAGCTGCAAACAAAGCTTTGCAAACAAAACCTTCCAGGCAGTGCACTGGACCGTGGAGAGGAGCTGTGAACTCAGAACTGCTCTGTAAAAACTCAAAATGGAAATGAATTTTAGGAAAAGTGTGCCAGAGTTTCCCCTCCCCCATGTGCTGCTCCCCGGAGCTGTAAGACAACACAAATGCAATTTGCACTTGAACCAGATGTTTCAACCTGAGGCAATATGAAATTATTTCCTATTCCTTAGCACTCCTCTAATGGATTCACAACACTGCAGAGCTTTTCTGAAGTGCTACAGGTAGACAAATTTGGCTGAGGAAAAGTGTGTGCCTTTTACAGCAGCTTTAAAGCATCTCCTTGGACAGAAGGGAAGGAAATTGCCAGAATCACAAAATGGTTTGGGTTGGAAGGGACCTTAAAGCTCATCCAGTGCCACCCACCCATGGACAGGAACACTGTCCCACCATCCTGTTGTCATCTTGTTCCAGGGGTTCCATATTGTTGCTCCTTATCACAAGAGTTCCATACCTTCTTGGTGTTTCTCATGGCCATCTCCTCAGAACACTGACTCTTTCTCCTTTACAAAGCAGCCACTGACTCCAATTCCCTTCTCACCCAGCCACCCCACTCCTTTATAGCATCTTCTTCTCATTGCTTACAGCTGTGGCCTGATAAAGTGAGGCCTGTTCCTAATCTTTGATAATTGGCCCAGCTGCACCTCCTTAGGGGTAAGATTACTTTCTACACTATATTTTCTTATATTCTATCCTCCTCATCATGGCATGGTCTCCAAGCCCTGTCCAGCCTGGCCTTGGACACTTCCAGGAATCCAGGGGCAACCACAGCTTCTATATGATCTTATATGAAGTTGTGTGCTAAAAATCACTGGCCTTTTGGCAGGTTATCAAACCACTGACACAGAAAGAAGTCTTTCAATTTTTCCATCTCACCTGTGTCTAAAAGCTGCATGGTGAGGCAGGTTTAGCCCAGCCACTGAAGTCCATCCTTTTTCCCACCAGTTTTCTCTGTAAGGTGTTTCTCTGCCCTTATTTTACCTTATCTATAACAGTTATGAAAACATAGGCTAAACATTTCAATATTCACATCTCTTTGAATTAAAAAGCAATTTTAAAAAACCCTAAATTCAAAAGCGTGCCTGGACTATGCATGGCAGCAGCTGGCTATAGCTATAGATATTAATACATCCTTTTTAAATTCTCTGAATAAGCACTAGAGACTTGCATTTACATTATTATCTTTAATGCTAACTTTAGACCTCAGTTACAATGGCTTCATGGAGACTTGCAAAACTCCTTTCCTCTAAGAGCTTTTACATGTGGGGTTTCATTCTTCTCTCCAGTTGCTTTTTTTGGTTGCCAATGCCATGACCCCCCCATGATCCTGCACAGAACACTTCTCACGTACATCATGACAAGTGTAACAATGCAGGCTGCCAGTTCCACTGCACTCCAGAGTCACAGGGGCACACCAAAGGAATTTTATATGTGCTACCTACAGCATTTCCCTGTGTGATTGAAGTGGTATCCATCTCTGAAATACCAATAGTCTTGAGAGGTCATGTCACTGATAAAATAATGAGCTGCAGGTTTCTGTGTGTTTTAGGACTAAAACATCAAAAATTATGAAATCATGTTGTAGGAATAAATTAACAAGGTTCATTACTTCCCAATGATTCATTTATTTACCATCAGCATTTCAAATTCCACTCCTCTGCTAACTGCAACAGTCATAGTTTGTTTCCTTTATCCCTCCCACTGCTAAGTTACTCAGATCATCCCTCATGTTTCCAGCAACTACAAAGAAACATATGCACTTCTGCTCTTATGATGGAAAAAAAATACATTCCCTGCGCACTTCCTGAACCTCACTGCCTGCTGTGCTCCACCACCCTGAGCCTTACAGTTCATGAGCTGGGGAAGTTCCATTATTACACCAGTGATGGTGGAGTGGTTCCACATCCTGCTGGCACCCAATGAGGTTCTCCAGGGACCACTACTGGACCCAGTCCTGTTCAGGGTCTTTACGGATGATCAGGATGAGGGAACTGGGGGGACCCTCAGGCAGTTTGCAGCTAACATCAGGTTGGGTGGGAGTGTGGATCTGCTGGAGGGCAGGAAGGCTCTGCAGAGGAATCTGGCCAGGCTGGATCCATGGGCTGAGGGACAGCAGGACCAAGTGCCAGCTCCTGCCCTGGGGTCACCCCAACCCCATGGAGCTGGGCTGGCAAAGAGGGGCTGGAAAGCTGCTGGTGGCAAAGGCCCTGGGGGTGCTGTGACAGGGCTGGGCACAAAGGCAGCAGTGCCAGAGGCCAGTGGCACCTGGGCTGTGCCAGCCCTGGGGTGGCAGCAGGCCCAGGGCAGGGCCCGGCCCCTGGGCTGGCCCTGCTGAGGGACCCCGAGGGCTGCGGCCGCTGCTGGGCCTGTCATGGCCACCAGAGCCCTGCAGGGGCTGCAGCGTGTCCAGGGCAGGGAACGGAGCTGGGCAAGGGGCTGGAGCCCCAGCAGGGGCTGAGGGAGCTGGGCAGGGGCTGAGCCTCGAGCAAAGGAGGCTCAGGGGGCCCTTGTGGCTCTGCACAACTCCCTGCCAGGAGGGGACAGCCGGGGGGCCGGGCTGTGCTCCCAGAAACAGGGACAGGAGCAGAGGGAACGGCCTCAGGCTGGGCTCAGGGTGGGCACCAGCAGGAATTTGCCCATGGAAAGGCTGCTCAGGCCTTGGCAGGGGCTGCCCAGGGAGCTTTGCAGTGCCCATCCCTGCAGGTGTCCCAGGAAGGGCTGGAGGTGGCACTCAGGGCTCTGGGCTGGGGACAGGGTGGGCATCGGGCACAGCTGGGACTCCATGGGCTGGCAGGGATTTTCCAACCCCAATGGTTCTATGGGTCCTCCACCAGCTTGAATGAGCTCCTCTCCTGGATCTACAGTATTTGACAAGTATCAGTTTCTCAAATTAGAATTTGTGCCCCTAGTATTCTGAAAAAAAAATTGTACCCTGAATTCCTGTAGAATTTTTTCCTGATGTTAGGTATTTCCTCCTGATGCAAGCTTTCCATGCTTCCCCTGGATAACCAAAGGGGAAGTACTAGACTCATTAAAGGTCATAGATCATTTCCCCAGTAAGCATTTTGAATTTCTCTGTGGAACTCTTGGAAAATTTAGAGGATGGCAGTGTTTTTATTTTGTTCTAAGCATAACAGACTTGTTCTAGGAAAAGGAAGGTTCTTGACATTTGGAATGAGTTCTGAGACTTGGAGAGCGAGCTCAGCTTGGCAGAGTGATAAGCTGTGTGGCAATAATAGATTAAAAGGTGTAGAAAGAATATGATTTGAACCAGCCTTGAAAAGCATTTTAAGATTGCCATGAAGAAGCATGAATTTTAAATCAGAAAGGTAAGGGAAGCAACATGGCTCTTTTATGAGACAGTTTAAGCTTTTCTTTGCCCTTTCTAAAAGACAGCTACAGATGAGAGGGAAATAGGCCACGCTGGCTTGGCCAAAATGCATCCTCCATAGAGACAAATGTCTTAATTTTTAAATGTTTCTCACAACAGCATGAACTCAGTCACTGATATCTCCTTAAAAAAATAAATAAAAATCAGTAAGTGCAAGTCCCCTTAACTATTCCTTCTCTCAAGGTGTTTTCTTACTGTATTCAAGGTAATGTGGGTAAGAAAAAAAAAAAAAAAAAACATTTCATACTGGAAAGAAAAGTGTCCATATTTGACTATTTTTGAAAAAAAACAGTCAACTATAACAGTCAAGACTATTAACTGGATAGAAAGGTTTAAGGAGTCAACTTTTATTCACACCAGTTGATATGACAAAAACATTGTCCCTGTTACCTGAATTGCCAGGCACCAACCAAATCACCTCCCTTTTTCAACTCAAGTCAGATGCTGTGTCACCATAAATTGATCCAAATTAACTATTCCATCAAAAACCAAGTCAGCTGCAATAGATATAAAAATAAATGTGGTGGGTTTTCCTCCCCCTCAGTCTGAAGGGAAGCAATTTCAGTGAAAACAAGGGAAGTTGAAAAAGCCTATATAAACTTAAATGAAGACAATTAAACTTCTTTTCACATCTGTGAAATAAGTTTAACAAATTACTCCATTCATTTCCACGATGAATGGCTCCTCATGTGCCAGCTCTTTATTGCATCTAGCAAGGAAGAATACAGCTTTTACATGCTTCTGCAGTTGTTTTTCCCTTCCCTTCTATTCTGATGCTTAGTATCCATATTTTCAGTGGAAAAATGTGCCAGCTATCATATGCAAAAGAAGTGATAATTAGTCTTATATGACTATCTTTATGTTGCCTTGGCTTTTCTAAACTCATTCTCACACAATTACCTAATCCACTGTTATGCAGCCTCTCTCAAAATGAGAGTTGGTTTTTTTTTTCCACTTAAGCACAGGATTAAAAGGATTTTTCCAGTTTTTAAAAATTCATACATTATAGAAAGATTGTAATAAGGTCAGACCAGACAGATTTAATTCTTGCTTTCTGGTGGATCAGAAAAAAAGAAACCAGGATGCAGATAAGTATCCCAATCTAAATATAAACCTAAATTTCTAAACACTTGCCTCAACTTCACCTTAACACTATTTTAAAGTTCATATAAGCTAAGGAAAGACATTCTGAAACTGCTGGAGAATTCAACACAACTACTTATAGAGTATCTAGTAACCAACAAAGTAATAATTCACCAATTATTCTTTCCTAACTTTTCCATTTGGAAATAGCTGGAGATATTTGATGCAGCTTCACATCACTTGAGGGTGGAATTTAAAGCAGCCTAACAGGACTCTTTAAGGGCTAGATTAACCAGGTTCTATGTGCAAATTTCAAGGCCTCAAATCTCTAACTAGATTTAAGTACAACTGGAATCTATATCTATCTACTTAAAACTTTTAAGGAACAGATTGCTGTATGTTTGTTTCAATACAATTCCATGGAGAAAAAGATGGTTCATGATGGCACACACCCTCAGGAATATATACAAAGGCAAGAGACAGCAAGAGGCCAACACAAAGCCAAGTTGGAGCAACTAGGACAGGTGTCAGGGCACAGCCAGGTTCCTGTGCTCAGAGTTTACCATTAGAGACCTCACCAGGTTATTCAAACAGGCTGTGCCCACTCTGCTGTCCCCTGAATCCCCAGCACTAACCCTGGGCACTTAGCCCCAGTTGCCTTCTCACCCTGACTTCACCAAACATCCCAAGTTGGAAGGGAGCCACAGGGATCTTTGATCAGCTCCTGTCCCTGCACCCCAACACCCCCATCCTGGGCATCCCTGACAGCATTGTCCAAATGCTAAGTAATAAACAAAACTTCAATTTTCTGGGTGATTATTCTACCTGTTGCATTATAGAATTACCTAACTGGAGAATTTAACAGTTGGCCGCTGCGACTTACTCCTCCACAAGCCATTAGTACAAAGAACCCATAAATATTTTTTTATGCCCAATCAACAGGGCTTAGACAGATAATACCTATTGAACTGGGCTGTGTTGGGAGGCTAGCTGGAATAATTAATGGATTCTAGAATTTGGATTAAATTTTTGCATGATGGGCACTGAACTGCTCAAAACCTGCTGCATTTAGGGAATGCACAGAATGAGAACTCTGCACATCAAGAGAGCTTTAATCATTGTACAACAGCTGATCCTGATAATTCCACACAGGTTTCTGTGATCCTTTACTGACTCTGGTCCACAGACACCGGAGGCTCCTGCCTCCCTTTAAGCAAAAGAGCACAAATCTATCTTCACAAGTTCAAAAATAATGACTTCATGGTGTCATGCAAAGGACATTTTATTCTCTACTTCAATACATTCCTTCTGCATGACTGGCCAAGCAATCCTTATAGTCTGTGGTGTGGTCCACTTTCCAAGATCTTTGTCCTATAAAGGACCTTAATGTGGTCCAACTCATGTGAGCCAACTGGACATAGTACAGTAAATTAAAGCAAGGTTAAAAAACAAGATCACACTTAATATTTCTTTAACAGCTGCCACGGAATGGAGTTTTCTGCATCATGACCAGGTTGAAGTCAGTATTTAAATTAATTATGACAGCCATATAAATTAGACATAAGAGACTTCTAAAGCTAATTAGAGTCTGAGAGTTTTAATTTGATGTCTGTCTCAGTGTAATATCTGCTTTATGGATTAAATTAATAAAATTAAGACTGCATCATTATAAATTTCCACTTTCATAGTTCTCTACGTTTTACAATTACATGCCATATTTGAATGATAATTGAATCAAACAAAATCATTATGTTCATGTCTGTTTTTCCAAAGACTTAAAAATAATATTCCTTATTTTCTTCCATTCACAAAAGTCATAGCTGCTGTAGTGATGCCAGCCCAAAGAGCAGTGCACAGCAAGGGTCAGCTTTAATACAGAAGTCTCTGTACACTGCTCTCACTGTTCCAGCAATAACACAACTTGTAGCTTTTGCCTTTATCAGATTTCAGCAAATAGTTATGTGACCATGATCGCTGCGTGAAAGAACAAATGATAAATGAGTTCTTTCCTATCAACAAAACCCACATCCAATCTCTGAAGAGGGAAAAAGCAGGTCCCCTTTGTGGTCAGAATCTGCACAGAAGGCTGTGCCCTGAGCAAAGCCTTGTTCAGTGCTGGATCAGGAATTCCCAGTTCCTGAAAGGGTCTAAGTTAATCTCTCTTGTTCTTAACTGCTTTACTTGCAGGAAACAGCATTTTAAATATGACATTTTGATGACATTCTTGGTGGAATCATAAGGAACCAGCAGTTTCTGGTATGAAAGAGTTACTGAGTTGTATTTTATGGGAAATCGCAGAATGGTTTGGGTTGGGAGGGACTTTAAAGCTCATCCATTCCACTCACTTTCCACCACCCCAGGCTGCTCCCAGCCCCAATGTCCAGCCTGGCCTTGGGCACTGCCAGGGATCCAGGGGCAGCCCCAGCTGCTCTGGGCACCCTGTGCCAGGGCCTGCCCACCCTCACAGGGAACAATTCCTCATTGCCAAGATCCCACCCAGCCCTGCCCTCTGGCACTGGCAGCCATTCCCTGGCTCCTGTCCCTCTAGCCCTTGGCAATTGTCTCTCTCCATCTTTCCTGCAGCTCCTTCAGGCCCTGCAAGGCCACCCTGAGCTCAGCCAAAGCTTCTCCTGTGCAGGTGAGCAATGGCAGCTGTGCCAGCCTTTCCTCCCAGCAGAGCTGCTCCATCCCTCTGCCCATCCTGGAGCCTCCTCTGGGCTCTCTGAGCAGCTCCAGGTCCCTCCTGGGCTGGGCCAGGCTGGGGCAGCTCTGCAGGTGGGAAATCACTGAGGGGCAGAATGCCCTCCCCTGCTGCCCCCTGGGCCCAGCCCAGGGCAGGGCTTTGGGGTCCCAGCACACACTGACAGCTCAAGCAGATCAACCTGTCAGGACCTGTGGTTTTGAACCAGCATTTCTGATTAAGACAGCTTGCAATAGCACAAAATAAGTAACAATTATAATTAAGAAAAAAACTTTGCATCCATTCCTTAATTTGGCAGTAAGGACTAAAGTTGCATTAATTTATATCTAGTAAGAAAATTCTCCTTTGCCTCCTGTTGCTCAGGGGCTCTGTGCACACTATGTCATTGAAGCAGCTATACTTCATGCTCCATTTGATGTCCTGGCATGTTGATAGGACATCAAAAACCTGACATATTAAGGATAACAGCTACTAATATCATCAACAAATTGAGATTATCCTCTGCTATCAACAACACACATCACAGCCCAGTGTTTTGAAATAGAACTTTAGGATAGTCTGTGGAAAACATACTTCAAGTGAAGAAAACACTTATTTTACTTTTAAATGGGGACATAACATCTGTGACAAAGGATCATAATCTAAGGTTGAAGATTTGCTTTTGACATTTGTATTTTCACAAGCAATTAAAATTTAATTTGGCCTATGATGAACAGCAAATCCTTTTATCCCATACTTGCAGTCACAAGGGGAACATATTGCATTAGAAAGCAGCACTGTAGCTTAAGGTTTCATATTTGACATTTGTGACATCGTGAAAAAAATTAATTAACAGATAGGAAAGTTTATGCACACTCCAATCACCCTTAAACTTTCCTACCTATTAACAAAATGTGATGTCACTGATATTTTAATATACAAGCTATAAGTTCAGATTTAGAGCATTAGTTAAAGGATACCTGTTTATCTAAAATCCTTTGGCATCTTATCTTACCAACTAAATGTAAAACAATATTGCTGGAGGCAGTGGATGAATGAGAAATACAGAAGACAATTTAAATTCATTTTTTGAAAAACACTGAATAACAACACACCCTGACTGGAGATCTCAGTAGTTACTGTTCATTATCTCTGGTTAGCATTCTTCCATATTGCACATTCCATTCATCCTTTTCCTCCAAGTCAGACTTTACAAACCCAAAAGAACGTGAGGGAGTTGCCCCCTTTTTTGCAATGAACAGAAACTGCATCAGAAATATTCTAGAAATCAGCATCTCCAGAAATTCATGAGAACAGCCAATTTCACCTGCATTAAACTATCAACTACCCATAATAATGATTTTGTGGCATCACACAAGCAACAACATGGACACATCAGAGAGCAACAACAAGCTGATTGAGGTTCATGGAATAAACAGTGCACAGGACTGAAGTCCCCCATTCTAAGCAAACACCTTTAAGCATTGCTCAGAAGTATTATTAGCATTTCCTTCATGCTTTAAGACATCCCTCATTTCTTTCTGCTGTTTTTATTTTTAACTATCACTTACAAAATAAAACCTGGAGGTTTCAGGCATATGCTCCAAGAAAAGTCAGCTGTGGGCTGGAGTAATGCCATGCTCAATTCCCAGCCAGACCCTGCCATGACTAAGCATTCCATGTGCTCCTGAAACCACTCCCAATAGCTGAGCTTCAGATTATTTAAGGGGAGAGAGAACCCTCCAATAATTAAGAGTTTATCTGCTACATCTTAACTACAAGTCAGAGTGTAATTCCCCACTTTGGAATACAGTCATGTCTGTCACAAAGAAGGTAAAATATTTTAGTAGCCCCATTAGTGAAATATCCCTGCAAACTCCAGGGAAAGTAGTGCCTGGAGTGAGCACCTGAGCATGCTTAGCCTTCCAAAGATGCCTTTTGCATGGCTCAGCAATTTTTTTTATTTTCCTTGAGTGGATCCCAGTTAGATCTGTCTGGAGTTCTTCCAGATGGCAGCCCAGGCTACAGGTGGAGTTTTATTCACTTTGTGTGGCCATCTCTGGACCAGCACAGATTTGCAGCTCAGAGGATCTGTGCAGGTTATGTCCAGTGCACTCAGGTTCATTGGAAGCATCAGTAACTTTAATCACCAAGAACTCATTTGGTTTGGTTATCATCTGTAATGCCACATGTAACCCACTGAAATTTAAAATTCATTAATATATGTTTGTACAAGGGCACTGCCATAAATCTCAGCAAGAAGGATGTGCTCTGAGATAAAAACACATTTAACACAGACGATCCAAACACAAAAATCACTGCATTGTTTTAAAATACAGTTTGGGATATTTTGCTTACTATACCAAATAAAAATGATGTAAAGTAATAATTGGCCAAGAATTTGTCAAGCACTTAAAATTATATAGAATGTAAAAGTAATCTCTGTCTTCATACACAGATGACAGGAGTTATAGCTGCTCTTATCACTCTGCTGCAATAGGCAAAGCAGTAAAATTCTCAATAATAATCATAGACTAACAGCCATATTCATGTAAAATAAAAGTATTTTTCCTCATGTAAAACGCTATTAGCCATATTTGAAGGCATTATGTTCTGATATCATTTTTCCATTTCACTAAATGACAGCTATTAAGTGCAATGGCAACTGCATGACAGGGATATTTTTTATTACTTCAAAAGGAAGAAAAGGATTAAAATGAGTTTATTCAAAAGTGTGATTTGTCAATTTTTTCTTATCAAGGGCTGTGTGAGACAGCTTTAAACCTAAACACTGTGATCTGACCTCTTATTTGAATAAGTTAATGTGATCCAGTGTTCTTAGAAAAGTAGTGAAACCTATCTTTTATATGCAGAAGTCCCAGGAGGAATTTATGCTTTTATACGGTCAGCTGCAAGGTGCCATTTCCTTTTCATCATTCCCGCTTTTATCATATTGTACTTCTTGACAGCTTAGAGGTTCATTTTAGAATCTGGTGGATGAGCAACTATATAGAGACATTTTTTATATGACGGATTTCTTCCCAGCCTCCAAGGCTTTACAGTCAAACAGAATTCTGCTGCCAGAAATCCCTCTCTTATATTCAACAGGGACTAATCACCATATTTGACAGTGCAAGCATCTTACCTAAACATCAAATAGAACTATAAATTACCACCTCAGAGCATTAGAGAAGGATTTTACACACATCAGGTCTGTGCATTATACATCCCAGGAACAGTAGTGAAAATCATTTCATATATGTATGTCCATAGAGAGAGGTAACATCTAGCTGGACAAAATATGGCTCATTGGGGATTTCCTTGGAAGGATTATCCTCCTACCAGCAGCTCCTTCTCACAGGAGATCCTACACAGTGCATAATTGCCATTTTTTGTGTTCACTGTACATATTCTCCCACTTGCTTACACTAATTTGCATTTGAAAGCATCTATATAAAAAGTCATGATGATTTAAAAACCAGTATATTAATCAGAAAAATTAAATGCAGAAGTATACACTAATTTAGTGTCATTTGTAAACCACTATTTTAAAGCTCTGGCATCTCTTGGGTGTCTTCCTCTAGAAGCTTATCTCCTCTAGGGTAGAAATTCTCAAGGCTTCAAGAGGAGCCTAGAAGTTTTGCAGGCCAACACTGTCAGCTAACCTGAAGCAACTCTGACTTGCAAAAAACAAAGCAAATTTCTACTGGCTGCAAATATTATCAGCTGAAAGCTCACAAACCAAATAATTGCATTGATTAATATTGGAGCACGAATGTAAAAAGCAACCGGACACTGTTGTCTAAAATATTACAATAATTCTCTTATCATTATGGTGCAAGCATTCCATAGTGCCAGAGTTTCATACCTCCTGGATCTTTCTCACAGGCAGCTCCTCTAGGCACTGACTGTTCCTGGTCCTTGCAGCAGCCATCTGACTCCAGTTCCCACCAATCCACTCTTTTATGCCACTTGTTCTCATTGGCTACAGGTGTTGCCTGTTAAGATCAGGCCTGCTCCTAATCGTTAGTAATTGGTTCAGCTGCAACTTGTTGGGGGATAAGATTACATTCTACATTACCCATACTGTGTCCTCCTACACGAGAAAGAAACACTGAAAGCTGTGTCTCTCAAACTGAACTCTTCACAGTTATGGATAAAACTTTCTCTTTTAAAATATTGTAATTTTAATACTGCAAAATGCAAACTGTTCCATCTTCCAGCCTGTAGGCCAGGAAAGTATTTTGGTATAGAACTATACTGGCAAAAAGAGCTGCTCCAATTACCTCAAGTAATGAAAAACTAGTGTGGAATAACATCAGAAATCCACAGGGGCAATATCTTTACCCATTTCTTCTGCTAGTAAACTGCTATTACATATCCACACTTATGGTATCAACAACAGACAGACTTTGCTTGAACATCTTTGCTACTCAGGCATGCAGATTAATATTTTATACTCAAGTTCTACCTAAAAATATGGCCTGTTTTTAACTCTGGGACACACATGTGGGAGCTGAAAACAGTTCCACTGACTCCAGTTCTTCTAATCTGCTTTGAACCAGAGAAGAACTGCACAGTTACTAAATTCCTCTATTTAAAAAGAGCAGAAAAGTGATGAGAACACAAGTGTTGAGATCTGCTGTTATCACACATCATAAGTGATTCCTTTGCTGCTCTGAGCCTGCCTGGGTCCCACGTGCAGGGAGACATTTCAAACAATAAATTACTGAACAGCAACATTCAGAGGGAAACACTCCCAGGCATTCCAGCCCTGCTCTGCAAGCCCACATCTGTGTCTCCCTGGGTTTGCTGTGAAAACAAGACATGAAGAGGTCACAAAGGCTGCCTTTGTCTAGGGATTGTCAGAGAAAAGCTTTCAAGCACACTTGCTTTACCATTTATCTCAATTCCTGGCCAGCTGCAAACACCTGTTTACACAAAAGCTGTTAAATTGCTGATGCACTCCTGACTAGTTTAAACTGCTGGTTTTTCTGCATTTCACATTTCTGATTTAAAGACATTTACTCTGTAGCCCTCACATCCACAGCTCAGCAGCCAGTCTCAGGTTTACTGCATGCAGGGACATAAAACAACATAATCAGACTGTTCAAGATAACAAAGAACATTATCTGAGCACATGAATTTTTTGCCAGCCAAAAGCAAACCCCTGATCAGTGCAGACAACCAATTAAATACCTTACTGAACACTTAAATTAAAAAAAAAAAAAACCCTTAAAATATACATTACACAGACAAAAGCTACAATAAGTAATTGCTGAAAAATGGAGGGGAATTTCACAAAGACGTCTTTTTTCCTCCTAACAAGCTGTTTAAAATACCTTTCCATAATATATACTTTTCTTGTCCTTTATTCTGTACTTGAGCAATCAAACTTTCTTGATCAGGTAGAGGAAAAGGGCAACTCCAAAGATTTAAATGGATTTCAAAACTTGTGTATTCCACTACTGAAGAGTTGCACGGGTTTGTACACCTACATGGACAAGGGCACAATGCAAGTGTTCCTTAGGATTCCATTATTGAGTGATGCTGTCATCAAAAAGTCAAGGAATATTTATTTTATTGCTACACCACACAGCATGAGGATGAGCAGAGGGATGGAGCAGCTCTGCTGGGAGGAAAGGCTGGCACAGCTGGCATTGCTCACCTGCACAGGAGAAGCTTTGGCTGAGCTCAGGGTGGCCTTGCAGGGCCTGGAGGAGCTGCAGGAAAGATGGAGAGAGACAATTGCCAAGGGCTGGAGGGACAGGAGCCAGGGAATGGCTGCCAGTGCCAGAGGGCAGGGCTGGCTGGGATCTTGGCAATGAGGAATTGTTCCCTGTGAGGGTGGGCAGGCCCTGGCACAGGGTGCCCAGAGCAGCTGGGGCTGCCCCTGGATCCCTGGCAGTGCCCAAGGCCAGGCTGGACACTGGGGCTGGAGCAGCCTGGGACAGGGGAAGGTGTCCCTGCCATGGCTGGGGTGGCACTGGATGGATTTAAAGGTCTCCTCCAAGCCAAACCTCCTGGGATTCTGTGATTATCAATTTGTGTGTGTGTGTGACCACTATCAATGTAACACACCTGAAACTACCAATTAGCTTTCCCATGCTCGAAAATTACAGCAGCTTCAATGGAAACACTGACATTTCCATAGTTGAAAAGTCCTTCTCTCTTCCTGAACCTTTTTCTAAAGTCTGTATTTGAGCAGTTACTGATCACTGTATGGACATAATGCAGTGGGTTTGGCACAGCTCATTGTCTTTGGTGTCGAAATCTATGCCAATAATAAGCAACTTGAGACAACTAATATACATAGTTCTTATTCATCATGTTGGAAATCCACTAAGGTAGGCCCTGTAAATGCTTTTCAATATTATTAGAGTTGAGAGCAAAAATTGTCAAATGACTTAACAGAGTGATGTTGACAGCAACCTTTATGTCTACAAGATAGTTTGAAAGATAAACCTTTTTTCCACACGAGTGGCCTTAGCATTATAATTGGTCCATTTATTTCATAAGAACACCCATTTTACAAGTAATTGTGTATTTTAATCTGCATTCTTTTATCAACAACTCCTATATATTGCTGTATATTCTATTCAAAGAAAGCAATCTTACTGAACAATATTACATCAGTTGTTTAATATTCATGCTTAAAAGATTCAGCACTTATAAAAACCTCTATTTTAATAAAACAGCCACACCTATCAGGTTTGATAGCTTTCCAATTCAAGTGAGTAAGATAAACTACTTTCTCATTGACTAAATCATTTCTATTCCCAATTTGTTTGTGTTTGGACTTTGCAACTTAGAATGACAGTGCAACCTGTCCAGAACTAATTGCTATAAATATTCCAGATGTTGTAAAAATCTGGACTTATTCCTTTTAAGGGAAAATGAAGCAAATACCATAAGAATGCAGAAATGAATGATTTAATAGTGTAACCTTTATTTCCAGCATTATAGGTCAAATATATTTAGTAAAAATATGGACAATTGACTTCCCTTTTTTGTTAATATCTCAACCCTAACAGGACTAGGCTGGGCTATAAATTTCCAGATTTGCTCAAAGGGCACCAACTCATGGTTCAAAATGAAGCCAATGTGCACCTCAGCACTTTTTGCACACATGTGGGTGCCAGTAGCAAGAGTCTCCTATTTTTGCTTCTTACTACAGCTAAGAGCACATTATTAAGTAATGAAAAATATTAATGCTCCACTGTCTTTAATATGTCCCCTCACAGCAAACAAACTCATGTCAGAAATAAAATCTGAATTTACTCAACCACCAGCTGAAGCACCATGACCTCAAGTCAGAACTGACAGGAGCTGAGCATTGAACTAAATTTTGTTTTCCCATAAGATTTGTCAGATAAAGCCCTCAAGAATCTATGAAAAGCAATATATGATAATCAGATCTTTCTAATGAAGAGGCAAGTTGTACAAGGAATATTGCCATAACCTATTATGATTTACTGAATTTTATCTAAGTGCAGTGCACACACTATCTTGGCATATCACTAAATGCTGAGATATGAAAGCTATGTTAATTGCCAGCTAAGTTTTATGACTTTCTCTACTCATGTTTAAAGGTAATAAATGGCCAATTTCACAGGCATGAGCTATATAGCATTAAACAGCTGGTGGAAATTCTGCTTTAGGTGAAATCATAATTAATTCAAGCCAACAGAATCAGTTTTGCTTTCCTTGTCTTCACTTATCACATGATTAATTACCAAACTTACAAATATTTATACTCAAACATTCCTCTACTACTGTTATGGGTGTAAAGCTGAGGATGAGAGCCAAAAACAGCAAAATTCCTGTTTACAGGATATTGTTGGCTCAAGCCAGACAACACAGCTACAGACACCTGCAGGCCATGGTTTATTTTTGAGATGAGCTTCTTTTATCATAAGTTATTAAATGCTTCCAAGCCCCAATCTGCTGCAGCTGTTACTTTTTGGAACACCCATATGTACATTCAAAATATTTGCCAACCATTATCGTAGAATCTTTGCCTCAGTTGCCTTTCAGGGTCTCCAAACCTATACAACTGGCAAGACAAATACTCACTTAGCACTCAACCAGATGTTTTAAACCCAGCACATTTCTTTACAAAATTCAGGGAGTGTGTGTCCCCTTCAGGTATTTTGATGCAGATATAAAGCACCACATAACCTTCAACAGCCTTTTTCAAGTCCAAGGTTCCTTCAGAGCCCATAATATTAAAACTGTGTTTTTTCCACAGGGAGAAAATTGCTTGTGAATATAAAACAAAGAACTCTTCAAAGCTAAACACTCAGCCCATTATTACTGCAGGGACAGAAAGCACAGCGTGGATATCTTTTTAAATGTATTCCTCCAGGATGCATGAAATACATCAGGTAATTTCAGAGCAAATCTGTCAGATCTAGATTTCACAGGACTAAAAAATCTGGTATATAAGATCTCCACTGAGACAACAAATGCAAACAACAAACCAGATTTGTAACTGATACTGGCCTGCATCGAAATTTGGTCATTCAAATTATACCAACAAAGTCCTAATTTAAACAAATAGACCTAAGCTAACATTGCATACAAAACAAAGTTCAATGATGAGTGCCCATCACAAGCTTTTAGTGTCTCTAACTTAATTTTTTATACAAGCCACTTTTTTTCCCTGAGAATCTTAAAATCTACTCCATGCCTTTAATGAAAATATTTCTCTCTCAAACCACCAGTGAATTAGGGTCTTCTAATAAAAGACTTGGCATAAAGGCTGATATCTTTGTTGTTGTCAGCAGAGAACTACAATAGTGCTCTGATGAATAAAATGTTAATAACTGTAAGTAAAAGTTTTGAGTAAAATGTTACAGCCAAAATATTGGTTTGCCCTTTTTTTCTTTTTGGATCAATTCCTCCAGCGTTTCCCTCACTGTTACTTTATGAAATAATTATAGTCTTTAGCATTTCATTCTTCATAACTGCCTAAAATCAGAAATTACAAGATCAACACCACTTAGAGTGAATGAACTTCTTGAATTGCAATTGTGTTTTACAACTGGCATTGCCTGAAGGACAAGTTCAACAGGTAAAGCACCTTTGAATCAAGTGATTTTCAGTGTGTTTATGTTTTAAGTGAGGAGAAAATGCCTTCACAAAACATGTGGTAATTTATTCAAGCTCTTTTCTGACAAACAGTGCATAACTATCAGACTGAAGATATTTCTGTTACATAAGCTTGACAAAAATCACACATTACCTCTGAGCTGCCAAATGCAGAGCAGTCAGTTACCAGACAGGGAGATTATTTGGGAAGATAGCATTATGGAAGGAGATCAAGTACTTAGATCTCTTCTGGGAACAGCATCAATCTTATGCTAACTTTGCATTAAATTCACAAACATGGTATCCTAATGGGTTTCCTAGGCAGGGAATTTGGACAATTCTCTCAGGGATGCACAGGGTGGGATTGTTGGGGTGTCTGTGCAGGGCCAGGATGAGCCTGGTGGGTCCCTTCCAGTTTAGAACATTCTGTACCTGAGGACAAGGAAAAATGAAGCTTGAGATTCTGGAAAGTCAGCTTTACCTCTCATAAAAATATCCCCAAGCTCATGCTGTCCTAGGAGGGATTTACTCTGCCAGGGATTCACAAGATGGTGCTAAGGACAAGTAAATGTTTTGCTGTCAAGGGACAGGACCTGCAGTGTAACAGACCTCAGACACAAAAAAAAAACATTATAAAGGATTATTTAATTCAATTACTTTTCAGCATGAAAAACAAGCTTATAATTTGGGTAGTGTTTTTATATTTTATCCTAAAAATCACTTCAGCAGCACTTCACTGCTTCAATGACTGATTACAGAAATCAACCTCTTCACAAGATGTACATGCAAAAATACTGCAGAGAAATTTGGCATTTTAAAAACTTATGACTAATTTTACTTTTCAGCTGAAGCATAACACCAGGACTGCCATCAAAGGCTAAGAACATATGTTATTTGATGTCTTAGATGAATCATGCTATGCACTAGATATTCTGAAGTCTCATTTTTAAGAGGATCATCAGAGTGAAAGCTCTTAATACACTGCTTTAGTCTGTCAAGGTCTCTAATACCTCCAGCCAGACAGGCTGATATGCCTCAAGGTGGATCTTCCTTGTTCTCACACAGTCCAGCACACAGAGCATGGTAATGAGTGCATGGGAACCTGACAGCCATGAGGAGCCCCCTGCACACTGCTCCTCCAAAACCTGATCATCTCAGGGCCCAGGCATGGCCATCACAGGTAATGAGGTCTCTTATATACTATATAAGAGACTTTGGCTTTTAGCAAATATTAAAATGGATTCTATAAGTGTGATGTTAAAGTAACTTTGCTATAAAGATATAGTTTTTATTTCTGTTGTTAGTTAAATTTAGACATAGTAGTGAAATAGCTGATGTAAGTATGTGTTAAATGCCTGCTGGGGTGGGATAACACCCAATGCACACAGGATGAGCACACCTGGACACATCTGCCAACCATCAGCACTCACCCTCTGAAGGCAGAGTGTACCAAGGCCCAAAAACTGTAGGTGATAAGAATGAACTAAAACCACAACCAAGGAATCTGCAGGTTCTGAAAAGGCAGACCCAAGGAGAAGCCAGGCTAAACAATTCTTAGAACATGGAAACTAGTGTGGGAAAAAGTTTACTATGCATAAGGATCTATGAATATACAACAGGCTGATGGAAGGGAAAAGTCATTTAAGGGGTATCCCCGAAGATAACAGGGTGCTGTGGCATTCACATTCTCTGAAAAATCCCTTTGCCCAGGATTTTTCTCCTGGGAAGCTGAAAGGCCTCAGAGAAAAGGAAAACAATTTGTATCTCATTTGCTTCTCCTGTGTTGTGCTCATGTGGAATGTGTTTGGAGATTGTTCACCCACAGGTGATTGTTCCATTGCATTCTGCTGGGAGTTGTTTTCACTCTTTGGCCAATCAGGGCCAAACTGTGTCAGACTCTGGAAAGAGTCACGAGTTTCCATTATTATCTTTTCAGCATTCTGTAAATATCCTTTCTGTATTCTTTAGTATAGTATAGTATTCTTTAATATCATATAATACCTTAAAATAATAAATTAGCCTTCTGAGAACCTGGAGTCAGATGCATCATTCCTCCCTTCATCCAGGAACCCCACAAGCACAATAGTGTGCTCTTGGCTGAGTGCCGAGATGCACCCATCTGTAATAACCTTTGCTCTGTGGTCCTTGTCTCCTATTGTCCTTTATTAAACTTCTTTAATTTCCACAGGAGAGTGACTGTGTTTATCACAAGGTCAGTGCCACAGCACAGGGCCTCTGGCAGCCCTCTCCAAGGTCACTCTGCAGAGCTGTGTCTGCCACGTCTGCCTTTATCGTTGCCTTTAAGCACAAATGTAATTACTGCCCAGCCTGGCCAGGCTTCTGCAGTCTCCTAACAGAAGCCACTAAATGGGGAATCACAAAATGCACCAATCCTTACACCTGCAAACACACAGCATTTCTGTGCTGCTCTCTACAAATTAAAACATCACTGTTAGAATTACTGTAAAAGCAAGGAATAAACACTTGAGGCAAAGAGCACTCGAAATTGTACCTCCCTGAAATGAGTAATCCCTAACCCTCAGAAACAGCATGATATTGTGTTTGTGTGGGAAGGCTTTGGTAGCTGGGGGGCTTCTTCTGTGAGAATCTGCTGGAAGCTTTCCCCAGGTCTGGCAGAGCCAGTCCCAGGTGGCTCCAGAGGGTGGGTCCATCAGCAACAGCACCTCTGGTGCCATTAAAGAAGGGGGAAAACCCTGCAGAATTGCAGCCAGGAGAGAGAAAGAACAAAGGATGGAAACAGCTCTGCAGCCCCCCAGGGAAGGAACTGCTCCGGGTGCTGGAGCTGAGACCCCTGAGCCCGGGGTGCAGCCAGAGAGAGGCAGCTGAGACCCCCAGCCCTGGGCTCAGCAGGGACCTGAGATCATCCCTTGCAGCCCTGGGGAACAGCATGGAGCAGAGATGCCCCCCAGCCCCTGCAGGCCCCACACAGGAGCAGGGGGTGCCTGGAGGAGGCTCTGACCCCAGGAACCCCACACTGGAGCAGCTCCTGGCAGGACCTGCAGACTATGGAGAGAGAAGCCCATACAAGAGCAGGTTTACTGGCAGGAGCTGTGACCCTGGGTGTGCCATGCTGGAGCAGCCTGTTCCTGAAGGACCACACTCCATGGAGAAGGGTCCTGCAGCCCTCAGGAAGGACTCACTCTGGAGGAGTTCATGGAGCACTGTGTGCTGCTGGGGCAGGCAAAGATCTCCTCTCCATGAGGAAGAAGGAACAGCAGAGATGTGATGAACTGACCACAGTCCCCATTCCCTCTGTCCTTGCCCCAGGGATACACAACTGAGACACTGGGGGACTTCAGGTCCATCAGTGATCCAATAAAGAATTCCAATCACAACAAATTAGTTTTGACAAGGGAGGAGAGAGATGGAAGCAGCCACAATGAGCAGAGAATAAGGACAGTGAAAGTACCAAAATAGCTGCAGTGAGGGATGAGCAGTGGGACCTGGGTGGGACAGCACATTGGACAATTGTTTCATGTCTGCTTCAGAGATATTGCAGATTTTTCCACCTCCAAGTATTCAAGGAAAAAACTGATATTCTACAGGGCAAAGTCCTAAACAGCAGTCCTTAGAAGCAAATACAAACTCAAGAAGTGAGGGTATGGAAGGAGAGAACTTCAGTGGACAACTCCCATTTGTTTTATTGTTACTTGGATTACATTCCTGCAACACTTTCATTTAACATGCTCAAAAACTTTTGGTGAGTAACATCCTTAGTGCTCACCTGTGTATCCAGCAGGACCTATTCTCTCAAAGATTTATGCTGGCTGTCAAATAAGAGTGGTCTGAAGATCCTCATAAAATTCAAAAATATACAAACTAAGGTCTATTTCTTTTTAAAGGAACTGCAGCACATTTTTATTTTTATATCAAAGGGTTCCAGAGCAAAACACATTCCAAAGAGGCAGCTACAGCAGCCACTTGCTAGGATTGTAATCAGCACTAAACCAATGTTTAACAACACCTGTACTTGCTGCCCCTGGGGCTATCAGTAAATAGCAACAGTGAAATGTGTCAGAACTAAACCAGGAGAGATTTCAAAAAACATCTCAGAAGCAGAAACAAAACATAGATAGAAGTCCTCAGAAAGAACTTGAAGCTATTTTGTTCGAGGCACAGAAGTGCTCAAGATGAAGAGAGAAGCCTGTAAAGCTCTGGATGCAGAATCTCACTAATTGGTTGACAAGTGTCAAAACAGCACAGCAGAGGAACAGCACAGACCCACTGCTTCAGCTCCACACGTGTGCCTGTGCTCAGTGACAGGAGCAGGCAGTCTGCAGTCACCATGGCCCTGTGCACGTTTGAGACAAACTGCCAGACAGTGCTACCATCTAATGAAACCAGAAAAACACCCAGGTCAGAGGTTGTGTTTGGTCTCTCACTGCTAGCACAGCGAGGTCGTTATAAAAAGCAATATCAAAGCATTTATCTTGCTATTACTTACTTGGAAACTGTTTTCCCCAGTTCTATCCCTTTGAAGAAGTGTTCTGTTAATTTCCAGGCACTAGTAGTGCCAGATTAAACTCACTTCCAACCTCTTTCTTCCCTTATGACACTTCAGAAAAGAGTGGCTTTTTCCCTTCTGAGAGTGGTGGCAGCCAGCAATCTGCTGCCATGCCTGATGGAGCACCAGAGTCCAGGCACCAGCACTGTGAGGGTCCAGATCTGCAGGGACAAGGGACTCCATCCTCAGCAAAGTATGACCAAAAGGCTTCCAAACATTTGATTTAGAAGATGGTGAGAAGAACTTCACCATTTTTTCTTTAGTTATATGAATCCTACTTCTCTTAGGGGGTTAAATTCATACCATGAAAGTCTCACTTTTCATATTTCAAATAGCATGATCCCAAGTTTGAGAAAACTGCACAGCTGAGTTTGCTATAAGAAAGTACAAACAACAAAAAATAGAAAGGGCATGCAAGAGGAATATGGTTAAGACATGGGAGCTCACAGCTTAAGTATCCAAAAGTTGCATCAAAATCTAGAAAACACTTAAGGGAATTGCACAAAGGGTGAAAAAAACCAACACCCTTTATGTGTACTGACAATTATTTTAACTTTTACTTTCCATATTTTCAACTGTGAGAGTCTCTGCAGCAATAACAGAAGTAAATGACAAAGTGACTGAAAGAAAGGAACGTTTTGTTTGTACCTCTGTTTCTTCCTATAAAAAGGACATCTCTCTCCCTTTAATAGTGCATAAAAAGCAATTAACTTTGGAGTGCATGAACAAAGTGTTGGATTTGAAACACTGAAAAAAAATAGTTTTCATCCTGTGATGCTGGGATATGTTTTCCAGTAGTACCTATAAGGCTCATTAGAACCATTGATTAAGATGGTAAGATTTTCAAAAGGTGAAATAAAAAGAAAAAAAATATGTAGTCAACAGGTATAGCATCTAAGTTTCCATGTAGATTAGTGCAGGGGATAAATAGTGCATTTAAATAAAAAATAACAGTATTTAAAGGGCTCATAAAAGGATATTATGTTTTCCTTGTTAAAACCAAAAAAACTTGAATTATACACCTGTCTTTCATTGTACAAAACAAGCCTACAAACATTTTACTGTAAAAATAACTTTCTGGTATTTCCAAGATCCCTTTCTGTCAGGGCTGCAACTTTCCCCATTTCTGCAGTGCAGTAATAACAGTGGTCACTGCTCCACTGCATCCACAGAACAGATTTACAGTGTGTTGGCATTACATTGTGCAGGAGTACTCAAATTCCTGACTAATTTAATGTTTCCAACTGCCCAAACACAAACCTCAGAGGCTGCAGATTCCTCTTCTTTTAAGGCTCATGTTTCTGAGAAATGCTACTCACTGGCAAAAATTTAAATGGTTTATTAAAACTTTATCAAAAATACAACAGAAGACTGAATAGAGAAAATATTACAGCACCGGGAGCAGAGGATTTTTCCCACCATGTGCTCACCCACACAATGGAGGTTTTGCCTTTTAACCCTTCAGCCCCTCCCAAAGTTCTGTCCATGGACTCCTTCTCTCAGCATATACATAATATTTGCCCTTTAATTGTGAGAGTCAACCATTTCATTACTCATTTATCACATGCTCAAACCTTGTACAGAGCAGCCACAATAACTCACCACAGGTAAAGCCCATATTTCATCACAGCTGCGGAGTTTTTCCCCCAGCACGTAGCCAGGCATGAAAATTGCACTTGCATTGACATCATAAGTGCTCAGGCTCTCCGAGTGACACGAAATGACTCCTCTGGGGCTGTTAGCACACGGATGGAAGTCTGAGAGACACTTCATTGACACTGAAACAGCTCCAGAGCCTGCAATGTGATGGTAATGGCTCCTCTGGGGCTGTTACTCTGTCACCAGGAATATGAAACCCTTCCATTGACGTTACAAAAGCATTTACACTGCTACCAGAAGTAAAACCCCAGGAATGTAGCAATAAAAAAATGAAATTATTAAGCTTAAAAAAAAAAACCCAAAAGCTCAAGTGCTCAAGGAAAACAAATTTTCAGGAGATCTGAGTGTTTGTTTTTGCTTTACTGAAACATATTCCTACATGAAAATACTGCCAAAAACCCAACAAACACATCCACCCCCTCACAGATAAGACATCAGCAGCACAGATGAAAGGAGTGCCCAAAACTGCTCCCCATCCTGAAACTATAACTGAATTGTACTTATAATAAACTTTGCCTTTACAGTACTTCTATAGCAATAAAAAATGTTAATTAATGCTTCATAACCTCTCAAGGAAAGGAATGAACGGTTAGGAGTCAAAATAAGTTATATTCAGTCTGTGGTATTTCATTATTTACTTGAAGTGCTTGCAAACAATTGTTAAAAAATGTACATTCTGCAGCCCTAACCTTCAAAAAATAATGCTCATGAGAGAACTGCTAATGTATTGAATTTGTTATCTGAGGTCACAAACTAATTATCAATCCATGTGCAATTTGTTGAACTCAAGTAACAAATCCAATTACCTTTCCCCAGTTACATGTAACTGACAACAACTCAGAATTATAAATACTATTATAAAGCATGAACAAGGGGCTTTTCGTGCGCAGCATTTTTAAAAAACAACTTTGTGTTTTCCTCTAAGCAACCACTCCATGGGTTCAATTTTTCTGTTCGAAAAGTCCCTTGAATAGATTCTCCAAGGTCTGCTTTTGTGTTCAGTACAGTCACCAGGACCCACAAATGTTCTATAACCTAGAAATCCACCAGGAAAAGTTTAGGAAAACTCACAAGAGGCAAACACAAGTTAAAAAAAAAAAACAAAAAAAAAAAAAGGCAAAAAAAACCCCCAATTAATTATTAACTAAAAGCAAGAGGAAGGTTCTAGCACATGTATAACATATATATTAGTATGATGCAACACTTAGAAACCAACTTCTCCACAAGAAATAAACCCATCAAGACAGACTTTTCCCACCAGCAGAAACTCCAGAAAGGAAACACAGGAGAAGAAAAACAACAAACCCAAACCAACCAACCAACCCCACTAGTACCAAAGGAATTATCAGCAAAGATTAGATTAGAAGCCCATCAAGCCCTTGCTCTTATCAAGAAGCTTCACTTGTAGGACAGGTGCAGTCAAGATGACTCAGGAAATAAACTTGAGAGAAGGAAAATCAATTTTTAGTTTGTGGAAACAGGGACTGCTCGAGATCCTGAACATGTGTACTGCTCTGAAACTCACTGGGTACAGGAATCCACATATTGAGTAAATATCATGATAGGGAAAAGGAAAGGGAAAGCCAAAGTTTCTAAACAGGTGTAAGGAAAAAAACCAACACAAGGAAACATTTCCCAACATCCTTGGAGTAAAAGCAGGAAAGGGATTGCAGCTCACCAGTTCCATGTATCCTTAGGCACATTTATGGGCAAGAGGGCAAAAATTGCAGAATAAATATTTATATATTGTATTATATATTTATCTATTTCATATAATATATATTTATATATTATATAATGTATATTTATATATAATATAAAATATATTTTATTATATATTATTTATATATATATATAAAATTATATATATATATATAAATTATATATATATATATATAAATTATATATATATAAATTTTTTGGGCACAAACCAAGCTTGAACACTGCAGGTTAAGCAGCAGCAGTGGAATGATGCAAACATTGGCAGGTTTAGCACTGTCATTGCTGTGTTTGCCATGCAGTGATGAAGATGTGCAATCTCCCCAGCACAAGTCTGCAGCCTGTGCCAGCTGGCTGCCTGCCCCAGCCCCAGGGAATTGTAATAAATGATGCCTGAGCAAATGGGCACCATCTGGGCAAAGCTCAAGTGAGCTTGTCTGGACAAGGCTCCAGGGTCATGTAAATGAAATGCACTTTCATGTTAAGATGCATCTGTGAAGGAACAATTCCTCCTCCTATAAATCTGGCTGCAGGTGCAGAGAGCTGGCAGCATTTATGGCCAACCTAGAATTTATAGATTTTTAAAGATGCCCATTGTTTATGTGCATAAACAGCTGACTCTGGTGCCCATCCCTCACAGCAGCCTTGAAATCACAAAGTCAGCCTTGAAAAGGAGTGAAAAGGGAAGGGCATGGAGCAGCCACAGAAGTGATGCCTTTGTCTGGCTTTATTCATACCTGTTGAATCTCTGTGATCTTACAAGGGCTTTGCTATAGTCCTGGGACATTTGGTAGGACTTTAGGAGTTTTGTGCAAAACTCAAGTCCTGCACTTGCAATAGCAGGTAAGAAGGAAATGTAGCTTCAGCAGTAATGTAATCCATGTAATCCATCATCCAAGGCCTTCTATTTTGAACTCCTTGCTATACTTGATTCCAAATTTAGTTTTTCTTCTTCAGATTGTTGTTATAGTGTATTTTACTTCTCTTAAGCCATTTGGGTTCTAATAAGATACAAAAGGATTTGTATTTTTTGATCTTGTTCACTCATAGCTTTCAGAGGTTAGTTAATTATTTTTAATTTAAAATAAGATGTGATTCTTGGCATGTCCAGTTATATTGCCTGTTATATTTTTCTCCAGCCTCTGCTTGATGGTAAATGTCCCTTTGAAAAAACTGCTTTGTACATCTGTGTATCCCTTGGAAGTTTGGGAATCTGGGCTCTTTAGCTGTAGTTCTGAGTCCTTGCATGACCTGTTTTCCTATACAAAGCCATTGGTCCTGGCACAAGTTGTCAACAATTTTTCATTTGTAACTTTATGCATAAATATTGTTGTAAATGCCAGTGCTGCATATTTCTGAAAAAACATCCCCAAAACTTCATCTGTAGAGTGTTGAAATTTCAGAAAACTGCACACAGTGAAGACAGCTGTAAGTCAATGTTGTCAATTATGGATGACTCAAGTATTACAGCCTTTCTTAAAAATATGAAAGAACTTTCAATTCCTAGTTCACAGCTCCATATTGAAACTTCTCTGGCAGGTTCTGACAGCACAGTGACAACCACCATCAGCATGACCATTCCCAGCCCATCACATACACAAATGCCAGATGGATTTCTGTTTATGCTTTTCCCTTATGCTTAAAGGACTTTACCCTGCACTGGAAGTGAGTTTTGTGTGTCTGTCCAGGAAGGGAGGATATTCTGTTTCTGCTGAGTGCTGTTAAGTGCTGATCTCATGCACTCTCTGCCTCAGCTGCCCTGGCAATGCCCCTTGGTGTTCGCAGGGCTGAGCCACAGGAGAGAGCTCTGGGGGTGCCCAGGCAGCAGCTGCTCCAGCTGAAACACCCCAGGGATCACCCTGTCCATGGAGCTGAAACACAGGGATCACCCTTTCCATGGAGCTGAAACACAGGAATCACCCCTTCCATGGAGCTGAAACATGGGGATCACCCTTTCCATGGAGCTGAAACATGGGGATCACCCTTTCCATGGAGCTGAAACACAGGAATCACCCCTTCCATGGAGCTGAAACATGGGGATCACCCTTTCCATGGAGCTGAAACATGGGGATCACCCTTTCCATGGAGATGAAACACAGGGATTATCATTTCCACAGGGCTGAAACACAGAGAACACCCTTTCCATGGAAATGAAATAGAGGGATCGCCCTTTCCATGGAGATGAAACACCCCAGGGATTGTCCTTTCCATGGAGCTGAAACACAGGGATCACCATTGCTATGGAGCTGCAACAGGGGGACCACCCTTTCCATGGAGCTGAAACATGGGCATCACCCTTTCCATGGAGCTGCAACACCCCAGGGATCACCCTTTCCATGGGGCTGAAACATAGGGATCACCCTTACCATGGAGTTAAAACAGAGGAATCACCCCTTCCATGGAGCTGAAACATGAGGATCATCCTTTCCATGGAGCTGCAACACAGGAATCACCCCTTCGATGGAGCTGAAACATGGGGATCAACCTTTCTATGGAGCTGAAACACAGAGATCACCTTTTCCACAGAGCTGAAACACAGGGATCACCCTTTCCATGGGGCTAAAACACCCCAGGGATCACCCTGTCCATGGAGCTGAAACACAAGGATTTTCCTTTCGATGGAGCTGAAACACAGAGATCATCCTTTCCATGGAGCTGAAACACAGGAATTACCCTTTCCATGGAGATGGAACACAAGGATCATCCTTTCCATGGAGCTGAAACACAGGAATTACCCTTTCCATGGAGATGGAACACAAGGATCATCCTTTCCATGGAGTTGAAACACAGGGATCACCCTTCCCATGGAGCCAGTGGGAGCTGTGCCAAGCTCCTCAGCTGGAAGTCATTCTGCATCATGCCAGATACTGATTTAAAAATCATTCCTCCCAGGGCATCTGGGGTGAAGAATTTGTTTGGGAATCGAGCAGATGCCCCTCAAAACTATGCACTTCATTTTAAAATCCAGTTGCCATAACAACTGTACAGCACTTTTGCTCTCAAACAAAACACTTTTTTTGTGTATTAGGAAGCCTGCACTCCAGGAGAGCAGCTGATTTACTTTCCCTGAGGAAACACAACATATGACTTGCAAAATGTCAGGCACTGAATAGCACAAACTGGAGCTATAAAACCACATTAGAAATAAAACAGTTTATATCTTCTCTGGGTTCCTAACATTTTTTTTCTTTTTTTTCTTAGTAAATGCGAAGATTAAGTCAAAATTTACCATTGACAGTATTGAGGCAATGGCTCTGATAGATTGTAAACTATGGAAGGGTTGAATGCCAGATCTTAGAACCTTCAGGCATCTGTAAATAACTATCACTAAGAAACCCACAGCTGCCACATTTATGTTCTCTACTAAGATGGTGCTGATTGGTAAATGCCATGTAATATTGAGCAGTGTGGTTTGCATCAAGCTGTTGAAATCCAGAGTTTAAGGATCAGTTTCTTGCCCACTGACAATGGGTAAGAATTGCAGTTTTTTTACCCTCCTCTAGGTTGTTTGAGAGAAACTATTTGCAAGAGTCTGAAGAGACAGGAGCCAGGGAATGGCTCCCAGTGCCAGAGGGCAGGGCTGGGTGGGATTTTGGGAATGAGGAATTGTTCCCTGGCAGGGTGGGCAGGCCCTGTGTTGTGTCACATTGCAACAGAGTCCATCATGTCCAGGCAGAGTGCAGCTGCTGGTGCTGGGCATGGGAACAAAATGAGTCTTCATCTTATAAAGCTTGAGAATCCATTTATGACCTCTGGGGATGAGGAGAGGGATGAAGACAAAAGATGGGTAAGGGCAGGGTTGTGGGGCTTTTATTGGGTATCACAGGGGTGGAGTTTAGGGTTTGGGTCAAGGGAGGAGTTATTATCAACACAGGGAGGGTAAAATCAAATTTGTGCCTGTTTGGAATGGGAGCACTGCACAGCCCTGGCACAGGGTGCCCAGAGCAGCTGGGGCTGCCCCTGGATCCCTGGCAGTGCCCAAGGCCAGGCTGGACACTGGGGCTGGAGCACCTGGGACAAGGGAGAGAAAAACCTTACAGAAGGCTTCTTCTGGAGAGTAAATCAAACACCTTGCCACAACTGTTAAAGCTGCAGGACTTCTCTTCTAGCCTTAAGACCCCACTGGCTCCCCAGCTGAATGGGCAGGGACCATGACAATCAGCATGGAAATGAGCAGATTCCAGCTTTGTGAACCTTAGCTGTGATAACAGAGGCTGGTGATTAGTTTCTTACATCACCAGTGATATGCGTGTCAGCACTTTCCTACACATAACACTCTAAGCTTGCTTTGCACTTCCTCATTTTCCTCTGCATAATTTCCACTCGTGCTCCCCTCCACTGTGCTCAGGACTTTATTAACCAGGAAAAACAGATTTCCCACAGAGCTTTCTGACACAAAGCAGTAATCACATTTCTAGAAAGCAAACAATGTCAGATACTTTTGTTTGACAGAGTCTGAGCAGAATTAGACTAGCATGGATTATTTATAAAATAATATCCAGAAAGAACAAATGCAGAAGGTAGCAGTGACCCTGACATCTGAAGGCACGAGGATGCCTCATTTGCACTGATTGCAGGGTCTTCACTGGGCTGCAGGGGCTTCAGAAGGCTTCAAGCCTGCATTCCTAATAAATTTAATTACCTGCAGATCAGAAGTTAAGTGCTGCTCGTGTTCACCTCAGAAGTCATTTGGCACTTGGGCTGCATCTTTGCCAGCCCTGTTAAAATTCCCAGTGTGGCACAAAGGGCTGGGTCTCATCAGGGTGTGCACCCTGTGTGTCCATCACCCAGAGAGCAAATACCTGTTTGTGCTTCTGGCTCCTTTTCTTTAATTGATAGTCATTAAATGTAGTGACTCTGTTACTTAGGAGAGCTGTTGTACTCCTCACACATGCTAATTTAATAACTGTGGCTGCTCATGTTTTCACATTAATTTGTTGTTAGAATTTTACTAAGTCAGGAGAGGAGCTCTCTTCCTCCTGACATGGTTTTTGGGAGCACAGTGGGGTCATTGCTCCTGTGTGTGAGAGCAAACCTGCAGTCTGTATTGTGCACAATCCACCCCAATACCCACTTCAAATCACCCCAAAATTCATCTTTCTCTGCATGTAGGTGTCTACAGAACTGTATTTCTTCTTGCAGCACAGCTACAACATCTGCATTTCTGTTTTAAAGACCATGAACAATGGACTGGGAGGGACTGAGTGGGACATACAAAAGAGAGGAAATGGTTGGGAGTCTTTAGCTTTCAGAGAAGAAATATCTTATTAAGTATCACCAATGAGCAGACAGCAAAACATGGGAATCTGATGGCCTCACGCAGAGACATCACACAAGATCACGAAGCATTTAAAAATTCATTTTTATAATTAATATCTTTTGAAAAAATTCAATCCACCATGCAATATTTTGAGTGTCATGGACATCTTTTACGAAAAATCCTTTCCTTAGGATATTTCCTCCTGAGAAGCTGAGATGCCTCAGGAACAATGTGTAAGCACTGATTATCTGCTGCTGTGGAATGCAACAGGTGCATCTGGGATTGGTCTCATGTGGTTGTTTTTAATTAATGGCCAATCACACTCAGATGGCTCAGACTCTCCGAGACACAAGCATTTGTTACCATTCCTTCTTTGTCTATTCTTAGCTGGCCTTCTGATGAAATCCTTTCTTCTATTCTTTTAGTATAGTTTTAATGTAATATATTTCATAAAATAATAAATCAGCCTTCTGAAACATGGAGTCAGATCTTTCTCTTCCCTCATCCTAAGACCCCTGTGAACACCATCACATCTGGGTAGAGAAATGCATATTTAGCAGTTTATAATCTATTCAGATGAACCAGAGTGTCAGTAAGGAAAATGTTGTTCACTTTAAACATGATTTAAAAATTTGGTGGAGGTTAATTATTACATTTCTTTGTGTGTCATCTCCATAAAGTAAAAAGGTTCATTACTTTCAGTCTCCTAATGAAAATGGCTCTCAGCAATAAACACCTAACACTACTTCCAGCTTGTTTAGTGTTTCAGTTAATAATGTGTCCTATTACAAAAGCAATAAAGACTCAAAAGACTAAATGTGTTTTGTGGAAAAGAAAGGAAAATTCAACAGTATTTTTAATGGTTCTCTAGAAACTAAAATTTGGAAACTAAAATTTTGAATTAGCTGGTTGTGGGTTATTGTTTTCTCGAGATTATTGATGGAAATAGAATTCAGATTTCTGTAGTTTGCAAATTGAATATTCTTCTCCAGAAATGTCAGCCACTGGTGGTTTACACCAGTGCAGGGACAGGAGCTGCACTTGGATGACCCTTCTGTGTCCCTTCCAGCTCAGGGATGTTCATCATGATTCCATGATTAATAGTTATCTTCCAAGGAAGATGCAAAATCAAATCAAAACCCAGTATTTCTATGATTTCCAGTAGACCAGAGATTGCTAAACCACAATGTGAATAATTATGGGTGCAGATTCCAGAGACATATTATCACCATCCATTTTGTGTGTGCAGAAAAAAGAAAATAGAGTTTACAATTTCAATACATGTGTTTTTATTCTTCCTTGCATAGCTTAAATGTAAATTATGTTTTTCTTTTTTTGTTTGTTTGGGCTTTTGTTTTGTTTTACATCCCATAAGAAACAATTTAAGTTCTTTGAACTCAGGAAAAAATAAATTATATTCAGTATCAAATTTCATATTGAGAGATAGAGCTATTGCTATTAAAAATCAAGACAGGCAGCATAAAAAAAGTGTCTGATTGCTTTCTTAGCAATCCCATTGTTTTCTTTCTGCTTTCAGAAAATTGTCTTGAGATTGGATTTCCCCTTATTCCCCTATACAGTAGCATTGAGGGTATTTTTGTTTCAAATACATCTGGTTTTGGTTCTAAAAGGCTTATTACAACACAGGAGCATTTCACCTTTGGAGCACAGGAAGGGTGCCCAGCTTCTGGGCTTAAACACAACTTGGAGTGTTCACTCACATAAACAATATTTTATATATCTTCAATTCAGATGTTGGGGCTATCTAATTTCTTCACATTAAAAAAAAAACAAAAACCTGTGTTCACTGTGTTATGGCTCTTAGTATATTAGCACTAAGTGTGCTCTTGCTGAGGAAACAAGAAATGTTACTTTTTTCTTGAAATTATAACTTCCAAGATGAGAAGAACATTTGTTTCAGCAATGGATCCTCAGGATATTGAGAACCCTGTGCTCACCTTGTCCTCAGTGCCTGTTGGAAATGTGGAGCCTCTGTGAACCCCTGTCAGTACAATTAATTAGGTTTAAAGCAACATAATCAGCCTCAGCAATTAGTCATAAGCAAGTTGATTTGGTACTCCCTGTATTTGTCTGCTCTACTTCAAATGCAAAGGACAATGATTTAAATATTGGAATAAAAATCTGATTAGGACCTTATGCTGCAAGAAATTTCTTGTTCTGATTGATGAGATGAAATTTCATAATATTTAACAGGATTTGAGCAGCAACCTGGGGCAGTGGAAGGTGGCCCTGCACAGGGCAGGGATTGGAATGAGATGAGCTTTGAATCTATGATCTTTTGTACCTATATCTATATCTATTGTACCTGTATCTATAATTAGGCCAAACAAGGTTAGGAAATATTGTCATCTGTTCCCTTGCTCTTAAGTTGCTCATTTGGGTGAAAAATAAATTTTCTCTTTTATCAGTTAAAATCTAAAAAAGACAGGTATAATCCTGGCCATGAACTGGGATGGCAGAGTTTAAGGTTTTGAACAGCAGGATTTTTATTTTGCATGAAAATAGAAATACAGTCTCTAATGACTGTGAGTACCACTAATGTCAGCAATATCACAAGCCCCAAAACAGATTTAATGAAGAGTGTTACCCAACTAATCCAACTGATTATCCTGGTTAAGCAAGTCCTGATTTTGCTAGTGAGGTAACCTGGTAGCTCCCATCTCAGTGTGGCAATTTAATACAAGGCAGCTTGTTTATAATGGGATCTGCAGCTTACTCTGAGCTCTGTAACAGCTGAGGGGGTTCTGTTAAACAACTGGACTGGGTGGCCTGTACATTCATACCAAAGACATGTAATTACACCATTTAAAAAAAAAAAGAAAAAAAAATAAAATTATCTAACAAACATAAAAAAAATCCCCCAGCCTTGCCTCTCCTATTCCAGTGCACTTGCTTATGTTTAGTACCTAACATCACCTCTTCAAATCATTTTGTACCTTATATCCACTTGAGAACAGAGAGTGTCTTCAATCAGAAAGTGTAAAGTCAAATGAACATTTTACTTCCAAGCTAAAAGAAAGGGTTTCTTTTTAGCTTTCTTGGAGTTTGTAGTGCTAATTTGCAGCTGGCATTGTTGGATAATGGTGTAATGCCTGTGTGCTTCTTGTTAGCCCTGTTACAAAAGTGGCAGTCTTAAATGTTATGTAAATAATTTCAATTTCAAAGGCCCAGGAAAACAGTAACAGAGCTGTTTCAGTTACGGGTAGTTGTAGTGTTCTTTGTATGCTCCTCAAGTGAGCTTGGTCCTTTAGTGCTTTTCAGCTCATATAATCAGTACCTTTGATATTTTTACACCATGAGACCTTTGCAAAGTGTTACTCACTGAGGCCATCACAATGCTGCTTTAAATGATCCTGTTATACACCAGAAAACACTTTCTACCTTCTTTCAGTGCTAAGCCTCCAAGGCCTACATTTCTGTTATTACCACCAAATAAAAGTCCTTACTAAGCTTTCTGAAATCACTCTGCTTAGGCTGCTTCCAGCTGATGCATGGAAATTTATTCTGAATTACTTCAACTGTGGTTTGAAATAATAGTGTGAGCTGCCAGAGTTACTGAGAAAAAGAGAGATTGTGTTAATGTTTGTGTGCTCTTAACAGTGGAAATGGGGGTCAGGCTTGGGCAGGGGGTGCCCAGGGAGGTTTGGAGTGGCCATCCCTGGAGGTGTCCCAGGAAGGGCTGGATGTGGCACTCAGGGCTGGGAACAAAGTGCTGCTGGCTCAAAGGCTGCGTTCTGCTGCTGGAGGTGTTTGCAGCCTCAGTGCCTCTGTGTTTGTTGTGGTTGTCAGCTGGCACAACCAGCTCTCAGGTGTAACTTTGCCTTTCCTGTGAGCCTCACTGTGACATTCCATCTGTAGACAATCACAGGGTCTGAAAAGATCAAATAGAGACAATTAATGAATTGCATGTCAGTGAATTAGTTCTTTAAATATTCTAGTGAATATTCTAGTGCTTTCTTGTTACAGATTAAGTTTGTTGCCTTGGGTATTCATTAGGGCTCAGCACAGCAACTTTGTGCTCTAACACCAGCACACTCACACTTCAAGATCCCAGCTACTTCCTCTTTCCTCTTTTCTGCTTTATGTACAGTGGGAATGAATTGTTAAACAAGCAGGAAAAAAGCTGTACTAAAAACTGCTGGATTATGAGGGGAGTTACTGAGGAACTCCTGAAGTGTCTGGGTGGGTGGGCTCCACTGGGGCACCAGCAAGGCAGTAGTTGGTTGGTTGGTTGCTTGGTTGGTTGCTTGGTTGATTTAGAAAGAGTGGACATGGTAAAGTGGAGGTACTTGGATGGCAAAAGAAAAGGAAATGAAACACAAAGCAGGTCACACGTTTGGGGGTGCAACTCTTGAATAAGTCTGTGCTCATCAGGTTTGGGCTAGGACAGTATATTTGTAGTTCCAAATACACAAATATATTCAGGTCTGCCTTGGTTCTGCAGTTGGGAGGGACATGATGTGTTTTCATGGAATCACAGAATGGTTTGAGGGGGGAGAAGCCTCAAAGCCCACCCAGTGCCACCTCCAGCCATGGGCAGGGACACCTCCCACTGTCCCAGGCTGCTCCAGCCCCAGTGTCCAGCCTGGCTTTGGGCACTGCCAGGGATCCAGGGGCAGCCCCAGCTGCTCTGGGCACCCTGTGCCAGGGCCTGCCCACCCTGACAGGGAACAATTCCTCATTGCCAAGGTCCCACCCAGCCCTGCCCTCTGGCACTGGGAGCTTTTCCCCCTTGTCCTGCCACTGTAGTTCCTTGTAAATAGTCCCACTCCATTTCTCTTGCAGGCTCCTTTCAGGGACTGGGATGTCATCAAAGGATTTCTCTGTCTCAACATATTAATTAGAGGTGTTTTGGGTATGTTCAGCCACTCTTGTGTCCAGAAGTCTTTAAAAAAAATCCTTACTTAATTGCTTGTGATAATTTCTAATAAGCCACAGGAATATTTACAAATATTGGCAAAATTTTCCTTCCTGAAAGTTTTGGAGTAGAAGCAGCCTTATGATTGTGGGAAAATCATGCAAAAATATGGGGAAAGCAGCTGCAGGCATTCCGATCATTCTGAAGTCCATGTAAAGCTTTGAGAGACTCAAACCTTCTGTAGCAAAGGTGACTTTTGCTAACATTAATCTGTTCTGCCAGGGAAGACAAAGCCTGTTCACATTTATTTGATTGTTGTTCATCTTAGCACAGGCAAACGTGTGTGTGCTGCAGGGGAGCAGCTCAAACATCACTGCCCAGGGTAAACCAAAGCAAAGGGCTGGAAAGGGCTGGTGCAGGTAAAATTCACTGCTAAAGGTTTTGGAAATGAGTCCTTGCTCAGTAAAGAACAAATGTTGAAATTATTATTGCAGGTCTAGAAGTGCTTGATTATTCAGTTCTCTTACAGCAAGAGGGGAAATCTTTCCTCTGACAGATTTTTGTACCATGATATTCAATCTAATGTATTGCTGCAGTGAAACCTCTTAAGATTCAAAGCAGATGGAATTAGATGAAAACCAGAAAAGTCTATTTTATTAAAACCATACTGCTAAGTCTTATCTTTTAAGACTTTGTGCTTTTATTTTTGCTTATTATTTTAAAGCCTCCAAATTATCAGTCCTAAAATGTTCATCATATTTGTTAATTAAACACTTTTTCTACTTTATTCTGATAGCCTGATAACAAAATAACAGCTATTTAATACAACAAACTTATGAAAACAAAACACATGGAAATAAATTTTCACTTTTTTCCCTTGATTATTATAAAAGGAATTACATTAAGTGTGCCTGTCTAGTTGTCTTGCACTGAATAAAATGAAAGACAAAAACAAAGCAAGAATAATTTCATTAACTTAAAAGGTTTTACTTACTACAGAAAGGCAAACATAGTAGGGAAGGAGAATACAAATTGTAGTTAGTTCCTAAGGACTTTGCTGAGTCTTCCATCCAAAGGAACTGATAAAAGACAAAACAGGTGTAAGACTGAAATATCAAGTAGGAAATGGACAAAGTCATTATTGGCTAAATTGTTGAGTTCATAGACTAAGGTGAAATCTTAGTGTGGGGTGGGGTTTTTGGGTTTTTTTTCTTACTCATAAAGTATTTTTGAGAAATAGATGTAAGACTGCTTGGGCAAATATTACAGAATTCAGGATCCTGTGATGGTGATTTATTATTCCACCATTCTCTGCAGGATACTCTAAAATAATCTGCTTTGTTTCCTACCTTTAGAAACAAAGATTTACATAGCACTGTGTGCCCTTCCTGATTTTGGAAACTGCTTGACAGATTTCTACTCTGGGAGAAATTTATCCTCAAGAAATGCTGGTGATCTTTCTTGACATGTATCAAGATGCTGAGGGCATTTTTGTATTGTCCCAGGCTTTTCCTGTAGCATTTGCCTTTCCCTTTGCTTTAACACAAATGTTAAAAATAGTTTGATATATGGTGAATTCCAGCTGTGGTGATATTCCCCCTCCCACCCTTCAGTCCATAGGTCTCTTGTCATGGCACTTGGCTTCTGTTCTGCTGACAACTTTTATCATTTTAAAGGTTTATTTTGAACATTTATTGAACATTTATTTACAAACAACCAAAGAAGAAAGCCTTGGTGCAAGAGAATGAATAAAACTTTCTTATGAAAGACATTGGAACAGGAGATAAAATTTTTAAAGCCTAATGTTTTCATAGCAGGTACAGCTCTTGCACAATTGGGCTTTAATTTATGTAAACAGAGTGGATATTTCTGCTGGTTTGACTGACAGTTGTTTTTTGGGGGAACTATCCTTTATATTTTTGTTGTTTTGGTTTGCTCTCCTTTATATTTTACACTGGGGCAAAGGACTAAGGCCAGATTGATCTGTTGCAGATCAATCCTTTTACTTTGTGGCCTGACTCTTTGCATTACTCTCTAACTTCACACTTGTTTTTCTCCTGGCAATCTATTTTTTCCCTCAGCTGCCTTCAGGCTCTCTTCCCTGAGTGTTTTACCCAATCACCACTTTGCAGTTCCACTGTTTTCTCCTTCATGATCTCCCAGTCTCTGTTCTGCTTCTCTGGTTTTTGCCAGTTCCCAGCTGTAACTCATTTTTCCCTTCCTGTGTGATTGAATCCAGCAGCACAGACACCCTGCACCCTTCCCTAACCCCGTCCTGCACATCACTAAAGTTCCTTCTGGGGTTTTGCCACAGGATAAATCTGTTCTTCATCCTACAGATGCTGACCTGTGCCTTTCTTTCCATCTCCATCACATTCCCCACAGTGGAAATCTCACCCATGACTTCAGGGCTTCCTTCCCACACAGCTTTGTATTCATCATTGCTCTTCATCAGACAAAAAGTGTGTTCCCTCCTTTCTGCTTCTCAGCAAGTGCTGGAAATGCTGGGTTGTCTAAATTCAGGGCTTGTTTCCAGGAATGTTTTTCATATGGGATCTTCTCTTTCAAGTTGTGCAGTTGTTTACTCTCTCATTCTTTATAGAAAAAGGGATGGTAGAAAAAAAGGTCCATTTATTTTCACATTCTACACCAAAGGAATAATAATCACTTTTTTTATGACATGGAGTTACATCAGAAAGTTACCTAATTTTTAGTGGTAAACAATAATTTACCTATTATTTATATTAGTGATTATTTGCAGAAATCATATTATTGATTCTCTCCAGTACCAGGCTGCTATACTGTGGGATGTTGTGGAATTTTGGGTTTTTTGGGGCATTTCTTTTGGGTGGTTTCTTAGAGGTTTTTTACGTAAATGCAATCAATTTTCAAATAATTTGAAATCCATTCTTCACTTTTCTACATATCAAGATAGTTCTTTACTCTTTGCTTCAACATATTCTCTATCAGACCCATGCTGCAATGTTGAGTAATACATCCTGCCAAGATACTTAATGTTTTATTCTGTTACACCAGGGAGAAAAAAATCATTATTTTTTACATATCATCCAGTAATGATTAATCTCATGTTGCATAATAATTTTTAATTTCAATTTCTTGAATATATTTATTAATTTACCTCCTGCTAATATGCTGCTTTTGATGCCACTATTTTGAATTTATTTCTGTACTTAAGTATCATTTGCATAATGGCATTAAGAGGTCCACTCCTGAGTATTTGGTGGTGGGATGTTGGACAGAGTGAACAGGTTGTAATTAGTGGCATCTGACCTTCAACTTCATCAATATGCAAATAGAAATACCACAGGGTGCAAAAGCATGGTGCTGTTAATGCAGTCACTTCTGTTTGTCAGATTTCAGTCATAGTGCTTTGCTTTTTATTTATTTTATATAATACGTAATGTTATGTGATTTTATGTTATAAAATACCCATGTAGAGGTGAATGTATAAAATTGTACATGTGCAGAGGCAAAGGGGGTTCTTGTATTCTGTAGAGATAATGAGGAAAACCAAGTAAGCATAGCATGGACATAGTTCTGTTTGGCTTTTCCCACATGAATCCTGACTCACCTAAAGCCCTTCCATGACTGCAATTCCACCACAGCTCTATACCAGAATGTTGGCAGTGGATCACACTGCCTTGTTCAGCTTCCCCAGCAGCAGCTGTTGCTTACACAGCATTGAAAAATTGAGTTTTCTCAACTTTATTTTGGGGTTTATCCTCTGCATGTCATTCTGCCCTCTAGGTAGATGAGACACATCTCATGAATCCCAGGCTGGGTGAGGCTGGAGGGGCTGCTCTGGTGGCGCCTCCCTGCTCCAGCAGGGCCATCCCAGAGCCCAGGGCACAGCAGTGTGTCCGTGTGGCTCTGCAGTGTCCCCAGGCAGGAGCCTGCACAGCCTCTGTGCCCCATCTGCTCAGGGCTGGGCACTGCCAGGGCAGGAGCTCTGGGCATGGGCAGGGGCAGCTCCTGGGCTCAGGCCCTGCCCGTGGCTCTGGGGCCATGGCTGGGCCTGGAGCAGAGCCTGGGCCTGCTCTGCCCTCCCTGCACACAGGGACAGACAGGGGGACACAGGGACAGACAGACAGGGACAGACTGGGCTGGGCTCAGGCCCTGCCTGTGGCTCTGGGGCCATGGCTGGATCTTGATGCTCAGGAAGGATTGAAATGGGAGCATTAAAGACAGTGTGAGCAGCACATTAGAGAGGGGATTTTGCCCCTCAGTGATTTCCCACCTGCAGAGCTGCCCCAGCCCTGGGAACCCCAGCACAGGAGGGACCTGGAGCTGCTCAGAGAACCCAGAGGAGGCCATGAAGTTTCTGAGGGGATGGAACCCCTCCCCTGTGGAAGGAAATGCTGGGAGAGCTGGGGATGCTCAGCCTGGAGAGAAGTTGTGTGGAGATCCCACAGCTCCTTCCAGGGTCTAGAAGGAAGCCACAGAGGGATTTTTCATCAGACAGTGGAGGGACAGGAGCCAGGGAATGGCTGCCAGTGCCAGAGGGAAGGGCTGGGTGGGATCTTGGCAATGAGGAATTGTTCCCTGGCAGGGTGGGCAGGCCCTGTGTTGTGTCACATTGCAACAGAGTCCATCATGTCCAGGCAGAGTGCAGCTGCTGGTGCTGGGCATGGGAACAAAATGAGTCTTCATTTTATAAAGTTCAAGAATCCATTTATCACCTCTGGGGATGAGGAGAGGGATGAAGACAAAAGATGGGTAAAGGCAGGGTTGTGGGGCTTTTATTGAGTATCACAGGGGTGGAGTTTAGGGTTTGGGTCAAGGGAGGAGTTGTTAGCAACACAAGGAGGGTAAAATCAAATTTGTGCCTCTTTGGAATGGGAGCACTGCACAGCCCTGGCACAGGGTGCCCAGAGCAGCTGTGGCTGCCCCTGGATCCCTGGCAGTGCCCAAGGCCAGGCTGGACACTGGGGCTGGAGCAGCCTGGGACAGGGGAAGGTGTCCCTGCCATGGCTGGGGTGGCATTGGATGGGCTTTAAGGTCCCTTCTAACCCCCACCATTCTGTGATTCTACAATGAGAAATGTGCCATCCCTCAAAATTTCCTGTCCCTTGAGTACTTCATCTCTTATCAACTTATTTAAATGCTGAAGAAGTGTCAAAAATGTTTGGTTTTCATTTTTAAAGACTCTATTTTTGGAGGGTTTAAGTGACACGTTCACATCCATTCCAGGCATATCTATCAATCATCTGTATAAATCACCATGCCAAGCTCGCCCTTATCTGCGTGCACAGCAGAGTCACAGGGAGTTCTTTTGGATCAATAAGCAACTTTTCCCTGGAAACACTCCTCTCCCAAGTGGGCACAGTGAAGTTGCTAAGTGACTGCTCTTGCTGCAATGTAGCTGTACTCACATCAGCCTGACAGAAAGCAAAGCTTGGAAAGAAAGCAAGAGGCAGCATAGCTGGAGGATGATGATGTGTTTGCTCCCTGGGAACAATATTATTGCCATTTAGAACTTCTAGCTCAGCTCTTGCTGAGTGCACTTGGTCTTTGGCAGGATCAGCAAAGGTATATTTAACTGTTATTCCATGAAGTAGAATCCCTGTGCCTGCTTGTGCAAACCCAGGGCACACAGGGAATATTTCTGTGTCTGCTCTGAGGTGCCCTGACCCCCAGGGCAGCGCTGACTCTGACCCTCGCTCTGGAGAAAGTTTCCCAGACTTCAAGACAGACTGGAATCCACAAAAGTGTGAAATAGATTATAGAGAGCAGTGTAGGTGTATCACTGGGTGAGAAATTGAGGTTTTGGGATTTTTAGTATGTTGTGGATGGAAGCAAAATGGAGAACACAGGGTGTCTTCCTGGGTTTCTTCTCCATGGGTTTGGGTGGCATTTTGAAATTGGGCAGAAAAGTCCCCACTGGGGGCTCTTTGGGATCAATTATTGGGTTAAAAGGGAAAACAATCCAGGTGTCAGTTCTTAGTTGGATAGTTTAGTCTGAAAAGACCTTGGAACAAGAGATTGTTGGCCATTTTGTGCCTTCTAATGAAAAGCTGCTGAACTCACAGCAGTGAGACTGTTTTACTGATAAGAAATAATGAACACCTGAGTGTGAACATGAACTACCTCAAGTGCCTTCAATCCAGACCCAGAGAAACCAACAACTGGGACCCCCATCCCTGCTCTTCCAGGCAGTGGCAGCACCACGTGAGGAACAAACAGGGTTTGACTTCTCTCCTGTGTGAATGAATTCACAGCCCATTGCTGGTCTGTACCTGGGATTTTCCTTCTTGTTCTTCCACTACAACAGAAGCTATAATTTAAATTAACTTTAAATTTACCATGCTGTGTGAGGAGAAAGACAAAACTTCAAAAAAACCCCCATATTCCTGCTAATAACTGAGATTCTTTGGAATTCTGAAGGCAGCATGACATCCATCTGCCTGCACCACTGAGGGGAAGCAAAGAACTTGTTTGGTTTTTCATCCCTCTGACACACTCTTATCCCCTCCTTCAGATATTTTTGCCTCTGTGTGGAATTAATAATATAGGAGTGGTAAAATGGGATAATTGTCTTTAGCAATTGTAGTTTAGGGCATACAGTATTACATGGCAATGTCCATTGGAAATTCCTGGAGCAGTCACAGCTCAGACCCACAACAAAAACTGACAGAAGGAATCACCTTGATGGAGACAAAGTTTCTTTACGCCTGACAGATAAATTGCCTTTGGATTAAAGGATGTTGATGTCCCATGATCACAGATACTTCCAGACACATTTTATACCTGAAGCATTTTTATGCAGATTATCAAATTATGGTATTTGATCAAAGCTAATTTTCTATTTTCACTATAAAACCAGAAATGAAACTGGATAATCTGTGTGGTGAGCAGTTCTCATGAAATCCACTTCCCAGACTGGCTGGGTGAACTTTCATTTCCAAGCTCCTCTGGTTTTCACTCACGTGAAAGCAAATTACGTGGAAGTTATGCTGGGGAAATGGAAGGTCTGCAGGATCAGACACTCTATTTTCAGTGCAATTACTTCATGCTTCATGGCACAAAGCGTATACAGATTTCCTTAAGACTTTTTCTGTCACTTGATGCCAACTATCCATTTCTCCAACTTATACAGAGTATGAAAATATAGAGCAAAGCTGAAACTCTTATCTGTATAATGCTTTATTTCTAAAATAATAAATATTTCCATTTTATACGGAAAATATAAAATGGAAACATTTAGATTTTCCATTTAATTTTTTATTTAACTTTTAATTTTTTATTTTTTAATTTAAATTTATTTTTACTTTTAATTTTTTAATTTAACTTTGCACATGTCAAACCCAAAGAATTACGAACTTAGTGTAGGAAGCTGCTAAGAATCAAAATTCCAATTTAGAGTGTCTAATTATTCTGAATATTTAATTCATTTGAACAATATGCTTCAGAAGAATCATTATCACACTGAAATCCCCAATATTATCTATTATTTGCACAAGTGGCCCTTCATGCCATGAGTTCTGGCATGGTGAATGGGTGGCAGCTCCAGAGTGGGTGTGCCCTTCTGGAGGCAGATGGAAGGTCAGTGCCACTTCAGCCACTCTGAATTCTCCACTGGCCTTGGAAAAGTTCATCATTATTGAAGAGATTATTGCAGCATTTCTTCTGTGCAGAAACATTCAATAAGGGTAATTAAAAATAAACATGCAAGTAGAAACACAGAAATATTTTGATGTTGTGGGTTTTAGACATAGAATGGGCTCCCATTTTTTTCCAAGTCAGTGGTAAATTTCAGTTGCCTTCAGTTTTGCCAATGTTTTATGCAAGGGCACTGTAAAAATACAAACATTGTGAAAATGCATGAGTAATATTTCACATTCTCTGAACATATCATGTGGGATTAGCAAGTGACCATGCTTTTGTAGTATCTTTGTATTATAAGTGCTACTCCTGGATGTCTCTACAATATCTGATGGTTTTTTGTTGTTCTGCTGTAAATCCAGGTTATCTTTGTTCAAGGAGAATGTACTGTTTTCCACTAGGAATCACTGATATCATCAAATTTCATGATGCCTTCTCATATTTCACAGTGTTCTTGTCTAATATGACACAGTCAAGAGTGTGGTTCTATGCTTAAAAATAATTTTTTTAATTTAAAGAATTTAAAATAAAGAATCTGTTAAAAATTTATAAGTTGCTTTCTGCAGATTCTGAATATATGTAGAATTCTTGTTGAAGCATTTTTAATATATTAAGAAGAACAAATGATGGTTTTAGAACTGCTTAAATCTATTTTCTGTGTCTGGTTTTATCAGCGGCACTGGCATGCTTCATATCAGTCACACAGGGTTAGGCAACTAGTAAAACTCTGTTTCATGATCCTTTAGATCACTAGAGATCAGTTAGATCATTATATATTGTTTAAATTAATTTAAAATTAATTATGGGCAAGATAATTTGTGGAGTAAGATGAAGTGGTAACAAAATTAATGGGCTTATCCTCCCTCTCTGGGAATTTGGAAATTTTCCTTTTGGCTACCTGTGCCTTTAATTCATGTAATGGAATTGCAGAAATCAAGCAGGAGTTTCTAAAATGCTGAATTAACTTTCAGTTACAGTCCAGGCTTCCCTCTGAATTGTGACAGGTCAGGACTAGTGGGATGTAAATCACAATGTAAATTATAATGTAAGTTGTAGAATCATAGAAGGGTTTGGATTGGAAGGATCTCATCCTGTTCCAGCCCCTGCCATGGACAGGGACACCTTCCACTATTCCCAGTGAAAATGAAAGTGCAGTTCAGAGTTGTTTTTCCACTGTGGTCTGCTCAGGAAGAGATTGCCTGGATGTTCTTTCCTGTTCCTGAAAATTCTCTTCCGCCTCTGATGGCCATTCCAAGAATGTTCCTCCCTCACCTCAGCCAGGAATGAGGAGGTGACCAGGGAATCTTAGAGAATGTTTGGGAAAGGACAGCGAAACAACACACCTATGTTTCATCTCTGGGAGGAGAACTGGGGGAAAAATCAGAATTTTTGTTGGTGCCAAGGGCTGCCATGCCCATATTGCCACACCGATCCTGCCTGGCAGTGAGCTGTGTGTGGGGACCTCTCTGCAGAGTTGGTTTTGCTAATGGGAGCTGTGACAGACCTCAGGGCTGTTCATTAGCAGCCAGTTCCTGCCTTTGATTCCTTTTTCCTGCAGCAGTCTCCATTGATTTCAGTGGAGCTGCACACATGCAGATCAATGACAGGATCTGTGCTGCTGATGGACTCACAAAAAACAGCAGCAGGGAATTTATGGTGGCCTGCCTGCTCCCAGCACTTTCCTCGTGCATTTTCAAATTGCAGAGGGTTTAGAAAACAAAAGAAAGAAATTGCTTTGAAAAAGCCATAATTGTTTGCTTAGGGAACCATGAGAAGGAAGCAGTAAAGGAAAAAAAATCATTTGGGGGAAGGAATACATAAGGCAACATAATAAATTTTCCTAAAAGAAAGAAAGAGATGCTTCTGATTTCCTGAAGTGTCCTATTTTTAAGGAGCATGTCAAATTTGTTATCTGCTTCCTAAGAGTTAGCAATGAAAACTTGTGGTAGTTTTGCAGTAATTTTGCATTAAACATCTGCCATAAATGCCTCTATCAGGTATAAAAAAATTCTATTATTAAGGAATTGCTATATGCACAAGACCAACTTAGGAAAACTGATCTTTGCTGAACAGTAACTTACAGTTTATGTAACTACAGTTCCACAATGTCAGAGATATTTAAAACACAGATGTGAATCTCTAAACACACACTTCTAGTTATAGAATCTCTAAAGGAGATATTAATATGTATTGCCATGAGATCTTCTGGGGCACAAGTTAATTCTCTTTTCAGTTTTGTACCATTCTGTCATTTTCTGGTAATATAAATGTGATTCTTGGGACAGCCCTGTGCAGGACCAGGAGCTGCATCTCAATGATCCTTGTGGGTCCCTTCAAACTCAGGATATTCTGTGATTCTATTAATTTCATTTTCTAAGTCTGTCTTTATTTTGCCATCTTCATATTCACCTTAAAGTGCACAGAATCACATTTTTTAACCCAAATTTCCACTGAAGTCATGGTTGCCATTCACAAAAAGCAGTTCTTCATCACAAACTTAAACACATGGGGTGGACACAGATTGAAAACAGCTCCTGGTCAGCAGGGCAGCTGTGCACTGCATCATTAACTCAACTGAAGGGCTGAGATGCAAGTTTATTACAGAAATTCAGGAGTAGATCTGAGTAACACCAAAGTAGTGCTTTTAGAGGGACTCTTTGTCCCACAGCAACCTGAGGTTCAAACTTCCTGCCCGTATGAGGCTGTACAGGAGGGAGAAACAATTAATTAAACTTTTCCTCACTGTACAGATTTTGGATTCCATCTTCTATGTGAATAAGTCCTTGAAGCAGCACAGAAAATCAGATATAGGTGATTCTGGTAACCTAAAAAGGCTTTTGATCAGCTCCTCTCCTGGCTGTTAATAGAATATCCAGTTTTCCCTTTACAACATAAAGAGGTTATAACACAAGTCTCATGTGCACAATTGCTGAGTGACGCTACTCTTGACATGAAGTATTTCACCTCCAATTCCAACAGGGAATTGCTGATGACAGAAGGTTTTCAAATGCACTGTCAAGCCATCTAACAGATCATTTTCTGGCCAAGAATACAGTGGGACTTCATCACCTCTGAGGCATCTGTAAGTGAAGATGCCTGAAAGGAAACTAAGTCCTCAAGAGATGAATATTTGAGAAAGTAAATCCATTTGGTATTGCTGTTAAGGTCAAAGCCTTTTCATGAGGATGAGTTCTTTGCTTCAAACGTGTTCCTTTTTTTTTTTTTTACATTGGGAAAAGCATCCAAGTGTGCAAGTGCTCATTTTGGAGGATGGAACATTCCAGAGAGCAGTGTGCTTATATTTCAAACTGCTGTTGGTTTGCTTAGTTAGGAGTTCGAATCATGTCAAGTTAGGAGTTAGAATCCTGTCAAGTTAGGAGGTAGAATCCTGTCAAGCCAGGAGGTAGAATCCTGTCAAGCCTGGGGTGGTACCCAGTCACTTCCACTCACCCCTCACCCAGTGATAACGAAGCTCAAACTCCTCATCTGGTTCCACAGCTGTAATGAAATAAAACATCACTGTTGGTGTTAAATGCAGTTTTGGGGGTTTGTTGCAGTTGTTTGTCATTATCACTGTCCCAAAACACATATGGCGCTGCCAGGCTGCACAAAAAGAAACATTTGGGGAACGTTTTAGTTGCAAATGGAACAGAGAGTGATATGCACATGGAGCAGATCTGGCTGAGCTGCCTGGTCCCCTGCCTGGGCCCAGCTCTGAGAACTGGAAGCATTTGGTGCAAGGAGAAGGAGTAATCCAACAATTAAACCTGGAAAAATCGGTGTCAGCAACAACCAGCACAGAGTAAGCAACTTTTTCCTGATCCTACAGCACAACTGACTGGGTCAGGACCTGAATAACCACAAAAGGATGTGTATTATTAATTGTTCTCTTCACTAAACTGCCATTTATAGATTTAATTGCCGGTGATTAATTTCCCACCTGTCTTTGGGACAAGTGTCTGGGACTAGCTCCTGCATGCTCTTAAACTTGTATTCTCTGGATGTCAAAATCTACACCCTCAAACTGCTGCTCCATGCCATTTACATTCCTAGGTGTGACTTTTAAAAGTACAGATAAAAGGGCATTTGTGCATTTTTTAAAATGTTTTGCATTGAGAAAATATTGTTTATATGGTACCTACAGCTAGAGGAAGAGAATATGTTTATAAGAAAGCCAGTAAATAAAATTTATTTTATACATCTAATTTCAAAGGCCAGAAATGTTCTAAGGGAATATTATATTTGTTTTGAGAATGGATCAGATATCAAGGATAAGAATATATTTTATTAAAAGTAATTGTATTTGTGATGGTAAGAATAGGAAAAGTAGAAGTTGTAATTTTTGTTCAGAAGAGAAATGTATGTGGTGTGACATACTCAGAAAAAGTAGCCTTGAGGGTAAAAGGGAAGTTGAAGGAACATTTAAAAGAAATTTTTTAAAATCTAGTGACATATTCAACTAAAACAAATAAAAGCTTCCCTGCATATTTCCTGATTTAAAAGAATTAGAATAAATACCTAAAAATTCAAGTCTTATCTGAAATATTTAATAACGAGAATGTTTGTGGTAAGGACCAGCACATCCAAACTAATGCTACACATTTAATGTCATTGGAGAGAGTGTCAGAGGCTGAGGTGTGTAACATTCACATTCCCTGAACATGATTTCTTCATCCAGGGTTTTTCTCCTGGGAAGCTGACAAGCCTCAGAGAAAAGGAAAACAATTCTGATCTCATTTGCTTCTCCTGTGTTGTGCTCATGTGCAATGTGTTTGGAGATTGTTTACCCACAGGTGATTGTTCCATTGCATTCTGCTGCGAGCTGTTTTCACTCTTTGGCCAATCAGGGCCAAGCTGTGTCAGGACTCTGGAAAGAGTCACGAGTTTTCATTATTATCTTTTTAGCCTTCTGTAAATATCCTTTCTGTATTCTTTACTATAGTGTATATATATATATATATATACAGTATTCTTTAATATACTATAGTATAATAAAGTAAAAAATCAGCCTTCTCATAAGATGGAGTCAGATGCATCATTCTTGCCTGCCACAGGGCTCGCTGTGCGTTTACAACATATGTGCACCAACAAAATACCAACAGATCTGCACCAACAGGAGTCCAAGCACTTGTCTGGCTTTTGAAGGCCAGTGTGATGCTGAGTTCCAGCAAAATGCAGGTCTAAAGCCATGTGAGGCACACAGTTGTCCTCCTGAGCTCAGGGACAGCCTGGAGTCTCTGCCCAGTGTAACAAAGCCCCTCCTATAGAGCTGCCTTTCACTGGGAGGGCAGCTGTAAATCATGGCTTCTGCATTGATTAAGATGAAGATATCATAAGAAAACTGAAGCTGTTAAAATGCAGAACAGCTAAATAATTTATAAATTGCCATCTCTGTAGCCTTCATTAGGCAATTAAATTCAGAACAATAATACTTTCATCTGAGATGGCACATTTGTCTTCGAGGGTCTGACAGTGGCGTCACACAGTGGAATCCTTAACTGCTTCTGTCTGCTCCCTTTACTATTTCAGGACTCTTAATTCCTTGTCTTACTCCCAGGATCTGACAGGATAAGTTACATCTCTGTTGCTCAGCTGTTCAGTGTATTCCCCCTGCTAGAAATTATTTATTTTACTGGCACATGGTATATCATCTGTCATGTCCAAGTGGACGAAGGATCTTCCTCCAATGTCTTTCTTGCTCTTTAATCTTTTTATGGAAAGCTCCAGCTTTCCCTTCAGACTGCTAAAGAGAATGCTTGAACTATTCTTTAAAGCTGAAGAGTTTCTTCTTTCCCTCACCACCATGTTGGGTGCACAGGAGCACTTTTGTGTGCCTTGGTTTTAGCACTAGAAGTCAAATTTTAAACTTTTTCAGGTGTCTTGGGTTTAAATGTAGTAAACTAAAACCTGAGCTGGGTGTGAAAAACACATCAATTCAAACTCTTCTAGAGTTCTACTGGAATTAAAAATCAAATTATTTTAGATGTAGAACATATTAGAAGCAACCCAGTCTTCTTACTGATACTATGATGTTAGTGGTAGCCTGTTAATGAACATTTCAATGGATTTGAAAGTGTTTTCTTGCTTTTATTCACAAAATGAATGAATGATTATTTTGTATAAAGGCAAAATATCTCCCAGAGATCTGCTTAATTTTTTTGGTGGAAGTTTTGGTGACAATTTATTTTCAATACTAGAATTTTCTCCATAATACTGTTAAAATCCCTTTAACTGCCAGTCTCTTTGCTGTAATAATACTGATTTTGAACATTGTGACATGTTAAAGACATAAATATATTCAGGATATTGCTAAGAGTACCATAATTCAAGTAGTACTAAATTTCTGGGCAAGTTGAATTCAAGTTAGGTTGAATTTTCCTATCCCCTGATGAGTTTCTGCTTTTAAGTTGCTAACACCATGGGAATTACTGCTTCTATTTAATTAAATATTAGCTTTAATAAACCATTTGTATTGTTTTGTAATTTAAGAGTGCTATGTATAAGTCAGGGGCTCTCTATGGTCTTTGTCCTGGCTGGTATTTTGGTTTTTAACTTATTCCCCAACCCACAACTTGACAGAATATAGTATCTACCCTTTATATTTTTTTTAGACTGGGTAATTTTACATATAAACAAATTGCTCAAATTCCAGTCCAGTATCACCAAAAAATCAATATCAGCTAAAAGGTATCTTTCTTTCCCAAACTGATTGAAAGGTATTATAAACCTTCAACTCTTCAGGAGAAGTTGGAATAATTCTGATATTCTAATACAGATGTTTGAGCATTTAATTTAAATATATTTAATTAAATATGATCAAGACATATTTTAAAAGCCAGGTTACAAAAAAGGTACAAATCTTAGTTTATAGCTACAGTTGCTCACAATGGATGAAATTTTTTCAGGCACTATTTTCTTTTTTTTAAGTAAAATCACATGTAAAATCGCACGTGTAGAATCTCAAACAAATCAGCAAATGCTAAAACAACTGGAAAAAATAATTTCAATTCAATGATACTTCATAAAATATTGCCCAATTTTGACACAAGTGAGTAATTGCTCTGTTTTATGTAATCTTCCCTTTTTACCTCTAATTTTGTGTGATTTAAGTTTGAAAGTCAGTCAAGCACATTGTTACTCTCTTGACTGCAGGAACTGGTTGTGATGTAGTGGTTTCACACAGTGCTTGGTCATTCCCTGGGTGGAAATCTGTGGCTGCAGACTTTGTGGCAAAACCCCTGCATTATTTAAGCATATCTTTTGCCTTCTGTTGACATCCTCAGGTACAAAGTACCTTTTCCTTTAAAAAATTAAGATCATCATGCTTATCTAGACCAAAAGTGAACTTGATCAAGCATTACACTTGCTAATTTTGCACAAACAAAAAGACATAAAACAGTCAAAATATTTAATTTTTTTTATCCCAGTCTTTCCTTCTCTTACATTTCCGTAGGTTTTTTTTAAAACTGATATCAGAAAATGTGAAATTCCATGAGCTGATGCAATCAGAAGTTTTGAATGTCCCATCACTGGAAATGTTCAAGGCCAGGTTGGAGCACCCTGGGACAGTGGAAGGTGTCTCTGCCCATGGCAGGGGCTGGGACTGGATGGGCCTTAAGGTCCCTCTCAGCCCAAACCATGCAGTGATTGTGCAATAAATGTTTGCTGGTTATGTTCTGGCCACACAAGGCCACATTTAGCTTATTCTGACATCTCATCCCAAGAGAAGGGAGGACTGGAGGCTTAGGGAAGGAACACATCCTAGCTAAGGTCATTCTTTCCCAGCTTCCAGAAAGTGGAGGTGTGTTGTACAAGATCTTGCACACAGATATCAGTGTTAGATAGTTAATACTAAATCTCTGTCCCCTGAGCTTCTGTAATCCCTCTTTGAAGCTGTACAGCCTTTTATCTCCACACCTTCATTTAGCAAACACATTGGCTGCATGGATTCTTTGGTTTAAAGCCGATAGTTCCTCTGAATAAACCCAGGCTCCTAGCAACTTTCAGATCTCCTTTATATTTGTTGTCATTATATTGCAAGGGTTCCATATTGCTAGAGTTTCGCACCTCCTTGATGTTTCTTGTGGGCAGCTCCTCTAGGCACTGACTCTTCCTCATCCTCACAGTAGCCAACTGACTCCAGTTCCCCACAGCCAACCAACCCACTCTTTTATAACACTCTTCTTATTGGCTACAGCTGTGGCCTGTTAAAATCAGGCCTGCTCCTAATCTTTAATAATTAACCCAGCTGCAACTCTTTAGGGGGTAAGATTACTTTCTATACTACCTTTATTTACTTATATTCTATCCCCCTATATATATTCATTTCCCAGGCTTTTCTTTAGGAAGGGAAGTTGTGTAACCTATTTAATTTCCCATCACAGTGAACCTCTTGTGCGCTTCTGATCACACCAGTTGTGTTTGCTGGACTTGTTCTACCTCTCCATTAAACCCACTGGCCAGGTAGCGAAACTAAAGAAAGAAATCACTCAGCAATTCCTTGACAGAGCCAACAGAGTGCAGACTTCAGAGTCATTATTTTTTAAATGTGTTATATATTTGGGAGAAATGCAAAGTAAGCACCAGTTAGGGCTTTGCCTGCAGTCTTCAGTCTGTAATTATGCCCTGCTGGGGTAGATTAGATACCTAATTTGTATTCTGATCACTGGAGTAGATATACATTTCAGCAGGATTTGGGGTTTCTGTGGACTGGCATCTGGTTACTCAGAGAGAAAATAAAGCTATGAAAGTTAGAATACCCCTAGGAGTATCAGCAACATCTGCTGAAGTGAAATAGATGTGTAGCCCAGGTGAAAATTCACAAGGTGCCCTATTAGGAATAACAAGACACATTTCAAAGATTATATTTACACTGGCCTAATATTTTCTTGGTGATATTTAATGTTCTGTAAAATAATGGTGTAGCACACAACAAAACTAAACAAAGAAGTAGCAGTGCCCTCAAGGAGAAGCAGATTGCAGAGTAAATCACAGGCACCAAAGGAATGCATTTGGAGAAGACTCTATTGAGATTAACTTTTTTTAACTGTACTACTTATGTATTTTCTCAGAAGACATAAACAGACTATAAAGCAGCAGCATTCTGGAAGCCATAAACTGAATTAATACCATTAACCCATGCAGTGTTTTTTCATCTGAGAGTGTAGAATGAACCACACTGAGCAGCATCACACATCTCTGGGATATCAATGCTTCTGGTCTTTGAGATGATCATGCTGTAAAATGAAAATAAAAAACATAACTTTAAACAAAATTTGGATTGTTGAGCTCAGTATGAAGGGAGGTGAAAATAGAGGCTTTATTGTGTTCCTGCAGCACTTGCAGCACTGTGCCAACAGTGTGCCACCTTCGTGTGACACAGGGTCACTCAGGGCAAGGCACTCCCATGTGAGCTCTGCTCAAGTGAGTTGTGAGTTTGAGGGACTGGTGAGTTCCAGAAATAGGAGCCTCCTCAAGCCAGGTCTCATGAGTTCTTGGAGGTCTATTTCTCACCCAGGATAGCTCAGCTACCTTTGGAGGCATAAAATCAGCAGGATGGCTTCTCTTGCAGTGTTGGAAACAAAAAGGTTTTAATAAAAGGCATAATAACAAAACTCTTTACAGAGAAAAATTGATCCAGGTGCAAAAGGCCCTCCTACCCCTGGTAAAACACCTCACAAAAGCGATTAATTCCTTTGTTCTCTTCTTTTTCTAGTAAATTGCTCATGGGGAACTTTTTGGCTCCTGCCCAATTGGCCATCCTTGAGTTTGAGGTGAAGTCCCCCAGGTTCTACGAGGTGTCTTTTTCACCAAATCAAGGAGAGAAACTTCTGGGCTTCTTTCCTGGTTTTTTTGAGGGGACAAAGGATAGTTTTGTTCCTCCATCAACAGGAGCATATTCCCACAAGTTCCCAGTGCCAATCCTGAACCATTCCCTACATCCCACTGCTGTGTTTGATGCCTTGAGAGGCTGCCCTAGAACAGGGGCTGGACAGAGCTACAGAATAAAGCAGGGATTTACTAAAAGGCCTCAATGGATGCACCTTGGGCAGCACAAGAGCCCAGCCAGGGCTGCACCCAAAATGAACCAAAATGGTCCCAAAATGCACGGCCGGGCACGGGGTCTGTCACTGTGATCAGTTCTGCTCCATTTGCACCTTGCAGTTCATTGTCCCATTCCAGCTTTAGCCCAGGCAGTCCCACCCTGCTTGTTTTTCTCTCTCCAGCCCACGGTGTTTGTGCTCTTGGGCTGAGATTTGGGTCATTTGTCCTTGGTCCCCAGCTGGAGCAGGAATTGTTTTGTCTCCCTGCTCTGTGCACAGAGCTCACCATCCCCTCATATGAAACTCAGAACTACACACTAAAGCAGCACAGAACCTGTAAAATATAAAAGCTCAAACCTGAGGCATCATGTTCATCTCCCTCTACCATCCAATGCCAACAGGGTCTTTCACAGTTCACTTCTGTAACACCTACTGGGTTTCCAGTACTGAACATCATTTGGCAAGAAGAGCTGGATTTACATTCCCAGAAGTGTTCCTGTACCTCCTGCACACCTGCAAGGCTGGGCTGGCAGGCTGTCTGTGCCCAGCACACTGCTCACACCCAGCCAGGCAGCACAGTCAGGTATCTCCCAAATGTGCATCCTGGGTTTTGGGCATGGCTCCATTTAATGGCAGCTTCCCCATGAAGAGCACTGTGCTGAGTATTTGGCGCTCCAAGCTTTGTTATTTCCAGGTTTTTTCACCTGCCAACCACCTCTGAGCAATAAAAGTCAAGTAAATCTTTACAGGACCATTAAATACCCCATGGAGGAAAACTGGTCAAATATGAGAATGGTTTACACTTATAGCAAATGTAAATTTACATTCTAAAGAGAATTAAAAATAAAGTTGACTCCATAATTTGCTATCAAACCACTTTGGAAAGGTTTAATCTTGCAAAGATGAGATTTTGAAAATATCAATCTTTTTACTTTGAAATGAGTGAGATGATTAACAACAGAACACTGCAGACCATTTCTGTTATCAGAAAAGCAGAGCTGTGTGTTACAGGTGTCCAGAAGTAATTTCCTCAGCATCAGAAGACATAATTAGTTACTGCAAGTTTGTAATAATTACAGCTCTGCTGTCAGAGAAATTTAAAAAAAGCAAAGCTCCAAATATTTAAAATAAAAGACAAAAAACAATAGAATGACACCTGCTTCTCACTCTGCTGTGGCCTCAATTATATCAACTCCTCTTGTTTTCCTATAATTGCTAAAATTCCACCTGAAATTTACATGTCCTGCCTTGAGTCATTCAAATATATATTAATGGACTCTGTGTTTGTGGCAGGAATTGAACAGTGCTGGAAACTCAGTGTATGGAAAGCATTTTAAGAGAAAGGCTAAAGGTGAACAGGATTTCATGTGAACTTTTCACAATTTACAACATGACAAATTATTGGAAAATATATCTACTGCATTATTTTCTGCAATGGTCTGGGCACAAATTTACCTGCCCAACACCTTGGCTTCTGCTCAAGTTCATATTGCTATGAATACCTGAATTTTAGTGTTCTACTATTACAAATACAGCGCCCAAAATATTTGTCCCTGATGAGAACAGATTTGGAGGAGGACAGGATTTTTGGGAGGGAGAACAAATAATTACTTTATACCTGTAAGTGTGGTGGAAACTTAATTCTGATTCCACTAAAGCTCATGAATGGTTTATCATTGAATTCTTAAGCATTAATAAAGAATTAGACCAATACAGAATGATTTTAGAAATCTCAAACTCTAATTACTTTTGTATGACACCTACAACAAAATTCTGCCATTGGGTTACATCTGAGTTAACTCAGTAGTCCCTGAAATGCCATGTAATTTGGCTCCAGTTAATATTGCAACTAAAATTCATTCTTTTTGGTGAGACTCATTTTTATTTCTACTTTTCTTTTTTATTTTTATTTATGTTCTTATTTTATTTTTAACATATATTCCATTTAAAGAAGCTCATAATTTTTAATTAAGTATTGAAATCACATTAAGGAAAGCAAATATTTTCAAAGCAAAATATTTTTGCTGCAGGGAAAATAGATTATTTATCCTTTAAAGGAGGGGAGAAGATAAATATTTCATAGTGAGATAAATATGTTGCTCAGTACTTAATCTTTAACATGTGCTGAAACCTAAGGGATTACAAGGGTTTGCATCAGTATTCAGTTTATTACTCTAAATATTTTGTACCATGGAAGTATAGTTTGTGTTTATTGTTCAACTCAATTCTATTATACTGGCTTATACATAATGCAAAATAAATGTGGATTTTAACTGGAATGTGGTAGTGGCTGGACAGAATCCCAAACACAGGGGGCTCAGCTCTATTCCACATTGCTCAGCTTGAGAATGGACATTAAAAAGGCTTTTTCCTGCTTTTTGCCCTCCGTCCAAATGTATTGTCAAATAAAGCAATATCAAACAACAGACCAAAAGGAGAAAATACTTTCAGTTGTTGGAAGGTCTTTTATTTAAAGTGAGCTCCTGCTTTTAGATGCATGTCATCCTGACAGGCCTCTTCTTTTCTGTCCTGCAGTGACACAGATGATATCACAGCCTGCCCAGGAGATAAGAGATTCTGGGGTAACAAAGGCCCAAAATATGGGACTGAGATTATTGATGCATTTAGAAATCACTTCTTTCCTGTTACAGTGAAGGTGAAATGTATAGGTTTCATAGGGAGGGGCCATCCTGAACTTAAAGCTTCCTTCTCCCCATACCTCAGTGCCTGGCTGCTGTAGACAGTGTTTTGATTGTTACTACTGCAAAAAAAGTAGAAATAAAAATATGAAACAGCTTATTAAATCAATGTTTACATACGTTCTTTCAAGGAAACAATGCTGCATTATTTTTCCTTACCTTTTTTTTATTGTGCTGTGTTTTAGGTATTAACAAGTTCCTATTTACAACTCAGAGTTCCTAATTAATCACAATGACAAAAACAATCTTTCTGTGCAGGCAGGGTTTACCAAGTGGGACTGCTCAAGTCTTTTTCATTACATCCAGCAGCTTGCAAACCCAAGCTAAGCTGAACTTTCCCTGCTGTTCCCAAATGCTTTGTGGTTTTGCATTATTTAAAATTCCTCGGCACTTCAGGAAGCAAAGATTCTGTCTGGAAAGGTGAGCCCTGAGATTGCAACTTCACACCAAAATGTAGGATTTTGGTGCAGTACATGTGAGTCAAACTGGGCAGGAGAATATCAGTGTAAATGGACTTAGTGCTGTTTAATTTAGTGAAGTACAGATTTAGGGCTGAGAGGGATCAGATCTTTAAATATCACTGCAGCTTGCATTGCCAATGGTCCTTGATTTAAAATAAAATAAATGGCGACTTTTTTTCTTCTCCAGACCCAGAGTATAAATTTTGCAGGTTTCAAGTGGTTGTAGAACTAATTTTGTGCCCCATGGCTTTTCCAGTCTGTCAGTTCCCCTCAGACAGAAATCCAAGGGGAAGAGTGGGATTTTACAACATTGACAGAGATGTTCACCTTCTGTCATGATCCATTGTCCACATTCAATCCCAGAGAAGGTCACCAAGCACATAGAAAAACGAAACCAGGACTTTGGTAGCTTTAATTCAGAGTTTCTTCATGGAAAATATTTAATTACAAATAGCCATTTCTAGTGCAAATTGATTTTGCCCTCAATTAATCACTAAGAACACAATTATAGATTGCCATAAACCCAAAAAACAATATTTTAATAGCATTATACTCTGAACTCTGTAGTCTAGCATTATTTATAAGTTCTACATACCTATTTTTGTAGTTCAGATCTCATATATCTGTTGTATGTAGAAGACTAAGTGATAATTTACACTCAAAATTCAGTTTTCTGGTATATAAGAGACCAAAAATAATGAAAACACAAAGATGCAAAGGGCTTGAAAATTAAAAAGATTCAATAAGATAAATCTAAACACTTGAAATCAGAAGTCTTCAGATACCATACAGGCTTAGTTTCTCATTGTCTTTGTATAAAACAATTAATTTTTTTTAAATTGTGTGTGTATTTCCAAGGACAGGCTAAGAGAGAACGTCTCTTTCTTTGCAGCTGGATGTGTGTGTTACTCTTTATTATAAATCAAATTCTGTGATTGGTTCTAGGTTTTGACACAGATTTAAAAGAAGATAAATTTTGTGCTCGAATCAATAAATACATTTTCTGTAAAGCATTGCCTTATTTTTAGTATATTCCTGTCTTTTAGGTCTTCATGAAAAAATTATCCTTGATACCTGTGTCATGAAGGAGAAATATCTCATCTGAGCACAGACATGATATCCTCATGAAAACAGAGCTGTGCCTAAACCAGCAAGTGTGACTGCTCTCATGTCTAAATAAATTGAGAATTACCTGTTTCCCTCCTGACTGTGGGGTTATTGGGTGGAGCCAGTTTGCAGCTGACTGTATAAGACCTTCAAGATGTGTTAAAAGTCCCTGAGTTGCTTTGTCCTCTCCTTTGTGCTGGTGCAAAGTTGGGATGGCTCTGTCAGAGGCAGTGGAACTCTGCAGATGCAGTCATTAAGAACAAAAGAAGCTTTACTGTCTTTAAAAGACAATGAAATGATGAAAACAAGGATTTGTATTCGTTTGGAAATCAAGGTGGGTTCCAGTTCGTTACACATATTTCAAGAGAATGGCAATCTTCCCTTTGGACGCCTCTTAAAAAATGAAATTAATTTGAAACCTCTTGCCTGAAAATTGGAAAACCCCTGTTTATTTGTCATATTTATGGGTGATTTACATATGTTTTATGTATATCATCTGATAAATTTCACTCCACCAAAGAATAGGGGATGACAGTTTTTTCAACCCTTTTGGAGAGCTCATTACTTCTACAAAATAATTTCTCCCTAATTTATTCCATGAAGAGGCATTTAAAGCAATTGGCATGATTGAAAAGGTGGAAAGAAAGGAGCTGGCATGGCAATATTCAAAAGTCATATTTCACATTTACCTCTTGAGTGTCTCCCTGTGTTTTGTCACTGAGCACAACTCAGGAAGGGAAGCAAATCCACATCCCTTGCCCACCAAAACTGAAGATGAATAACCAGCTGCCTTGCTTCAGTGGGAGAAATCTGGAATCTGGTGCAAAATGTGATGATGTGAAGGAAAAAAAAATACCATGGCAACCTACAGTAATTTAGAGATATGGAAGAAGCATATGGAGGGTGCTGATTCCATGCACTAAAGCTCATAAATCCCAAATTACCCATAAATACCTAATTGTGTGTAATAGCAACCAAGGGGCTCTTCATAGGAGTTACAAAAAACAAAGTAATTATATTTTGGTTGCTAGTAGCTTAAAACAGTATGTTGTGTTCACCAACATTTATTTTAGAGTGGTATGTGTTATGCTATTTATCAGATTCCCCTGGAGGACCCATTAAGGCTGCTCACAGTAACAAAGTGCAAATAATGAACCTGGAAGTCACACAAGTTATTCCAAAGACAAATAGAATGCAGCCAGGCAAAGGGAGAGGATTTCCTGAATTTTGCTTGATAATCATAAGTTTAATGATCATAGCTACTCTTCTCAGATATAAACTTTCATTTATGTGATATATTTATGGCCTATTTCTTATTGTCTTCTGATACAGAAGGTGCTGACAAATTTAAGGGCTAGGAAGGCAGCTTAGTTCTCAGAACACTGAGCTAATGAGCTGTTAAAGCATTTTCTGCCAGCTTTGGAGAGAGGATTAAAAAGTAATTCAAGATGCAAGAAGTGATATAACAACTTGTTAATTTACCTAGAGGACTTGTTTCCTTTTCTCCACCAAATGTCAATTTTTATTGGCAGCTTAAGCACAGATCAAGGCAAGTACATGATAAATGAAAATAATTTCAAAAAGGAAATCTTAGAATCATAAAGTGGCTTGTGCTGGAAGAGACCTTGAGGAGCATCCAGTGCCACCCCAGCCATGGCAGGGACACCTCCCACTGTCCCAGGCTGCTCCAGCCCCAGTGTCCAGCCTGGCCTTGGGCACTGCCAGGGATCCAGGGGCAGCCCCAGCTGCTCTGGGCACCCTGTGCCAGGGCCTGCCCACCCTGCCAGGGAACAATTCCTCATTGCCAAGATCCCACCCAGCCCTGCCCTCTGGCACTGGCAGCCATTCCCTGGGTCCTGCCCCTCCAGCCCTTGGCAATTGTCTCTCTCCATCTTTCCTGCAGCTGTGGCATTCACCTTCTCTGAAAAAATCCCTTCACCCAGGATTTTTCTCCTGGGAAGCTGACAAGCCTCAGAGAAAAAGGAAAACAATTCTTATCTCATTTGCTTCTCCTGTGTTGTGCTCATGTGCAATGTGTTTGGAGATTGTTTACCCACAGGTGATTGTTCCATTGCATTCTGCTGGGAGTTGTTTTCACTCTTTGGCCAATCCGGCCAAGCTGTGTCAGGACTCTGGAAGGGGTCAGGAGTTTTCATTATTATCTTTTCAGCATTCTGTAAGTATCCTTTCTGTATGCTTTAGTATACTATAGTATTCTTTAATATAATATAGTATTATATTATATAGTGTTATAAAGTAATAAATTAGCCTTCTAATTGATTACTTTATTTATTACTAATTCCCCCGGCCCTGGTGCAGCCCCAGCACTCGGCCTTGACCTCAGCAGATTCCCAGGGAATTCCCAGTTCTGAGCTTGCCCAGGTCCCACTGCCCCCTCAGCTCTGTGTCATCTGCAAATAAATTCAAACAAGTGAAGGAGTGGATATCAAGGCTCATTTGCATCTTTTAAATCCTTTATTACACAGCTTTAGTCAATAATAACAGAGAAATTAATAATTACTTCAGTGTCCAGTATCAACTAAGGCCTGATGCTTTTCTTCTATTCATGAATCAGCTTACTTGAGATGGAAATTTGAAATAATGGCACTTTTAATTCAGTAAATGGAATTCTCAACAGCCCAGCGCCCAGCCCTTTTGCTGAACACAGAGATCAGATGAAGGGGTGAAAACTCACATGGATTGGGGGAAAGTGAAAAGATTCCTGCAGCAAGAGATTTTAAAACTCAACTTCCTTCTCTGCTGCACCTCAGTTTTTGAGAAATGATCCATTCTTCCTACTCTTCTGTGGGCTTTGGGAATGCTGCTCCTGTTTTTGTGATGTCTTCAGCTCTGGCTCCATTGTCTGTGAAATCTCTGTGTTCATGCACTCCAAGCAAAGTGCAAAATGCTGGAAACTTTTTCAAAGAATACTGTAGTACTTTTAAATCTAGTCATGTCCTTGTCTAATACATCTTAAAGCTTTAATTAAGAACATATAGCTAATGCCAGCTTTATTATAAACACAGGAAATCAACTTCTCATCATTAGTGTTAGGCTCTAAAAAAAGATCAAAAGGAAGCAGATGTAATGAAAGTCTCTCAAAATCAGAAAACATTGTATTAATCTGTTTTACTGGGTAAGACACAGGTTCTCATCACAGCCGATTAGAAAAAAATTGTATGAAACTGCTCAGCTGGACTTTGACAGGGTTGTTTTCAGATGTAGGGTCTCTCTTATTTGCAAGCTGAGTGCATCATTATTAGCATTCTTAATTGGCATTATTATGTGTAATACTGAAGTTATGTCCAGAGGTGTCAATTGTGAGTTTCCCCAGCCTGTTGTTACCATGATCCATGCTGGAAATCCTCACCCTGTGTTTGTCTGCTTCAGCCTGATGCCTAATAACTTTTAGCATTTGTTTGTGAATGATTACTTGTCTCTCTGTGGAGATGCTACATCTAGTTTTTATGTGCTGAAGTATTCCTCAATTCCAGTCTGTGCTATATCTATGGTAAAAGAATATTACAGTAATTCTTTTGAATATTATTCGTTTCTCATTGTTGTTATATTACTCTTCCCTTTGCTATTTTGTTCTACCCATTATATTTTCAGGATTAATTAAACTGAGCCTAGAGAGTTTCTCAATGATCTTTTTTTCAGGGTAAAGTCCACTCTCACCTCATCAGAAAATGAATATACATGCATGTGTGCTGTACCTAAGACTGAAAGGGATAATTGCTTCCACTTGCCTGACCACTGGATAAAATTATTTGCAGAGTTACAGGCAGTTCCTGTGAATGCTGAGAAGAGATTAGAGGTATGACTTTCATTTGAAAGCTATTCAGGTTGTTTATGGGGAGGCTTGTTCCAATCTATTTTGCAGAAGATTTGTCTTTTCAAAATGTCAGATTCAAGAACTTCCTCAGCCTTTGGGCAGACTGCAAATACTTTGTGGAGTCTCTAAAACTCACAGAACAGATGAAGATGCACATAATAACAGCTTTAAATTCAGTTTCCACACCTTGTTTGATTTTAGAGACACTGACTTTTGTTGAAACATGCTTTGTTTCACCTACTGTACAACCATAATGAACAGCTCCTCTCTGCTCACATCTCTGTTCCCTTTGTTGTTCTTTTTTCTTCCTGTGCCCTTGGGTGGCTTTCCCCACGTGGCCAGATTCATATCAACACTTGTGATTGAAGCCTGCTCTCTGCTTTGCAGTCCAATGCTCATTTTGGCTTGGAGTTAAGTGACTGGGATTTGAAATCAATCAGGCTCCTGCTCAGAACCTGCTCAGCACTGGTTAGGTCATGTTCCTTGGGCATAATGAGGCACTGAACGACTTAAGGTTAAATGGATTTTTAAATCAATAAATACAAACCAGGAGCCAACACAATGTCACAATTTTTCCTTCTGCCCCTTTCTTTTTAGAACAAATATTGATGAGAAGCATTTCAATAGCAACCTTTCCCATGGAGAAATTCTTCATGATGTCCAACCTGAACTTCCCCTGGCATAGCCTATGCCTATTTCCTTTTGTCCTGCTCTTGTTCCCTGGGAAGAGCCCAGATTCCACCTGGCTTGACTTTTTAAATTTTTTTTTAACTTCAGGTTTGTTTGGAAACAATCCTTGGCTGAAGCACAGCATCAGCACAAAGGGAATTTGGTGACCATGAAATAATTAAAAGTAAAATAATGTAGGCTAAGGCATTTTACTTAGAGAAGTAAAATAATTCCCAAGATTACTGTACTTAACTTTAATTTCTTATACTCAGTGTAGACAGTTCCAACTGTGCTGATTTGCTGCCAACAGTGTTTTTGCCATTTCAGCATCTGGAAGCCTTGCTGTTAAATAATCAATATATATTATTAAAAATGGAGAAACATTTACTAAACTTTCCTAGGAGATTTTCCTGACATGCTTTTGACATCCCTTTGTTAATGAAAACTTTTTTCAAAAGTTTTCAATTTATTTGCAGAAGGAAGAGGGCAGGAGAAGAGGCATTTCTCGTTCCAAACTTCTCAAAATTAACGAGATAGAATAAATAGTGCTTAGCAAGAAAAAATGTTGAATTTAGCATATTATGATATTACTTCTTTTAATGTTCTTCAACTTTTTTTTTTTTGTGATCAAAAGAACTTCAGACTACTCTAACACCAATGGAAGTTCATGGGGAAAATCCCATTTCCTGTTTTGAACAACTGTAAGTTGCATAAGTAATGATTTTTTTTTTGTTACAAAATACACTGAGTGCTTCTGAGTTTTTCCTCTGTCCTTTTTTGTAGATTAATAAACTCTTCAAACCTTTCTAGATGCAATCTGATATTTCATAGGCTGGTATTAAGAGACTTGTCATTCCTTCAAATTTCACAATCCAAGCAAAGCATTCAATCTTTTCATCTTTTTCCATTAATAAAAATATTTTGTTTATTAAAAAGAAGAAGGATCATATTCTAGACATCTCTTATCCAGGGCAGATTGGTGACTTCTTAGTGTCACATGAATACTAATCTTAGCTTTTGCAGTGCCCTTGTATTCATCCAAGGAGATATTCTTTATTTTTGAAAGCAAAGAGGAAGAATTCAAATACCAAGAGGTTTAGTTGGGTATTTGGTGGCCAGTGGAGGTGAGTTTTCTTCAGAATTAAGGTTCTGATTAGAGGAGTCTGGCTGGCAATGCTGATCATTCGGGAGAGTGCAAAATCCCATTTTGAATTGTAAAGCTCTAACAAATGCTCCTCATGGAGGAGGAACACAATTACTGGAGAAGCATTTTGCAGGTTTTTTCAAACACTTCAGTACAGGAACATTTGCTGCCTCCCTCCCAAGTCACAGGCATACAACTCTGGGATTAATCATTCTCAGGCTAAATCCTGTCCTCACAATCTCCTCTTTTAAAACTGTGCTTACAGAGCAATCCCAGCTGAATTCGCCACGAGCAGGAAAATTTCCTTTGGGAGCTGCTGCTAATTCAAGTGACTCAAAATAGCTCATTCAAAACAATTGTATTGTTTATTCACCCAGAAGAACACAGGAAGGCCCATTCCTCTGAGAGCTACAGAAACTTTCCCAGTTTTCTGAAAGTTTAAGAAGCTCAAGCTTGACCCAAATACCTTGAGTTCAGGAGACACAGCAGCTCTCTCCATCCATAAATTTTGCTGGAATATGAGTGCATCCACTCATCCCTTCCCAGTTTGGGGTTGCTCTGCCCAAGAGATATCCCTGAGAGATGAACAATCAATTTCTGCCAAACTGGCCAATAATAGCATAATTTAGTTTAAGAAAGTGAACAATGGTTGGAAAAAAATGTCAGTTTTAGTTCCTTATCAGGTTATTTGTTAGCAGCTTTAATTTAAATTTAGGAGTAAAAAAAACATCTGACTCATGATTTAATCTACAGTGATTACTGAAATGATGTTTATTTTAGAGAAGGGAAGGCAGAGGCTTATGTCAGGATAGTTCTCAAATATTTTAATTAGAAACTGCTGGAACACTTCTGGGCATTTTTACTGCACTTTTGTGTAATAAAAGGGCTTAGATAAAAGCAAATATTGTGATTTGTGCTTGTCCCAGAGTTCACCAACTTTAGGACATGTGGATATGTGCTGGTTTGTGCTGCCTTGCGAAGTCAGGGCCCCTCCTCTCTGACAATTCCAGTTTTTCCAGGGTTAGAGTCACCCTGTCAGCTGTGTCATGCCATCAATCCATTTACTGCTGCCACTTGGGGGGTTTGTGTCATCCTTTGGCTCCACTATTACACCTAATTCTTTTATTTTATTTGATTTTGCAGCCCTAAAGTATTAAAGGTGCCAAATTTCAAAACATGACCAACATTACCAAGTGTAACTTCTTTAAAAATGTTGTTTCTTGTAGAGAGCTTCCTATGCTAAACCTCGTACCACCCACCCACCAGCTTTTCCTTCTCATTTTGGCTAAGATCAACATTATTTAAAAGGCACTGCTTTTAAAGTTTGGAAGTGAAAAATAATTTCATTTTTCTGTTTTATACTTTTTTTAAATTTAAAAAAAAAAGTGCTTATCTTTTCTGTCTTCCACACACAAGTCTGGTGCTAAATATAGACAGGAAAATGAGATTTCAAAGATGTTGTATCTGGACTTACTCTACGAAAAAAATACATTTTCTATTTTAAGTGGTGGATTTGTTTAAGTTAACTTGATAAAAGCTGGAATTGGTGACAAGATGATTTAATACAACCCTTGCTAACAAGTTGCAGACATTACCAGTGTGTCAAAACAGCACTGCCAGAGGCATTCTGGCATCATGCTGGACTGGTAACTCCAGAGCACTGAAACAGCTCCTGGCAGCTCTTTTATTCCTGAGTGCTGCTGATTAAAGGCAGCTTCAGTTACTGTTTTCTTTCCTTCCAGACATTTTCATTCACATACACTATTATTTTTGCTCACAAATAGAGAGGTAAAGATTTTTAAATGAATAAAAATAAAAATGTAAAAGCTTTAATAAAAATTAAAAAGTAGAAGCCTGTGTCTTGACTGGATGTGAACCGGAATTTTAGAATTCTTTTTTCTTCTACAGTTCAGCTGCTGTGTCTCTGTTGTGATGCACAGCTCAGGTGCACTTGGCACCTCAGGAATTTTTGGATGTTTGCTCTTTGTCCACCTCCTTCAGGAGATCTGTCTATGAAAGAGCTTAGAACTGCTATGGGAATGAATATTCCTGTCATTTCAATAGATAGAAAGTGACATTTGCTGAGAGATATATATGTAAATATTTTTTTATGAATAATGTTGGACTTGAATTTCATTCCTTTGATTTTAGGAACCCGTGGAACTAGACCACAAATGCTATGCAAAACCTTCAATTTTGATCTGAAATAAAAGTGACATTAAATTTTAAACTGTAGTTTATCCTTTCCCATTTCTGTTCAAGGTGTTGATAATGTCCAAAGATTTCTCCTGTAAGCAAAGAATTTGCAATTAAAACTTATACTTATCCTATCATGAAGAATGCTTTCTGAAACAGTTGCAAGCTTTAGATTAGGTTTTCAAATTATAACAGATTTCACATCAAAGGTGTGATGCTGAATTTTACTCAGAAAATTTGCTATTTCGATTACTTATTTTTAATTGGCTTTTTTATTGTTTGACATATCTTTTGTATAGGCAAATGTGGGGGAGAGATTTGTGTAAAATGAGATGGGAATTTGTGTCTGCTGGAGCCGGAAGCTCAAAACCTGAAGCCCTGAGGTTCCTGACAGGAGGATTTGGTCACATCGTTCTCATCCCTGGAAGGACATGGAGTGGTGAGTAGTGGATTTTGGGAGTGTGTCTGTGTGCTTGTGCAGACAGCTGCTGCTCATGATGCTCCAGCCCGTGCTCCTGCTCAGCTGGAGCATTGGGAAATATATACATAGGGTTGTTTGAAGTGTTTAACTCACCAGAGCTGCTTCCCAAACCTGAGCACAGCTGCTGTTGAGCTGTGTTTGTGCTCAGTGTGGTGCAGCTCCCTGAGCACAGGTACCTGGTGCTGCTCTGGAAGCACCAGTGTGACCAGGACATCCAGAGTGGGCAGGGTGGGTGAACCACCAGCTGGGTATTGATGCACCAAAGTGTCTCTGGATATGCACTTTAGTAATCTGAATTTCTTCTCAAAACTCATTCAGAACTAACTCAGGAACGTGCATAAGACAGGACTGTAAAATGTAACTCTTTATGAGCTGTGGCTGCTGCTGGGCCTGTCATGGCCACCAGAGCCCTGCAAGGCCTAGAGCGTGTCCAGGGCAGGGAACGGAGCTGGGCAAGGGGCTGGAGCCCCAGCAGGGCCTGAGGGAGCTGGGCAGGGGCTGAGCCTGGAGCAAAGGAGGCTCAGGGGGCCCTTGTGGCTCTGCACAACTCCCTGCCAGGAGGGGACAGCCGGGGGGCCGGGCTGTGCTCCCAGGAACAGGGACAGGAGCAGAGGGAACGGCCTCAGGCTGGGCTCAGGGTGGGCACCAGCAGGAATTTGCCCATGGAAAGGCTGCTCAGGCCTTGGCAGGGGCTGCCCAGGGAGCTTTGCAGTGCCCATCCCTGCAGGTGTCCCGGGAAGGGCTGGAGGTGGCACTCAGAGCTCTGGGCTGGGGACAAGGTGGGCACTGGGCACAGCTGGGACTCCATGGGCTGGCAGGGATTTTCCATCCTCAGTGATTTTGTGACTCTGTTACCTTGGTGGAGTGAATGCGAAAAGTAAAATTTAAAATCCCTGAGGAAATGAAGTCCCAAAGGAAACACTGCAGCAAACACAGGGCAACTTGTGTTCTGTGCAGGTGGACAGGCCTTGGTGTTTAAATTGTTGGGACACTGGTAATATCTGATACCTGGCTCTAGATGTTGCATTAGTAGCCACAGATTTAAAGATAACTCTTGATATTGTCAAAGGACCTCATCATCTTCATTTTCCATTCTTTACTATTTATGTGAAATGTTTTATTTTAACACTGCACTACACATTTGTGTCCTAAAGTTTAATATGTGTAATCACACAGCCAAATGCAACAGATGTGTCTGTTCTGTGGTGTATTAAAACCACAAAAATAAATGAAATGGGCTCTTAGCTTGTACTCTTGAATTATCCATTTGAGCATTTTAACTGGCAGACTCCTTCTAATCCCCTGACAGCACCTGGAGGGGTGCTGGTAGATCACCAAAGGGATGGTGGGAGGATGTGACACATGACACTGGGGCAGGATCTGAACTCAGACAAATGAAATCTGTCAGCCAGCTCCTCACAGCCTGCCACAGCTCTTATCAGTGCTTGGTTGAGCTGGCTTGATACACAGACTTATTGTATTATTTGGCTGGTTTGATTTTCCTTTTTGTGACAACCTTACCCTGGAGACCATCCATCTCTTTGCACTGTTGGAGAATGACTCAAACTGAATGATATTTCAATATAATTTATAGTCCTACGCTGTAAACAGAAGTGATGGTTGCTTCTAAGCACTGTGAAGAATTTCAATAGGTACATTGGACTTTTGTTTTCTTGGAAGGCTGGAAATACTTTGGAAATACTTTGGGAAATTTTTCATAGCCTAGAGTAGTAAGTTTAATAGCTATGAAAAACCCTACAAAGGTCAGGAATTTTTTCCATATATGCCCTGGCTGTCAATGGTGTGTGTGAACAACTACAGCTGCAACAAATTATTTGCCAAAAATTCAAATGGTAGCTATTATCAGCTTTCAGCTTAAAAACACAGCTCTGATCAGACATCCTGAGAGGAACATCCCCCAACCTGTGCCCATTCACTTTTGAGCAGGTTCAGTTTTCACTCCTCCCCATGAGCAACATCCTATTTTTGCTCTGATTTCCAACAGAAATAATGATCTTTCAAATAACAAATTTGATTGATCAATCCTTTTTAACTGCATAGCACAAATAAAAGGTTTAGTGTTTATATAAGCTGTGGCTGCCCCTGGATCCCTGGCAGTGCCCAAGGCCAGGTTGGACAGGGCTTGGAGCAGCCTGGGACAGTGGAAGGTGTCCCTGCCATGGCAGGGGGTGGAACAAGATGAGCTTTAAGGTCCCCTCCAAGTCAAACCAACCTATGAGTCTTGGATTCTGTGCAATCATTAAAAGTAAATTTTAGCGTGTGGAGTTTTCTTTTACTCTAATTGTTCAAGTTTCAAAATATTTTTGAAATATACCACAGAAATATTTTTTAATGAAACAGCTTGCACTTCAATGTTTTATTTTTCATTTTAATAATGTAGTTACATGTGTAAAGTACAAAGAGAGGCAATGTACAAAGGCTGTAACTGAAATAGAAATGTATAATATAACACAATAGTGATCCTATTAAGTAATTCTATTTGCTGATGCAATAGAAGGCAAGTCAAAAATGCACAGTCTTTTTTGTACACCTGTCAAATGGCTCTATAATAATTCAAATGCTGACAACAGGCATTGTTCACTGATGGGCAAACAAAGCAACTATTTCAGTGTTTGATCCAATTTTTTTGATTGTGACTATGTTAAATGACATACTGCATCAAACATTTACAAAAAACAAGGGAAAAGGGTTTTTTCTGTTCTATATTCAAATGAGCTAACAAGTGCTGGCACATTCACAGGTGCCAACAGCTAATTAAGAAACAGTGGAAACAACTCAAATCAAGGGGATGAGTTTTTGTGACCAAAGTGCTGGCCCAGCCCAGGAGGGACCTGGAGCTGCTCAGAGAGCCCAGAGGAGGCTCCAGGATGGGCAGAGGGATGGAGCAGCTCTGCTGGGAGGAAAGGCTGGCACAGCTGCCATTGCTCACCTGCACAGGAGAAGCTTTGGCTGAGCTCAGGGTGGCCTTGCAGGGCCTGGAGGAGCTGCAGGAAAGATGGAGAGAGACAATTGCCAAGGGCTGGAGGGACAGGAGCCAGGGAATGGCTGCCAGTGCCAGAGGGCAGGGCTGGCTGGGATCTTGGTGTGAGAGATGAGTAATGTGATGATTGACTCTCACAATTAACAGGCAAATAGCATGTTTATAGGTTAAGGAAAGTTTTATAGGTTCATAGTTCTGTTGTACCCCCTTGTGTGGTTATCAAGGGACAGCTGGGAGGGCTGGCTTGTCACTGTGGTGACATCTGAGCTCCAATCAGGATTTGGGAAGAGATCTCCACCACTGGACAGTGAAGAAGGGGCCCATGGACAGAACTTTGGGAGGGGTTAAAGGGTTAAAAGGCCAAATCTCCATTGTGTGGGTGAGCACAGGGTGGGGAAATCCTCTGCTCCCACAGCCAGAACCTTCTCTCTATTCAGTCTTCTGTTGTGTTTTTGATAAGGTTTAATAAACCTTTCTAAATTATGAAAAGTGAGTAATCATTTCTGACATTGGCAATGAGGAATTGTTCCCTGTGAGGGTGGGCAGGCCCTGGCACAGGGTGCCCAGAGCAGCTGGGGCTGCCCCTGGATCCCTGGCAGTGCCCAAGGCCAGGCTGGACACTGGGGCTGGAGCACCTGGGACAGTGGGAGGTGTCCCTGCCATGGAATGAGATGGGATGATCCTTCCAACCCAAACTCTCCTCTGATCTTCCTAAATGTCTGAATTCTCAGATTTGAAAGAGTAAAATGCTGCTAAGAGAGATTTCTGAGGCTTTTCCTGGTCATGAAATGCTGCAGGGTGGAATTCCAGCATCACTCTCAGTAGGTTGTGAGGTGATGGCAGTCAGGTTTTGAAAACTAAACTCACTGAGGCTCCCAAATGAGACAGATCTCTTGATTATTTGACATTTGTATGTGTTTGGATGGCAAAGCTCAGCTGTTAGTGACTGTTACCTGTTCTTGCATTTTCCTGGTCAGTGTAAATCTTCTTTACAGCTTTCCTATGAGACCTTTTGTAGTTTTATTCTGGATTTTTTTCTCTGAATTCAGTCAGTGCCAGCTACATGCAGACTTCAGCAAAACTGTGTTGAGAGAAAAAATAATAAATTAGTGAAGCAGAGACAAATTCAACCAGGCTGACAATTCCCTAAAGATGATGATTTAGATTCAATCTCCTCTCTAACTCTGCCTTAGACTAACTTTTGGGCCAACAATAAAATACAACCAGAATTTCATCCACTCACAATTTAAGAATTTTACCTCTTTGTTTTCCTTTGCTTTTCAAAGAGACCCCTGAAACAAAATGAGGTCATTTCAAGTTGCAAAGTAAAATCAATTAAACTTCTGAAGTTCTAGAATTGATGGAGAAAAAGTGGCAAGTTTTAGTTTTAATTCGATCTGCATAGTTTTCTCAGTTTTTATTGCCAGGTTCAGTACCTGAGTCAGAAAATAAATCATTCACAGAGCTCTAATGATGTTTTCCTTCAGAACTAAGATTAGGCCATACTGATCCCTGAAGAGATACTAACTGCACTGCCCAGGAGTGGGAGTAATCCTCTCAAAATTGGGTATTGTTAGAGAAAATAATATGTTAAAATGATAATAAATAAATAAAAATTAAATAATAAAATTATAATATATAAAAATAATATGTTAAATATGTTAATAAAGTAGCCAGTCTCCTGGCTACTTTATCCAGAGAAGAATATCTGTATAAAAATAAAAAATAATTGTTTGTTTCTCAGTCAGTTTGTTTATCAAAGAGAAAGACTGTGTCTTTTGTCTTTTCCATAAAAATCCATGTATCATAAAACAGCTCTTCTGAGGAAATCTTTGCATCTTGTCTGGGAGTGTTGGTGCATTTTTGCATAAGCATTTCATACTTGTGAATAAGCAGCAGCTTCTGTAGCCCAGAGTGGCACCACAGCAGTATGTGTGCAGCATCCAGCAAATAAATCCAATTTTCTGTCAGGTTTGGGAGCCTTTTTCTGCACTGTTTTATGGCTAGCATGGCTTTACCTATGAAACATATCTGAAACAGTTAAATTGTTTTATATCTATGGAAGATTATCATGTGAAGAGATGCTTTATACACAGGTTGTAGGGAGGGCACTGAGCATGTCAGGAATATTTGAGACAAGGACAGGACATGGCCCTGGATCCCTGGAAGTGCCCAAGGCCAGGCTGGACAGGGTTTGGAGCAACCTGGGATAGTGGGAATGGGGGTGGAATGGGAGGAGCTTTAGGTGCATTTCAACCCAAAGCAGTCTGGGATTCTCTGATGCTTGCAGAGCTTTACTGGTTCCAGTTCTGAAGACTGGCACAAGTTATTTTGGACATCAGAGCTCCAAATAAACTTGATTTGATAAGCAACCAGAGACTTTCCTTCCTCCTTACCCTATCATAATTTTTTCTCTGTCCTCTGACACCACCAGTTAGTTCTGCCCTCTTTCTTTCTCATCAGATTTTAAATTTTCGAGGCAGGGATCATTCCTTTTCTAGTGCTCTTCTGTTTCCTCCCTTTCCTCCCCAAAACTGAGAACACAGTCAGAACATTAAAAAAAAAAAATTTAAAAAAACTCACCCTGTAAGAAAGAATGCAGTAGCAAATATTCCCTTTTCAAATAGAATCATTACCATAGCACAGCTATCCTTCAGCTCCCAGCAGCTGCAAATGGAACAGGGAGATGTTAGTGCTCACTTCCACTGATCTCATTATACAAACCACTAAGAGGAGCAAGGGAATACATTTGGAGAGCTTTCATGTGGTTAAAGCAACAGGGGAAATTCAGCCTTTGATATCCCCTTGTTCAGTATATCTGCCTCACTTTGTGCCTGCCCCTCAAAAGCAAGGCTGAAAAAATATTAGAGGCATGTTGAAAGGGATTGGAAAAATGAGAAAACGCTCTAATTAAAAGGACAAAAATACACTTGGAAAGTGTTTCTCAGTGTTTTAAAGTTCAAAACCAGACCACCTATCCAAATCTCCTCATTAAAAGTCAGATTCAATTTTCATGCTGAGAGCTTGATACCAGGTTTCTACCCAGCCAGACAAATACTCAGTGCTTTGATTTCTACATTACCAAGGTGACTAACAGGCACTGATTGATACCTGTGTTTGTGACCTGATGATCTAGGCAGGGAAAAAGTCAGCATCCACCTTTGCTAATTTGGTAGTGAAAGCTCAGAGGTCAGGAGATTTGTCCACAACTGCCTGGAATGCAAAGCACAGTCCCTGGCTCTGGAATGCCATGTCACCCTATGGAAACATAAGAACTTTTTTCTTTTCTTTTCTTTTCTTTTCTTTTCTTTTCTTTTCTTTTCTTTTCTTTTCTTTTCTTTTCTTTTCTTTTCTTTTCTTTTCTTTTCTTTTCTTTTCTTTTCTTTTCTTTTCTTTTCTTTTTTCTTCTCTCTTCTCTTCTCTTCTCTTCTCTTCTCTTCTCTTCTCTTCTCTTCTCTTCTCTTCTCTTCTCTTCTCTTCTCTTCTCTCCTCTCCTCTCCTCTCCTCTCCTCTCCTCTCCTCTCCTCTCCTCTCCTCTCCTCTCCTCTCCTCTCCTCTCCTCTCCTCTCCTCTCCTCTCCTCCTCTCTTCTCATTTCATTTTTCTTTTATTTTTCATTTTAACCCTGCCATCTCTGTGCCTTGCTGACTCACTCCTCTATTACAGGACCAGAACTATGGAAATTCTAGGATGGAAAGAAAATTTGATACTAGCCACAGTTTTCCTTGAGTAGCTGTAGCAAGACTTGAGGGCAAAACAAAGTATAAAAATCCTGTAAAAATAAATACAGTGCAATCCAGTTAAATAGGTGTCAAAACACCCCAGTAACACTCTATAACTCATTGCCTTCAGAGTGTGGCACTCTATAGGGCAGGCTGCATATGAAACGTGGCCCTTTGCATTTCAGGCTGCTGCAGAAATGCATTTATTTTGGTTTTCCCTGTCTTCCTTAGAAACTGGAGTTTGTGAAGTCCCTGCACAACTGGTTGCTGCTCTCCAGAGGATTCAGCTGCACAGCACTTCCTTGTGCAGCACTCCCAGCCTGGGGGAATGTTCTGGAATGTGGCAGAACAAGGAGATGTGTGCGAGGCCACTGTGGTGGGAACTCCATCACAGGAGGCAGCAGCATAAATAGCTGTGTGCTTCCCTTAAGAGTTTAATTAGTCATTGCATTTGAATTATTCACATGGAAAAGATGCACTGGGTAGCTTTTAATCTAATTAGGCTATTAGCTAATAGTAGCCATATCTAAATAGAAGGTGAAGATTTATTTCAGTCAATCAGGGTATACCAGTCTAGGAGGTGATGCACAAAGTTGGGTTCTTCCCATGCCCATTGAAACAGGGTCATCTTAAACCCAAAGAAACAAACCTGGAGGTTAAGCTACACCTTGTGGAATTTAGATCTACCTTGCAAAACTGAGTGAAAGTACTTACAGAAGGAGAAATTTGTCTCTTAATATAATAATTAAAATATATATAAGGAAAATATATAGACAGAATACATATAAAAATATATTTATTTATTCACTGCCAGAAAACATATCCTGTAAATAGGGTAATTGTCAGCTCTCACAGGACAAAAGCAATACCTGCCTAAAAATAATACACCTGCTTGAAAATTTTGCAAGAACTAGAATAATGAGGCTATATTTTAATTTTACTAAATTTTTGGGCCTTGATTCAAAGATTTATTTTACAGAATAAAAGCATTTAAGCAGGACTTAATATTACTGTTTTATGTCAGTGATAGTAACACTGGGACTTCAGTCTGCATTACTACAATGATTAATTAAAGTCCTTGTTCAGGATGAGTGAACATCATTATTGTTTTTAAATAGGAAAGGCAGATAAGCATTAGTGATTACTCCTCAATTCCCAGTCTCTCTTGTTAAGGACTAAAGAATACTAAAGGAGGTTGTATAGTTTTCATGAAGCTATAAGCAGAGCCAAGAATAATAATATTACTGTGCAAAGGTAAAGAGTGAGAGCTGAATGAGCTTTAAAATTAAAGCTACAAAAAATCTGCACTGCTGTAAGTGAAAACATTACTGTTATTTTTAGTAATAAGGTAAAGGAAATGTGGGCTATAGCTTTCTTTTAAACAATTTTTGGTAATTGCAGGATTTTTAGAATGCATCCCTGGATGCAGCTGCATTACTTAAACCATGTAAATAAACTACATTGCCTTAAAAAACCATGGAGGGGAATCCTGTAGTCTTGGATATTTTCAATATATCAGTAAGAATACTGAAATACAAACCTGGCTGCCAATTAACTGGTCATTAGAATTTACACACAGTTAAAATAAAAGTCACTGAGAAATGCTTCTGTTGACTTGGCTGAAATCAGGAATTAAAGCCATAAGAAGTGGAAGCCATTTACAGTCAGGCTTTTATGCACAAAATAACTTTTAGGATGGATTTCTAGGGAGATATGAAACTCCAAAACTTTTGTTTAGATTCATCTTGCATGTCCAAGTGGTTGGCTTTGGTTTCCAGGTAGGAGAACAGAGAGCAGATTTCTTTGCTCAGTCAAGCAGCTGCAAATTGTGCTGCACTTCCAGCACAGCAAGAAATGTGCACACAAAACCTTTCAATGCCATGATGCCCATAATGAAGTTAGAAACTGGGAATTACTGAGCACCTATGAAATTGCAGGGAATAGAAAGGAATGTTAGGGAATAGGACTGAAATCAGTCAAGACAAGACAGATTTAAAAGTTAGAGAAAATTTGAAAGCTGGGGAAATGTACATTCTTTGTTGTGAGAGGTTTCATACTTGCTTTTTTCACTGAAAAAAAAGGCTGCCCAGGGAGCTTTGCAGTGCCCATCCCTGCAGGTGTCCCAGGAAGGGCTGGAGGTGGCACTCGGGGCTCTGGGCTGGGGACAGGGTGGGCACTGGGCACAGCTGGGACTCCATGGGCTGGCAGGGGTTTTCCAGCCTTGAGGGTTCTGTACAAATCTGTTAGGCCATGCTCAGAACCCATGGACTCACGTGCTTTACTGAAGAAGGAATTTATCACCTCCTTTCACTGAAGAAATAAGGAATAGGTAAAAGTCTGAGCTTAATAAGAGCATCACACAGCTTAAATGTGGTCAGAAAGTAGGAATTATGTCAATTATCTGTGTTCTTCTGTGGCAGTTCCTTGACAGCAGGTCTCAGAATCTCCTTGTTCTGGCTCTCAGCCTCAGTCAGTGCTCTGACTCTGCAATGTAATTAATTGTATTAAGTGTAAGTGTCCTGCTGCATCCACTCACCTGAGCCTTCCATTGGGCTTTTCCCCTGCAAAGTCATGATTTCTTCCTGGCACCAAAATCCTAAAGAGGACAGATATGTAGTGGTGTGGTTGTGTGTAACAGCTGTGGAGGGAGCAACTCCCAATGGCCCCTGTGCCAGAAGGAATCCAACAAATGAAGTGTTGGGAAGTGTTGGGAAGGGAAGTGTTGGGAAGTGTTGGGAAGTGTTGGGAAGTGTTGGGAAGGGAAGTGTTGGGAAGGGAAGTGTTGGGAAGTGTTGGGAAGTGTTGGGAAGTGTTGGGAAGTGTTGGGAAGTGTTGGGAAGTGTTGGGAAGGGAAGGGAAGGGAAGGGAAGGGAAGGGAAGGGAAGGGAAGGGAAGGGAAGGGAAGGGAAGGGAAGGGAAGGGAAGGGAAGGGAAGGGAAGGGAAGGGAAGGGAAGGGAAGGGAAGGGAAGGGAAGGGAAGGGAAGGGAAGGGAAGGGAAGGGAAGGGAAGGGAAGGGAAGGGATGTACATCTTGTAGTGTCACAAGAGCAGAGCTCTCCTTTCTCTGCTGTCCTCTGTGGAGAGCCTCCAGACAAACCACAAAAGCACAGGAGGTCAGAGCTATTTCTAATTTATTACAGTATTAATGTAGAGCCATCAATAACTCAGAGAAATGCGTCCTGAATTAATCCCTTTAAAGCACACATGGTCTGAAAAGATGAAATCCCTATTAAGGGAAATGCATGCAGCAATAACAAAACCTCTCAAATCATCTTTCAAACAAATAAGTATTTTGAGAAGACTTTTTGGGCACATGCTGCAAAGAACAGCAAAAAATATTTGTGGTTCACACTGTTACCTGTCTTTCAGAAAAATATGAAGTGAAGCTGAGCTGAAGCTACATCACAACAATCTCAGGGACCAAGAATTCAAATTTCAAAGGAGATGCAAGCAAACAAAAATATCACCAAAAGATATAAGTTCACAAATAAGAAGAAAATAGGCAAGTGATAATGTGTTCTTTGCTGAAGAACAGATTTCAGGTCACATGAAATGAAGGAAAGATGGAAGATTCTCGTGGTAAAATGATTCTTCCAACAGGACATAAAAGATCATTAAATCAGATCAATTAATTATTGGTCCAAAAAAACATTTTTCAAAAAACCTTTAATATTCAGGACCCGACTTGGGTACTCAAAACTTATATGAAACCATTATGTTGCCATTTTGGCATTGTCCTTCCTTCAAATGGAAAATATTTACTTCCTTCAGCAACACTGAAGAACTGGAAAATGGAGAATATGGACAAAACTGCAGAATTTTATCACCACAGACGTGAAATCCTTCAGATCTTTGGTATGATATAAGGAAGGATTATTCAGTAGCTAAGGGTAATCTCACACTTGTGTTGGCTCCAAGTGAGGCACCAGATGCAGTTTCCATCCAGTTCTTTTGTTTAATCTTTATGAAAATAGAGCTGAAGTGGAAGATGATGCAGAGAGCTGGATTAGGGGAAAGGTCAAGGTCTGTTTCCTGTCTGGTTTTTGTGATGGTGTGTCTCACTACTGACCTGGCAGAAATATCAGAATTTTGACCCTTCCTCCAAGTTTCCTGAGGAGCCCAAGTAATTTTATGGGTTTTATTTCAGGTCTGTGGGGTTGCCTCGGAAGGGGAAGGTTTTATGTGTGTTTCTGTGTGATGGTACTCAAACATCAACCCTTAGAGGCTCACAGGTTATGTTTCACTCCTAGTTTGGAAGATCCACATTTAGATTCTACAACTGCTCTCTCAGGACTTCAGACAGTCATGGAATCCTGGAATGGTTTGGGTTAAAAAGGACCTAAAACCCCAGCCATGGCAGGGACACCTCCCACTGTCCCAGGCTGCTCCAGCCCCAGTGTCCAGCCTGGCCTTGGGCACTGCCAGGGATCCAGGGGCAGCCCCAGCTGCTCTGGGCACCCTGTGCCAGGGCCTGCCCACCCTCACAGGGAACAATTCCTCATTGCCAACATCCCACCCAGCCCTGCCCCCTGGCACTGGCAGCCATTCCCTGGCTCCTGTCTTTGAAAGGAAATGTTCCATACGTCTATGAATCCTTGTGAAATTTTATTATGTATTTTTTGCTTTTTATTAGAAAAATCTGGCCATTATATGTAAATGAGCTATTCAGTGTCCAGTGAATCCCTGAAGTCAGTGAAGATAGTAATCCATAGAATCAGCTTTAGTTTTTTGGTGTTTTTTTTTCTTTCCCTAGGTATTTTGGATTAAATTAGTTAAATCTGCTCTCTGTTCTAATCCAGTTGTTCTTTCCAAGGTGAATTTTCATTGCCACCAGAGAAGAAACTTTTAAGATGTGGATAAATTTTGCCTTCTCTGTCCCATCCCCTGATATGTTGGTTTGTTTGGTTTTCCTATTCAGCATCATGTATGAACACAATCATCTTTGATACCAAAATTGAGTCATTTTACAGCACAAAAATCATCTTGATTCAAACAAATCTACTCACTCATTTGAGCAGACATTAAAACATTGCCTCATACTCTCAGCTTTCAGCACCAGGTGAACACAGTCTGTCACTCAAGGTCTCCAAGCAGCATTAAAAAGAGATTTCCCTTTAGACTCCAGGATGCTGCCTGGCACATACAAATCTTTTTCTTTCTTTTAGTTTAAACAAAAATCCTTTACATTTCATTATTGGAAGATTAAGACATTCAATTTTTTAATTTTTTTTTTGTGTTTTGAGTTTAAAACAAACTCACATTTTGTTGACAATTCAATCAATTATATAAAGAAATAAAGGTTAAAATTATCAAGGTCATATATAAAGACTGAAAAGATGAAAGATGAAAAATGCAAATTCATAGCCATTTAAGCTCAGTGACATAAGTTGAGTCTAAGTTTTGTCTTTTATCCATAACTTATATATAACCTGCATCATACATATATATAATATATATATTTCCAGTGATCTTCATCACTCCTCTCAGTTTTCCTGCTCCTAAATAAGAAGTATTTAGGTTTTTATTAAAAAATTAGTAAGCCTCTCCAGAAATAAGCAAGGGGTTAGTGTTTCATCATCTGTTTCAAAGTGAAATACTGTATGAAAAAATAACCCTTTCAATTAGATATGTCTTAATTTTTTCCTCAAAACAGCATTTTTCAGTGATTTTGTGCAGTTTTTTTGCATTAAACAGTTTATTTTGTGGTAAGTGATGCATTGCAGGTTGCCCCAAGGCAGGGATGGTTTTCTCCTCACCATTTTTTCTCTCCTTTTCCATCTTCAAGTTCTGTTAGAAATCCACCAAGCCACTGCTCATTTTCTGAAGGTTTGGACACAGAACCGAAACACCCATTATTTTCCCACCTGTAGCAATGCTCACTCTGGAAAGCTAACTTCGAGCTGCAGAAAAATAGGTTCATTAAATGCTATTTGCACAATAATGCACCATGAAGAAGTTATTATTTCAGATTTAAATTACTGTAAATTAGAGAAGAAGCAGGATTAAAATATTCAGAGCAGCTGCCTGAGCTGGTTGCAGCTCTGCTCTGAGGATGGCAAGCTGAGGTGCTGGAGCTGGGCTGTGCTGCTTTGGAGCTGCAGGAAGGTCTGTGGGATGCCACTACCATCTTCAGGCAAGTCAGGGCATAACACAGCAACTTCTCAAAACTAAAGGCCAAAGCATAAATCAGCCTGAAAATCAGCCCTTTCACTTTGCTCAGGTGTTGTCCTTTGTTAAAGTCAAAAATGTTGTATTTTGCCTACTCTTGAACCTGCTCTTGCACAGCAGTAACAGATTTTTAAACACATGCAAAGTAGGGTATTCTTAATTTCAAAACAAAAAGGTTATTAATTTTCTTTTTTCAAGTACTGACTGAATGCAGACAGAGGGGACAGACATGAACATTCCTCATCAGTACTCATAAATTAATTTAAAATATAATAAAATCTAACGTTTACCTTCTTAAGCACTGAAATCCGTTGCTGCAGGATGTGATAATTTATTTTTGATTTGACTCTGAAATGTGAAAAACAATCCATCAAGAGCTGTGGCAATAAAACCACACCTCAATTAAATTGTTGAGAGAGAATGATTCAACATCTTATTCTTTTTCTATTATACTCTTTCATAAACAACCAGTTGGAATAAGGATAGTTGAGCAATCAAAATAAATGGGGCTTTGATAACCAGATTTTTGGAAAGCATTTGGGTAAAGTGGCAATTTATGCATCTTTAGAAGGATAATTGGACAATACACTAATATTGGAAAACTATACTACATGATTTTCCTGAGGACACACTAGGTTTAACTCTGTCAATTCAAATATCTCGGGTCAATTGCAGAATCAATTTTGTTTTCATGCTGCCTGTGAGGAAAGCTTTTTTCTGCTTAAGTCTTTTTTGATTTTTAAATACTCTGTTGTCCCTTGTCTTAGCAAATTTTCAAGTTTCAGTAAAGGCAGTGTTTAAATGCTGCTTCTAGAAACAGTCTGACCTTGCCAATCACTTTTTTTGCTGGTGGATAATGTTGGTACCTTCCAGTTTCTACTTATGACTTGTCTTTGAAATCATCAAGGGGAGGGCTGCTTCAAATTTTTGTCCTCCACCCCTCAAATTCAATATTTACTATCAATGTGGTATGTGTTTTAAGACATTTACTGCTCTGTATGGAATAGAGTAATTTTTAAATATATTTTTTTTAAGATTAAGAGTAAGAAAGGTTGTGCATAAAATATATTCCATATTATATGGCTAAGGCTTTATTCTAATTAAGAATTATGGGTATGATGGCTGTTATTACTGTATAAAACTGCACTGTGATTCCCAGGAGATTTAGGGAAGCTTTTCAACAGTTGGATCTTGAAGTTTTATTTTCTGTTTCAGAAAGGGAAAACTCATTTGAGGCTTTCAGGCTTCAGTGATTTTGAAATTAAGCTGCTATAGAGAACTATCACAGCACTTCTTATCCATGTGGAAGCTCAGGCCAGATGATCCAAGCTGGAATTGAGGTCTCATTTCTCACTTGCTGGAGTGTGGATTAATATGTCAGAGAGAAACTGTAGCATCAATACAAAATGCTTTTGTAAAAGCCTTTGCCAGCCCTTCACACTGCCCACTGCAGAGCAGTTTCATGAAATCCTGCACATTCATTGCTCCTGCACACCTGAGAATTCCTGGGCTCTGAGGCAACCCCATGAAAGCAGACTTGGAGCTTCTTAAAGTCCAAAGGTGCCAGACCTCTGCTGAGGGAAGATTTCTGCTGCTTTTGGAGGATGTTTGTTGTCGACGTGATCCTTTCACCATCACTTTCAAGCTCCTGAGATGTTTATCTATAGCTAAAAGTGACAGGAAGTAATAGAGAAATATGTCACCATTTGCCATTGCTTGGAGAAGGGACCAATGAATTTAAGATTTACAGTGAGTACATTGGAAAAAATAAAGCACACAGTCATTTCCAGCACTAATTTATTTTGAGCAGGGGGAGGAGGAGAAAAAAGTAATACTTGTATATAATTAATTACTAAAAAATAATTACTAAAATATGGGCTAAGCAATTTTCTTCCTTGAAGTTAACTAAGAAAGCCAAAGGGAAGTGGATTAGGAGAGTTTGAATGGAGAACATTCTCCTTCCATCTTGTCACAGTGGTGTTTAAGATGAGAGAAATCTGACAGCAATGGGTGAGTATTTCCATCTGGTCAAAGGTAAATGCTTTCACATTGAGAACACTTCACCTAAGGCACTCAGAGGTGAATTGCTGAAAATAAGGCCTTTGCAATAAAAATATGAAGCACTGACACCCAATTCTATGTTGTTACTCAAATTTAAGGTGACTTACAGTCCTAGAATGTTGAGAGTTTCCTGATTTTGATTCCAAGCTGAACAATGACGCCCTGCAGCCAAAACTAATTTTTTCCTTTTCTGTTTTGATTGCATTTCCCTTCTGTAGAGAACAGTGATAATGGATGAAGTTGCAGGTTTATTTTAACACAGATCATTAACTGGGAAAATATTCAGGATGACTGTATCCTATTCATAGTCTAAATCTAGTTTATCAACCACACCAGGCAGTGCAATTCCATGGCTTGCAGGACAATTTTCCTAAAACGAGAAGCACTTGAATAAAGCAGAACTGCAGAATTCTGTGATCTGAACCTGTGTAAGTGTTAGACAGAGTTAGAATAGGCTGTGCTTTGCTTTGGGTCAGTAAAAATGGGTGCCAGTGCTGGCTGTACCTCAGAGCTTGTGGGAAATCGGGGGCTGATGGTCAGAATCTCTGTACAGCACTGGCTATCAGAATTTATTTGCCAGCCACATTTCATATTGCCCTGGATCACTGAGACAGCAGAGGACACATGACAAATCTGAGTGGTATTCTGGTTTAAACAGGGCTATAAACTGTTGCAGTAAAGTAGAAAAAATATAAAGAAAGGCCTCATTAGATCAGACCTGCTCTGGCTAGCTGTCATTTCTTCTAAGGCAAGCTAGCCCTTTGCAGGTTCCCATGTGAAAGCAATCCTGGTGTGAGCAGTTGGTTAACATCACAATCTAGTCCTGGGTGAAAAACAACCAGCACCTGGATAAACTGGTTTTATACCATTAGATAGAAATGGTGTAAACTATCTCTCACAACTTTCCCTGCATGTACACCCAAGGGTTTTGAGTGACCAATCAATACAGGGTAACAACTTGTTATTAACCAATAAAGTAATTGGCAAGAAAGCTCCTGACCAACTGGAGTCACACACAAGGTCTGTAATACTGCATAAATAAGAACTGTGTGAATAAAGAAGGGACTTTTTCCACCATGAGGAAAATGGAGCCCATGTGATTTATTCCCATAATAAACAGGTCCCATTGCTACAGATTAATAAAACCGTTGTCTTTGGTCTAAAAAAGAACCTTAATTGGGCTGGGAAGCTTTCTTAGATGGAATCTGGCACAAAGAATTAAGGTACAGACTGCTTCAAACCAGGAATTTTCCTTTGTCAGTGTATATTTAAATTTTTCCAAAGGACCCTTATTCTGGGGATGTTTATTTCTCTAACAGGGTGTGTTCCTTCCCATTGGGAACAGGCTGTGGCTCCATTCCTGGTGTCCCTACCTGCCAGCAGTGTTACAGGGCTGTCTCTGGATCTCCTGGACTCAAGCCTTGTTCTGAACAGGCAGAGACCATTAGAACTCTGGAAAAAGTCAGATTCCAAATTGATTAATTAGCAGATCTGCTTTAGCATAAACCCTGTTTTGAAGGATAATAGCCGGAGTCTAAATTAGAAGATCTGATGCTGAATATCTTTTTGTAAGAGAGGTTTGTTTCACAGATGACAAAAACTCTGCTGGAAAGCTCTTTGAAGTCACAAGAGTTTTCTGTTGATGTCAAGAATCTTTGGTCCAAGCCTTAGAGTAAAGCACACTTGTGTTGTGGTGTGTTGGTATGTTCTGTTTCTCCCCCTTTGTTTATGATGGTTCTGTCCTCCCAGTTTTCCCCGCCCTAGTTTCTGTCCATTATTTAGTTACTATGGTTGCTCCCTTTGTCATGTAATTTCCCCGCCCTGTATCTCCTAATATGTATAATTTTCCCTCCTCCCTGGGTCCAGTCAATCACTCCCCACCACTCCCAGTCTTCCAGAATGTTCCTCTCAGTGGGAGTAGTGATTGGCTGAGGTCCCGGGGTCCCTCCCTTACAATGCATCGATTGGTTCTCCCTTACAGTCTATTATGTTAAGCTCGTCCCCTGACTTCCCCTGATTTGGTTCTTTGTAAATCCCACCTCCAGTTACCACCTCCCTTTATAATCCCATGCCCAACCTCTTTTTTTTGTGTCGCTCCCTGCTGGTCGACCCCCCTGGACATTAAACCAGTTTGGACCCCAGAGAGTGTCCAGCTCTTTTCTGCTCCGCCCTTTTCAGCAGCTTTACCCCGAGACCTCGTCCTGCAGGCACAGCCCAAGGCTTCTACCGCCGAGGGGTGCCTGAAGCTGCCAGTCCTGGGGCATTGCCACCGGGGCTGACACCCCCTGCTGCAGTGGGACTGTTGGCCACCTTCTCAGCTAGCCAGGTCACAGGGTCTCCTGCTGCGGTCATTGCTGCAGATTGGCGCCCAACGTGGGGCAGTCGCTCAGACCCCGTGGACGAGTCATCGGACCTTTGGACACTAATCTACCACCGGTCGCAGCAGGCTCCGTTGTAGGAGCGGCACTCCCGGTGGACCCAGAGCTACAACTCCTCTCACCCAAGGAGAGCTCCGAGGACGGAGTTCTGCCTCTACCGGATCTTCTTTTCGCCGTTCGTCTGATTGGTAAGCCCCTGCCTTGGGGGTCTTCCCTCCCACCTTTTTAATCTTCCTGGGACCTGAGCCCTGCTTTGGGGACAGCTCCCAACCCCTCTTTTCCTTACACCCCTTCCTTTGTTGCTTTAACTTTCCGGTGGGAGTGCTACTCATGCCCTTCTTGGGACCGGTAGCCTAGTGGTCATGCCCTACTGGGACCGCTACTAGAGAAGCTCCTACTTCCCTAAAATCACTTTCCTACTGTCTTGCTGTTGGGGGCTTGTGCCTACTTTGGGACCAGTCTTCTAGGCAAGCGGTAGCGTGGGAGTGGGCGGACGAGAAGTTCTTGTTTTAGTTGTTTTTTTTACTTCAGTTTAGGCGGTCGGTGTCAGCAGAGGAGTGCTCTTTTTTTTACTTTCTCTGTCGTTTTCTTTTAATTTATGCGATGGGTGCGCGTCAGAGCTCTCCTCAAAAAAGAGCCTTTCACCAAGTTAGAAGTTTGTTGCTTGGGGGAGGTTTGGATCCCCCGAAGGTTGCCTTAAAGAGTTTAGTAAAGTGGATTTTTTCTCAGTTCCCCAACACTACCCCAGAGCAAATTAGAGACCCCCTCTATTGGAAAGCTGTTTTAGCAAAATTAGATCAAGAAGTCAGCTCTGGGGAGGCAAAGCTTTACCCGGCCGCTTACTGGGCAGGTAAAGTTTTGTAATTGTTGTCTCAGCAGAGGGAACTGCGAAAAAATCCATCGGTGCTGGGGTTGAACCCCAGTTCCCCCGGATCTGTTGTCCCTACCCCGTCTACCTCACCCCGTGTCCCTCGGTCAGAGCCCTTGAGGGGGGTCCTCAAGGCCAACCCACAGCAGAGGCTCCATCTTCCCTCTGCCCCCTCTCGATCGGTCCGACCTGGCCCTCCAAAAGGAGGACTCCGAGGAGATCCTGGCCAGACTCCTCAGAGCAGGTTTTCCTACCCCTTTTCCCAACCTCCCCAGTACCCGGTTGACATTCCCAAGAGTGTTCGGTTTAATGTCCCCCCAGTTAATGTCCCACCGCCTCTACAAGATTGCTCCTATGGAGCCCAAGATGGAGGCGGCCACGTGCATTTTCCCGCCGATTTTTCCTCTCCTTCCCATAATCCCTTCGCCCCTCAGTCAAATCCTTTCCTATCCCAAGATCCACCCTTTCCTCCCCTGCCTCCACCCTCTGTTCCTCCCTGCGCTCCACCCCTCAATAGCCCCTCCTTCACCCTGCCTCCTGTCTCCGCCCCGCCTCCGGACTCCACCTCGGAGGCGGAGAAAATCCAGCCACCACCCCCAGTTCCGCCACGCCCATCAGCCGGCCCCTCCCAGATGCCAGGCCCCGCCTCTGCCTCCCTCCTTTCTGGTTCCCACGCCTCCCCTTCCGGTTCCCACGCTTTGTGTTCTGGGGGGGGGGGGGGGGGGGGTGGGTAACCGGAAGCCAGGGCGAGCCCCTGTTTTTGAAGCCGCCCCGGTTACCTACTGCTTGAGCGGGGAGGGGAGCTCCCAAGCTCAGTGGGTGCCAATTGCACAAGATCGGATCAAAGATCTGTGCAAGGCCCAGAGAGAGTACTCCCGGGAATCGGAGTATTTCCGGGGGCTTCTCTGTTCGGCCCTTGCACCGGGAGATCTGATCCCTGCTGACCTGAGAGCTCTTTTTTCCAGCCTTTTAGGACCTATGGAGTTTAGGGCCTGGGCGGTGGAGTGGGGGAGGGAAGTCGCAGAAGTTCTCCCAGCTCTCTGGGAGAACCAAGCGACTGCACATGACGCGGATGGCCAATTGATATCCACGAATCATCTGGTGGGTACAGGGGCATGGGCTGGTGGGGCGATTCAGGCGCGGGTGCTCTTCCCGACTCAGATCACCGAGTCCTGTCGGGCTGCAGAGAGGGCCTTTTTCAAGCTCCCAGCGGTCTTCTCTCAGCAAGACGAGGAAGAGCCCCAGCAGGGGCCACAGGAGCCCTATTTACTTTTCTTAGAAAGACTTTACAGGTACGTGGAGACTCAAGCTTCCGAGGAGGGAGAAAGGGAAAACCTGTTGCGGTGGATGGCGTTCAAGAACGCAAACTCTGAATGCCGGAGAGCCATCCGAACCCTCCCCCGTAGTCCACGACCTACCATCGAGCAAATGATGGAGGTCGTGGCACGAGAAGTCCCACTGCCAGGAGCGCCTGACTCCAGGCTGAAGAACAAGCGGAACTCAGTGGCGTTCGCGTCGACTTCCAGCGCCGATGAAGAGGATTACAGCGCGGCAGCAGCTGGAATGTCGACCCCAGGAGCTGCAAGGAGACATCCAGGGACCCACCCGTGTCATCTATGCGGGAAAACGGGGCACTGGATGCCTGACTGCCCACTGTGGCAAGAATTCTTAACATTTAAAAGGAAGGAGTGTCCTGCTGGGAAGCAGGAGGTAAAACAACAAAAAACTAGAAAGCGAGCGCAGCCCCTCCCTGCGCCATGATACAAATAAGGCGGGCAAGGTTACACCAGGCAGGGAGGAGGGAACAGGGAGAAGCCCGCCACATGCCTCTACTGGATGTGACTTTTCTATACCGGACTTGACTTACTGTACCTGTTGGCTTCAGCCTCAACCTGCTTTAACCACCACCTCTTCATTCTCTCCTTTTAGGCTGCAGCTGACCCGCGAAATACATCTCCCGGACACTGATTTCCACCTGGTGACTGCCGACATTCAACATCCCGGCAGCTGGAGGAGACTTGGACGTAGCAGGTGGATCATTGTTGGGGACACCAAACATACACCACTCAATCTTCACATAGTCCCGGGGTTAGTAACAACTGACCGGGACAGATTCGCATTAGGGCTGTACTGCGTCCAGCCCCCGCTTTCTCTCCCCAAGGGCCAAATCATCGCCCAAGCCATTCCAGTGCCGGAGGAGGTGCAGGATTCCCGGCCATCTAAGGGGTCCTCACCTCCAACGGTTGCTTGGGCCCAAGTTGTGGGGAGAGAAAAGCCCAGGCTGACATGTCAACTGTCCCTGGGCTCAGACCGTAAAATTGTGCGGGGGTTACTGGACACAGGAGCAGATGTGACGATCATTCCCTCTAGGGATTGGCCGTCACATTGGGATTTGCAAAACGCAGCCGGACACATACAAGGTGTAGGGGGTCTGAAATTGGTGAAGCAATCAAAGAGCATTGTACAAATTATGGGGCCAGATGGGCAATTGGCTTCTGTACGCCCATTTGTTTTGGATTACACTGAGCCCCTGTGGGGAAGGGACCTGCTAGCCCAATGGGGAGCCAGAATTGACCTCCCAAAGGCTCCCCAGGTTTTTCGGGCAGTGGCCACTGAGGAGCGCCCTACCTGGAAGCTGGATTGGCGATCAGATGAGCCAGTACAGGTAGTGCAGTGTCCACTTAATAAACAAAAATTGAAGGCGCTCAACGAGCTCATTCAGGAGCAGCTGCTCAAAGGCAACCTGGTGGAGACCATGTCACCTTGGAACTCCCCAGTGTTTGTCATCAAAAAACCTAATAAAGACAAGTGGCGGCTCCTGACCGACCTCCGCCAAATTAATGAACAAATAATTGACATGGGTCCCCTCCAACCAGGGATGCCATCCCCTACAATGCTCCCCCAAAATTGGAATTTGGCTATAATCGACAAAAAAGATTGTTTTTTCCAAATTCCTCTACATCCTGATGATGCCCCGCGTTTTGCGTTCACGGTTCCCTCCGTCAACCGTGAGTCCCCGGCCAAGCGCTATCACTGGCGAGTTCTTCCGCAAGGAATGAAGAACAGCCCTGTGATCTGCCAGTGGTACGTCGCTTCGCTGCTGTCTCCTGTCCGTATAGCCCTCGGGGATGTCGTCCTGTTACATCACTATATGGATGACATCCTCGTCTGCGCCCCAACAGATGATCTACTTGCCCATGCGCTTGACCTGACAACCAGTGCGTTGGTTGCTGCAGGGTTCGAGCTCCAAGCAGAAAAAATTCAAAGGATGTCACCTTGGAAGTACCTGGTCCTTGAAATCACCAAGCGGACCATTGTTCCGCAGAAATTGGCCATCCAGACGAAAGTCCAGACCCTAGCGGATGTTCACCAACTGTGTGGGTCTTTAAATTGGGTGAGACCCTGGCTAGGTATACCAACAGAAGACCTAGCCCCCCTTTTCAATTTATTGAAAGGGGGAGAGGAGCTGAGTTCTCCTAGGGAACTCACCCCAGAGGCTCAGGTAGCCCTGGAGAAGGTTCAGAAAATCATTTCGGCCAGGCAGGCCCACCGCTACCATCCGGGCCTGCCATTCAAATTCATTATTCTGGGGAAGCTGCCACATTTTCACGGCTTGATCCATCAGTGGGACAAGAGTTTAAAGGACCAGGGTCTGGGCGACCCCCTCTTGATCATAGAGTGGGTGTTCCTCAGCCACCATAGGTCCAAAAGGATGACAAGGCCACAAGAGCTGATGGCCGAACTGATCCGAAAGGCGAGATCTCGGATCAGGGAGCTGGCAGGCTGTGATTTTGCATGCATTCACCTTCCAATTAAATTGGTTTCGGGCCAACTCAAATTAAAGACCTTCAATGAACTGCTGGAAACCAATGAAATGCTACAATTCGCACTAGATAGCTACGCTGGCCGCGTTGCAGTCGATCGGCCGGCCCATAAACTTTTTAATTCAGAGTTTAAATTATCAATCAAAGGGATTCAGAGTAAGAAGCCTCTAGATGCTCTGACAATATTTACCGACGCGTCCGGAGCATCCCACAAGTCTGTAATGACTTGGAAGGATCCTCAGACTCAGCGGTGGGAGGCTGATGTTGCCATTGTGGAGGCTTCTCCACAAGTAGCTGAGTTGGACGCAGTCGTCCGAGCATTTGAGATGTTTCCTGGTCCCTTCAATTTGGTCACAGATTCTGCATACGTAGCTGGTGTAGTATCTAGAGCGGAATCAGCAGTTCTGCAGGAGGTGTCTAACCAAAAATTGTTTAATTTGCTCTCAAAACTTGTAGAATTAGTCTCCCACCGAGAGCATCCGTTTTTTATAATGCATGTAAGATCACACACTGATCTGCCAGGGTTCATCGCTGAGGGCAACCGTCGGGCCGATTCTTTGGCCGCGGCTGCTGGCACGGTGGGCCCGCTCCCAGATGTGTTCGGCCAGGCTAAGATCAGCCATCAGCTCTTTCATCAAAATGCGCCAGGCCTGGTCAGGCAATTCCATCTCACGCAGGACCAGGCCAAGGCGATCGTGGCCACATGTCCCCAATGCCAAGCCCATCAAATGCCTACCATCGCAGCTGGGGCAAACCCCAGGGGCTTGGCGAGCTGTGAAGTGTGGCAGATGGACGTGACACACATCCTGTCCTTTGGGAGGCTGTGTTACGTCCATGTCTCCATCGATACCTTCTCAGGAGCTATCTTTGCCTCTGCCCACACAGGTGAGAGGGCGGCAGATGTCCAGAAGCATTTGCTTCTGGCGTTTGCTGTCCTGGGCATCCCTAGGGCTTTAAAAACTGACAACGGCCCGGCGTATACCTCTAAGGAGCTGCGGAGCTTCCTGCAACAATGGGGAATAGAGCATAAAACCGGCATCCCCTATTCCCCGACAGGCCAAGCCATGGTGGAGAGGGCCCACCAGAGCCTTAAAAAGATCTTGGAGAAACAACACGCGACAGTGAAGGTGGAGACCCCCCACGTCCAGTTGTCAAGAGCTTTGTACACCTTAAACTTCCTAAACTGCTCTTTTGACAACCTGAATCCTCCAGTTGTCCGGCACTTCAGCAGTCACCAACAGCTGCAGCCGAAGGCCAGGCCTCTGGTTCTGATAAGGGATCCGGAGACCTGGCAGATGGAAGGGCCATATGACCTAGTTACCTGGGGGAGGGGATACGCTTGCGTGTCCACTCCCTCAGGGCCGAAATGGATACCGTCAAAATGGGTCAAGCCCTTCCTCCCCAAGCAGGCAAAAACATCCGAAGCTGTGCCACAGGTGCAGGAGGCATGTTGGCAGCGGAGGAGGAAACCTCACACTTTCTCTCACCTTTATTTTCTCAACAGGTTCCCTCCGACAGGGTCCCCTTCCTCTCCACCATTGATTCGCACCCCTTTCCGAGTCGTTTTCGATTCCCGACCTTCCTCCCCTGTCTCAGATTCTACCTCCGAACAAAATTTACTTTTTGAGACAGAACCATCTCTTTAAGAAAATATTTAAGTTACAACCATGCTTGTTTTGTTTTTTCAGTTTGTCTCCCTTTGCCTGGCCCACACCACACCAGAATGGCCCAGCTCAGCCCTCAACTGTGGCAGCGCCCAAGCGCTCCTTTACATCTCCTGATCTTCTGCCTCCTCCTTCCACCCTGGGCAGCGTGGATCGTCCCTCAGCCAAAGGTGAATGTCTGGCGTACCTTGGCTCAGGCGTTGGGGCAAGATCATATCTGCCTCGACGCAGCATCAGCAGAGGACCCGATGTCGTCGTGCCTTGTGGGGATCCCTTTCTCTCCAGGCGAATTCCCCCCCGCTTTTCAGTCAGCCCTTTCCCCGATTTTGGCCCGGAGCCTTACTATCCTTCCTAGTTTTGATTCCAGCAACGCTTGGAGAGACGGAGTGGTAAAGCTGGATCCTTTGCCCTCCGAGCCCACTGAACTCCACCTGCTCGGTTCCGCCAATTCCTCTATTTGTTTTCAATTTGAGTATACCTTTTCCCCTATTGAGAAGGGCAATGAGGTGGTGCAACAGAATAAAGCTGAATACCAAGCCTACCAGTGGTGCAAGGCCGTTTTAAAGATCAGCGGCCCCACCACCACGGGTCGCACCCCATACGCCCTTCCCAGGGGAGCATTTTTAATTTGTGGCGACCAAGCGTGGGCAGGCATCCCCTCTGGTCTGATCGGAGGGCCGTGCACATTAGGCAAGCTGACGCTGTTTACCCCCAACATGACTCAAATTGTGAATTGGAAGAAGACTAACATCACAGCAGAATTGGCCAGATCCAAAAGAGATCTTAAAGATCTCTCAGAAGACTGTGATGATGAAATTACACATTGGTCCCATTCCAAAACTGTCGCTTTTACCATTCTGTTGCCGTGGGTATCAGTGGCGAAGTCTCTAGGTGAATTGGGCCGCCTAGAGTGTTGGGTGGTTAAGCAAGCCAATTTGACTTCGGCTGCTATATACGACCTCCTCACAGACGAGGAAATAACAAGGAAGGCGACACTCCAGAACAGGGCAGCGATAGATTTCCTATTGCTGCTCCATCATCGTCAATGTGAGGAGTTTGAGGGCCTCTGCTGCATGAATTTGTCCTCAAGAGCTGAGGACGTCAGACACACCATCCTGAAGCTGAAAGACCAAGTCCATCGGATGGAGCAAGAAACATCAGATTGGCTGAGGGACATTTTTAAGGGCTGGGGCTTGGGCAGTTGGGCCAATTCTGTTCTAGAATCAGTTATGAAGGTTGTTTTAGTTTTATTTTTACTTTTGATTTGCTTTTCGCTGGTCCGTGGGCTGGTCCAAAGACTTGTAATAAGATCACAGCTCCAAGTGTCAACCAGGTGGTAGCGGGAGAATCCGCAGAGGGAGACACCTATCCTTCGGAGGCAGAGGAAGCCGCAGATGAAGAAGAGCCCGCTGCGCCTCCCTTATACCACCAGGAGCTGTGTTATGAAGAAGAGGACGCCTGGACTGATCAGCCCTGGAATCCAGCCTTTTGAACCCTTTCGTACAGATTTTTCCGTTCTTTTCAATTTTATTTAACAAAAAACGGGGAGATGTTGTGGTGTGTTGGTATGTTCTGTTCCTCCCCCTTTGTTTATGATGGTTCTGTCCTCCCAGTTTTCCCCGCCCTAGTTTCTGTCCATTATTTAGTTACTATGGTTGCCCCCTTTGTTATGTAATTTCCCCGCCCTGTATCTCCTAATATGTATAATTTTCCCTCCTCCCTGGGCCCAGTCAATCACTCCCCACCACTCCCAGTCTTCCAGAATGTTCCTCTCAGTGGGAGTAGTGATTGGCTGAGGTCCCGGGGCCCCTCCTTTACAATGTATCGATTGGTTCTCCCTTACAGTCTATTATATTAAGCTCGTCCCCTGACTTCCCTTGATTTGGTTCTTTGTAAATCCCACCTCCAGTTACCACCTCCCTTTATAATCCCATGCCCAACCTCTTTTTTTCTGTCGCTCCCTGCTGGTCGACCCCCCTGGACATTAAACCAGTTTGGACCCCAGAGAGTGTCCGGCTCTTTTCTGCTCCGCCCTATTCAGCAGCTTTACCCCGAGACCTCGTCCTGCAGGCACAGCCCAAGGCTTCGACCGCCGAGGGGTGCCTGAAGCTGCCAGCCCTGGGGCCCTGCCACCGGGGCTGACACCCCCTGCTGCAGTGGGACTGTTGGCCACCTTCTCAGCTAGCCAGGTCACAGGGTCTCCGGCTGCGGTCATTGCTGCACGCTTGCACTCATTTGTGCAAAGACACAATAAATCTGTGTTAATGGGCACGTACAAGCACAGATTATGTGATAACTGTGTGGTTTTTCTATTAATATATTCTCCCATGACTTTACATGTTGTTTCATTAATCTAAATCTTCCTTAGCACCACTTCTAATCTAGTCTGCAGGAGCTGCAATAATGTCTAAGCACAGAGAAAAAGCAGTGAAGTATTTGGTTTTTTTATTAAATGCCTATTGCAGTCCTTGATCATGAAGGTACCTTAGTTAAAACCAGTCCTAATTCAAATAAATATTCTGTGGAAATATTATGAAAGCTCTAATTAATCTAGCAATGGAATATTTGTTTAATCAAGGTATTTCAGAAATACTTTTACAAAGCCTGATAAATTACACTGAAATCCAAGGTGCTAGCAGCTATAAATGATAGCTACCTAAATATTCAAGTCATTTTACAAGTGATGTGTATGCAGAAAATAAGTAGTTTCTTTTTAAAACCACTAAAACTGTTATTTAATGCAAATGAATTATACAAAGTTCCCAAATGTGAAACTAAATTATTTTATGAATAAACATTTTTAATCATGAGGAAAAAAAACTGTCTAGACTAAAATTCATTGTAATGAATATTGTGATGATGCAGAGAAGTGATGACTCTTGCTATAAATGCTCACTAAATATGCACAGAATTATTTCCTGTTGTATGTGTGAATGCCTTTGAAGAAATGCTGAAATTCAAAGTTTTAGTGTCATGTGCCAAAGCAGGGATTTTTTTTCAGCCTTTTAAAATGCAGACTTGCCCTAGAACTTTAAGTCATTATGGGACATTTTCAGGGTTTCAGATCCAAGCTCTCTGCTTTCCTTGCAGCCTGTACAGTCCAGCTGTGAGGTCATTACTGGTCTTGCCCTGCTTCCTCTAATGACCCTGAGCTGCTGCACTTCTGCAGAACAACTGAAGTGAGTACTGCAGGCAGAGACTTGGCAGGGGAGGAAAGGAAAATCATTTTGTAAGTAGCTCAGGGTTCTGTAAATCACACAGCTTGGCCAGGCTTGGCCCCTGTAACACGAGGTGAATAAATATTCCTGGTTTTATCCACCAAAATCCGTCCTGTCCTTGCATAAGATTTGGAGCTGCTCAGAGAGCCCAGAGGAGGCTCCGTGATGAGCAGAGGGATGGAGCAGCTCTGCTGGGAGAAAGGCTGGCACAGCTGGCATTGTTCAGCCTGGAGAGGAGAAGCTTCAGGGTGAGAGTTTGGTTTCTTCTCAGCAGTACGTGATAAGTGATTTCCTTGTATTCATTTTGACCCACAAGTCTTCCCACTCTAGTTCTTCCTATTTTCTCCCCCATTACACTGTGGGGGGTGGAGGACAGTGAGCAGGCTGCTAAAATACCTGAAGTTCTTTCTCTATTCCTTATTTTATGGTACCAAACCTTTCTTTGCCGTTTTTGCTATTTTAACTCATTTATAAACTGAATTTAAATATATTATTCTGATAGAAAATTTGAAAAAATCATGGAAGAAGGTGTTATTTTGTTGTCAAAATCTTCCTTGTACAGAGGGAAAATTGGGGCTCCTCTTATTTGTATATTCTGTCAACCTGGTGAGAAGGAGCATAGGAACTTCTCATTGCCATAAAGGCATAAGGAGTGGAACTCTGCCTTTATTCTCAGAGGTTAAATCAGTCTGTGCTACAATTCTGTTTATTCCTCAGAACAGGAGAGGAGCCATTGTTATTCTCCTCCAGCCCAGAGGAGACTCCAGCCTGTTTCAGGTCTGCAGGTAGTACTGCCATGTAAAATTGTTCCATAAGTAAAATAAATCAGTGAAGCAGGAAGAGGCTAAAACAACTGAAATTCCAGTTTTTTTTTTCCTCCCAGTTTATCCTTTGCTGATGACCATTGTGAACATTGCAGGAATGTGTAAATGCCTGCCAGGGGGAGGAAGGAAGATGGAGCCAAACCCTTCTCAGTGGTATGGAGTGAAAGGAATCTCAGCAATCTGAAATGCAGAAAATTCCATTTAAGCATAAGAAAAAACCTTTTCACTGTGAAGACAGCCAAACCTGGAACAGGTTGTCCAAAGGGATTTTAGGTTCTCCATCCTTGGAGACACCAAAAACCTGACTTGAAGGCAGCTGACCACAACCTGCTCTGCCTGGCCCTGGTGTGGGCAGGAGAGTGGTTTAGAGAAATCTCCAGAGGTTCCTCCCAGCCTTATCCAGGGTGTGATCCTGTGCTGTCCCCTCCAAACTGTGAACAGCAGCACAGAAATAAAAGAAATAAATATAATACCTGCAATTAACATGGGACAATGTCACTAGTGTGCATAAAATGCCATCTGAAAGTGCCTGAAATGATGGCTTGTGAAAATAAATTGCACTCCAATCACCCAGCTGCAGACAATTTCAGTAAAAACATTACTGAGCTGATATGTGGGTTGATGGTGTTTCCACTGGCCGTGGTGTGCAAACCTCCTATTATTTTCTTAACAGAGGCTGCATAATGTTCATCTTTAGAAAAGCTATTGCAGAGATTTGTGGAAGCATAATATGAAAATAAGACTAATGGATTACCTGGGAAAGCGTTCCTGTTACTCACAGCATAAATCAGAGATCAAATGGTTATTCACCTTAGCATGGCTCAGGCTCCCTCAAGCCTTAATGCAGCTTCTGTTTTCAGAAATGAGCCAAAGTACAAATTCCATAGCCTGAACATAAGAATATTATGAAAAATAACACCTCACAGAAAGACTGAACAGAGGAAGGCAAATACATTGGAGAGATTACCTCATGTCTTCCCACGGGTTTGATCATGTGGAGGTAAATGCTTTTCTTGTACACAACAGGGTTTTGTCAAAAAACTTGTTGTTGTGAGACAGTGGAGCAGCAAGAGTTTCTATAAACATCTACTAACAATGCTTTGCATTCCTGGGAAGCAAATAAAATGGGGAACAAAGCTGGTAGGAGTATCAAGGCAGTAGAAATGGGATTAAGCACTCTAAATCCCAGCTAGGTGAATCACAAGAAATTCCTGAAGCAGACTTTATTCCCGGTCTGCTATACATTAAATAGTTGTAATTGTGCTGGTCTTGTGCTTTGTAGAATGACAAGAATTAAAATACTCTGAGGGGAGGGGAGAGGGAGAGGGAGAGAAGGGACCTTAAAGCTCATCCAGTGCTTCCTCTGTGCCAGGCTGCTCCAGCCCCAGTGTCCAGCCTGGCCTTGGGCACTGCCAGGGATCCAGGGGCAGCCCCAGCTGCTCTGGGCACCCTGTGCCTGTTGTGTTGTGTTGTTTAATTTCCCCAGTTATTCCCCCATTTTATGTATTCTCCCCCCTGTTTCTGTACAATGGTTCCTCCCTTCCCTGATTTTCCCGCCACTGCCTCCCCTGACAGTTGGTCTCCTTGGTTACCCCCTTCCCCCTCAACTGCCAATCTCCCTTGGTTATGTAATTACCCCTCCCTTACACTCCTTATATGTAAGTTTTTCCTCCTCCCTGGGCCCAGTCAATCACCCCTCACTCCTCCCTGCTTTCTGGAAGCTTCGCCTCTCTGGGGGCTGTGGTTGGCTGTGGTCCCGGGGCCCCTCCTTTATGTTGTATTAATTGGTTAATCCCTTATGCCAGTTATGTTTGTACCCCTCCCTGGTTGGCTAGTTGGGCTTCCCTCCTCTCTCCACCCCTACCCTTTAAAACCTTGCTTCTCCCCTCACTTCTTGCCATTTGCTGGTTGGCGGCCTCCCTTGCGGTTCGTGTCATCAGACCCTCAATAAAGCGGAGTTAGCCCCCAGCTTTTGGACGCCTCTTCCTTCGTCCTTCAGCGCTCTCATCTGCACCGCGCATCCAGCCCAGCCCAAGGCCAAGACGCCGAGGGGGGCTGGCAGTACATGCGCCGGGGGTGTCGGCCACCTCCCTCGCATTGGCTAGCCGGACATTAGGGCCAAATATGCCCCTAGGGCATGTGCCAGGGCCTGCCCACCCTGCCAGGGAACAATTCCTCATTGCCAATATCTGATCTGAACCTGCCTCCTGTCAGTTTCAAGGCATTCCCCCTTCTCCTGGCACTCCAGGCCCTTGAAAATAGATTTGCCAAATTTCTGTTCTTTGCATTGTAGCTAAAACCAGCAAGAGTCCAAAAAACAGTTATCAAGATGGTCTTGAGAATATTAAAGTGAAGAGTACCAATCAGATACTTTTGTTACAAAAATTCTTAGATATAGCCATTTACATTGCTCAGTGTTCTTCCATGCTGCGCATGTAAAAAATTTCAGCATGAGTTGTATTAATTTTTAAATTATTTTTATTTGGTACAAACTCTCTATTGTACTGATATTTCTAGGAAGATTATTATTATTATTCTGATAATAGTATTTTCACTCTGGGAATATCACTTAATGATGAATCCTATGCCATTTAAATAATCATGAGTCTTTTGAGAAAATAATTACAATATAATTTCTACAGAGAACCATTTAAATTTTGATCAGAGGTTATTAGGGTCAAACATGATGTATTGCCTATCAGCATTTTTCTGATATGATCAATCTATAGGGATTTCTTGCTCCATTTTCTAATTTTCTTTTTTTGAAACAATTTCATTTCAGATTGGGAAAATTTCTGTAGAAAGAACAGCTTTTTCTTGTCAAACTCTGAGTGATGTACGAGGGGTTTTGTTTTGTTTCTTTTTGTTTTTGAGGAAAGTATTCTGTTTTCACCTGAATATTGATGAGGCTTTTACCAATGACTTTACAAGTATCCAATTTTTATTGCCCGTGATTTTTTTTTCTTCCTTAAATATTTATCTTTCAGAAATTCAGACACCAGTGACATTTCTACAAGTAAAACAATTGATCTCTTCTTTGGTCAACAAATGCATAAGAGACACTCCAGGAAGTGTGATTTCATTGCTGACATTGATTTTGCATTCATTTCTATACTCAAGATACTTCAATCCGTGTGAATCTGATTTAAGGCTTTCATTCCCACAAAGCCAGGAGAACTCAAGGCCATATGTTTAAAGCTAAGCAGTCTGTTATTTGCTCCTCAATGAAGGACAAATGTGCATATTTAACTGTTTTCAGATGTTAATTTTTTCCTACCCTATTTTTAGGGAAAGCAGATCCCTCATAAGCTTTCTTCTGTTTGCTAAAGGCAGAGCAAAATTTTAGCACAAGGGTCATTTTTCATGACTATGAAGGTCAAGGTACTCTGAAAAATTTCCTTTCTCATTATGAAACCAGTCAGAGGTGGGAAACATTTTGTCCAAGTTGTATGGCACAGAATCCCAGGATCACTGGGGTTGGAAAATCCCTGCCAGCCCATGGAGTCCCAGCGGTGCCCGATGCCCACCTTGTCCCCAGCCCAGAGCCCTGAGTGCCACCTCCAGCCCTTCCCGGGACACCTGCAGGGATGGGCACTGCAAAGCTCCCTGGGCAGCCCCTGCCAAGGCCTGAGCAGCCTTTCCAGGGGCAAATTCCTGCTGGTGCCCACCCTGAGCCCAGCCTGAGGCCGTTCCCTCTGCTCCTGTCCCTGTTCCTGGGAGCACAGCCCGGCCCCCCGGCTGTCCCCTCCTGGCAGGGAGTTGTGCAGAGCCACAAGGGCCCCCTGAGCCTCCTTTGCTCCAGGCTCAGCCCCTTCCCAGCTCCCTCAGCCCCTGCTGGGGCTCCAGCCGGGATAGCATCCTAGTGCTATACAAAGAGCAGGGTATAGACCCGCCAAAGGTGCCTTTATCACCACATTTTAAACTGCCATAAATACAGAAGGACTCTGCAGGAGGCACTAAAGCCAAGTCAGCAGCCAAAGTGCCAATGCCCTGCGCCCAGCAGCGCGGCCCGGCCCGGCCCCAGGCTCGGTGCCGCGGTTGCCCGGTAACCGCGCCCGGGCCCTCAGCGTCTGTGACGGCGCCGCGGCCTCAGCGCCCGCAGCCGCCCCGATGCTCATTCGCACCCGGCGCGCTCACCGGCGGCACTCGGCCACTGCCAGCGGAGTTGTTCGCACAACAGTGCTGTCTGTGAGCGAGAACTCGCAAAACATTGCTCTGCGAGGGACGCCTAAACGTGCAGAACATTGGTTTCTGCCAGAGAGTCCTGAATTTCGTTTGAAGGTAAAGATTGACTCAAGTTGTACTTTCTGGTTTTGTCACATCTGTGCTCTGAAAGAGAATGCCAAAGGGAAATACAGGATGGGATAATGCCAGTCTTCAGTTCAGTGGCATGGACAGCTGAGGGGATGAACAATACATGGTCTGCTGATGGTGTTTTTTTCTCACTGAAGAAATGCAACATTTCCTAAATATACTTGTCTATACATTTTTTCCTATAGTATTTATTTAAACTACTTATAGGTGAATGAGTTCTGTTCAAGTTTCAGTGGGTTGTTATGATCTGGTTATTAAAATTATTAAGGAGATGCCCCTGGATTAAGGTGCAAACCGAGACCATGTGCCAAAGTCAATAGTTTGGATTTTATGGAACAGTAAATGTGAGGAAGAGCGAGGGAGAAAGAAATAGAAAAAGAAGAGGGGGAGGGAGGGGACTGGAAAGGAGGGAATAGAGTGACAGAGACAGATTTAGTAGAAAATATCACCATTCCATGGATCCCATCCCATCCCATTCAGTCCTCTTCTGGTCTCTGTGGTGAGGCCTCGCAAAATGTGAGACTCCAATGGATTAATGCAGATTTGGGCAAGGTGGGACTGCCCAGGTACCTCCCTGGGGTGGGGCAAGTTTGGCTCTGTCTCTTACTACTCTCAAATAATATAAAATCTTTAGCACCAGTATGTCCTTTGAGTCTGCCATGAATTGGGTTGTGGATTTTCAGCTCTGCTGTGTTTCTCTGCATGCCATGCAGTCATCTGGTGCAAGGCCTCAGGAATGGCTCTGGGGGCACTTTGGAGGTCTCTGCTGGGATATGACACCCCCTCAGCTGCCCCTCATGGGAATGTCCCCTGGATGTGGCCTTCTGGGGCTGGGGGGTTTTAGAGCTGAGCCAGTTTGTCTGAGGGAGGATGGTGTCCTCTGCCCCTTACCAGAGGTTGTGCCTCACCCCCAAAATTTCCTCCTCCCCCTCTGTTGATGGGAGGCTTGTGTGCCAACCTGGCCTCAGCAGACGAGTCTGTGGCTATGACTTCCCCAGCCTGAAGGCAGAGAGAGCTGATTTTCAGGACAGCTGCTGGATTTGACTTTAGTGGGGATATATTTTTCTCCTCAGCCTTGTTTACTTCTCCCCAGACCTGAGCTAACAGGACAATAGTGTCACCTTTATCTTGTCTCAGGTTCCCTTAGGCAGCTTAACTCCCAGTGCCAAGTTCCAGTCAGGAGGCATTTTCAGGGAATGGTGGGCTTGAGGGTCTCAGCTTCTTTATATAGTTTTGTCACAATGGGCAAAAAGTCCTTTATAGCGATACTTAAGCCATTAACCATAACATTCCAGTCTCTCACAAGTCCTGTGAGGAGCAGCTGAGAGAGCAGGGGGTGTTTAGCCAAAAAAGAGGAGGTCTACTCATGCTGGTTTTAAGTCATATTTGAGCTACAGCTTTGTCTGTTCAAACTATAATTAATAGTCAGCATTTTAGCTCCAGGTTTCAGTACAATCCATCTTTGAATGGAATAAGGTACCCATATAGTTCAAATAAAGTCCAGCTAGAGGCTTAACAACACTAGCTGCTTATGCCTAATGAGCACTTAGCTACTTTCAAATCATATAAAACCTTTAACACCAGTATATCCCTTGAGTCTGCCATGAATTGGGTTCTGGATTTTCAGAGTTCCATTGTTGTTCCTTCCAGTTCTGTTGAGGCGCTGTCACTCCTCTGTGACATCACCTCTTCACAATGGCTTCTGGAGTGCCAAAGACACCAACACCTCCAACACCTCGTATTTTGCTCAGGGAAAGACTGAAGGCTGATTCTGTGAGTAGCCCCTGGGGCTGTGTTAAGGCTGCAAACTGCCCTGCTCTCCCTGCTCTCCCTGCCCCTGCTGTCCAGCAGTGCTCTGAAGCTGCAGAGCCCCTCCCCAGCCCTTTGTGCCGTGCTGCTGTTGCTGGGGCTGTCCTGGTGCAGTAGGGAACACTGTGGGATGTGTCAGGGACAGCCCAGCGCCCTGCCTGGCTGTGCCAGCAGAGCCAAGGGAAACCAATGTACAGCTGAAGCCCTCAGCATGGGCTTCTTTCCTTCCCCTTTGCCACAGCCATTCCTTCTGTCAGGCTGGGCACTCACCTGTGCTGCTCTGACCATCCTGCCCTTGGGCACCCGGGCACATGAGGGGGAAAGCTCAAACTCTGCCCAAAGCCTTGAGAGCCACGGCTGGTCCCAGCTGGAAGAGCTCCCAAGGCAGCTGTTCCCTCCCAGCTCCTGGGTGGGCACAGATGCAGCCCTGCAGGCAGCACTGGATGGAGCCAGGGCCACAAAGGGCCCTTGCTGTCTGCAGCTCACTTGGCTGAAGATGCCCCACTGCTGAGGCTCTGCCAAGGAGATCCCTCTGTTTTCTTCTGTCCAGGGCTCTGTCAGCCCACACAGAGAAAACCAATGCTAATTGACAGAGAGAGCTAAAACTTGGACACATTCCTGTGCACCTCACTCTTGGTACAGCTTTTCTTGCTTGCTTCCCTTGGACTCAGCCAGCAGTGCTATCTGCTGGCTGTGAGTTTTGAGTGTTGTGCAGGGATGGAGTTTGGGCAGTTCTGAGAGCTCCTCCGCACTCTCTGAAAAGGTCACTGCCTCAATCCAATGAAAGAGGAAACAAATGCCCAAAGAGCAGAAATCCCCAACCATGTCCCATCAAATCACAGAGAGACTCATGGGACACAGCCATGTGGCTGGAGTATGTGTGTTCCACTCTGCGTTATTCATTTATTGTTGCTGAGTATTTCAGCAGCAAACTTCCAGGGCTTCCAGAACTGTGCTAGTGGCTGTGATCACAAATCATTCATCAGTAGTAAGTGAACAAGAAAAGCCTCCATGAGCAAGGGCATTTCTGAGACTCTTGCTGGTTTTTTGCCTTCCAGCTGACTCCCTCTGCCTTCCAGAAGGAGATGTCTCTCAGCACCAAGCAGAGGCTGGCCAGAGCTAAGAAGCTGAGTCTGCCTCCCATTGTCCAGCCTCAAGACAAGCCTGGGACCTCCCATCACAAGGTAGCCTTTCCCTGCCCTTGCTGTTTGATGCGATAATGGAGGAGGATGCCAAAAGAGCAGCTTGGCTTGAGCCTGCTCAGCCTGGTCCAGGAGCTTTTGGTCAGCCCAGGGCAGAGGTGGAGGAGCCACTGTTTGCCCAGCGTGGGCTGGGCTGATGTGCTCACCCAGAGTCTGCACTTCACTGGGGATCAGAGCAGAATCTTCCTCCCAGCAGCTGAACCTGTCTCTGCTCTCTCTGGCCTCTCCCTGCAGTTCTCAGCAGCTGCCCCAGAGCAGCGCTCGTTTCAGCCTTGCCCACCAGAGGTGGTGTTTCAGAACTACAGCCCCGGTGAGGTCTGTGAAGTGCCGCTGGTTCTGAGGAACAGGGACAAGGTGAGTGCTGGGACTGGAGGTTCAACGCTGTGCTGGAAGAGGAGAGCAGAGAAGGATGGTTAAGGATGGCACCAGGGCATGTCCACCTGTGCCATCACAAGTGGCAAAACCATCATTCCATGTCTGTCCTGCAGGTTCCTCACTTGTTGAAGGTCACCTTGAAGAGCTCACCTTATTTCCAGCTGGTGGGCCCCAATGACGTGTGCCGCAAGGTGCCACCGGGCCTCTACACCACTGTCCGCATCCTCTTCACCCCTGGGCAGAGAAAGGTGAGTCTGGAGGGCCCAAGAGGTTGCTGTTTGCAGTGGAAAGTGGACCTGCAAGGCTGGACTCAGGGCATCTGGCCTGGCTTTTGAGGACCTGTTTGGTTTCAGAGGATCTAGAACTGGAAGATGCTCTTTGCCCATGCTAAAGATGGAGATAAAGGCTCTGTGCTGAGACAGTTTCTTTTGCCACAGGATTATTTCCACCACCTCCTCTGCACCACTGAAAATGAAGAGTTCATTGTGCCAATTTGGGCCATCGGTGGCCGAGCCATCCTGGACTTCCCTGACCAGCTGGACTTCTCCACCTGTCCGGTCAAGTACACGACCCAGAAGACCCTGCTGGTTCACAATGTTGGAAACCGGCCTGCTCGTTACGAGCTGAGCACCCAGAGGTGAGGCAGCTCATCTGTCCTTGTACAAAGGATATCACCTTTGGGTGATGGCAGAGTTGGGAAAGAGCAGCAAAAGGAACCAGAGCATCAGAGCTGCTGCCCTGCAGCCCTGGCTGGAAGTGAGCAGGACGTGTGGCGTTTGCCGTTGCTTCTCATGGTTTAAGCAGGATGCAGCCTTTGAGCTTTCTCTGTCTCAGATTTCCTGGAGGGTGCTGGAACATGTTGGTAGCTGGCTTGCACCCTCCTGAGCACAAGCAGCTTCTGAAATGCTTACTCACCACTGCCAGCCAAATAGACCCATTCTCTGGGAGGCCACAGGCACGTGGCTTTCCAGTGGTCCCCGCATCAGATGCCCAACATGAGAAGACAATCACTGTTTCTCCTGTTGGCTGAACTGGAGAGGGTAATGCATTTTTGACACCGTACCTGCAAGGAAACCAGTTCAGTTGGCTGGTGGTGTGTTGAGGGTTATGAGATCCCAGAGGTCTTGGTGTAGGAGCTGAGCTCAGGAATGCAGCACAGACCTGCTGTCTAACCTCAGGCAGCTGAGTGGCCTTGATGTTTTTTTCTCTGGCAAAACAGAGGTCAAAAGGCAAATTGACTTTTCTGCTGTGAAACGTGAGGGTCCAAGAGGAGCTTCCACCAAAGCCTGCCAGAGCTATTGGCAGCTCCAATCCAGGCTCCTCAGATGCTGCTCAAACAGGCTGCTGCTTTGGACTGTGCAAACATGTAGGCAGGAACTTGTAAATCCATGTACGGTTTTTCTCTGGGATTTCCAGATCTTGTTTTGTCACCACCAAAATAAATCCCCAATAAAGTCGGGTATCCTTTTACAATGTGCTTGCCAGCAGTTCTGTTGAGTGCTACAGAGCATGTTGGATCCTGCTTGATAGGGATTTAAAGAGTTTCTGAACTGAAGTAGATGAAATAGAGCCTAGATGCAATGACAGAGGCAAAGATGGAGCTTGTGAGCTGCTGACTCTGGACAGAATTTTTCAGCACAGAGATGGAGCTGCTGTAACCTAACAGACTGAATTTATTAGAATAGTTAATGCTGCTTGACGTCAGAATTAACTGACCATCACTTAAAAGTAATAGATATTAAGATTAGATGATATTTGAGTTTCTTCCTGCAATAAGTGTTAGTGGACACATGAGCAATTCAATTAGCCCTATTTTTTTGTCTCCCTTGGTGTGGGAGGCAACTTTTAATGAGATCAATTCTCCCAAAATCAAATCATTTAATAATGGCAGTTAAGACACCAGTGGACAAAAGAATGTTTGGCTGTAGCAGATAACTGTACCATGGGACTTGAAACAGATTGCAGCCTCCTTGCACACAGCATCTACCAAAAGTGCAGGTGAATGGTGCTTTGAGAGACTTGGTCACAAAATTGCCAGCTTTGCTCACTGGTCAGCTCTGTTTCTAAATTATGTTAGGAGTACTTGGTCCTTGGTATCCATGGCCATAACTTTTGCCCAGCTCTGTCAGTAAGGGGAGCTGATATCTGATGAGAGTAAGCAAGATGCAAATGACCCTTGAGCCTCATTGCAGAGAGCTGGATACAGAGTATGGGAGAGATGAGGTCATTTCATCCCACAGGATCTTGTGAGGGCTGGATCTCCTCACACTAGAGTCAGTGGCTGTTTCTGACCCTGTCTGTTCTGTCTTCTGCTGACTGTGGTTGGTTTGCTCTTTGCTTGCACAAGTGAGCAGAACTGGACTGCAAGAGGGTCCCCAAATCTCCACCAAGAGTCCTACTGTCTCTGTGTTGCAGCCCTTTCTCTGTCACTCCGGGCATGGGAACTCTGGATGTTGGTGACGCCGTGGAGGTGGCAGTGGAATTTCGGCCACTGAAGACTGGTGACCATTCCAGGTCCCTTGTTGTGCACTACGACACAGGTGAGTGCTGGGCAGTGCTCAGGGCACTCTGTGCATCCCTCAGAGCAGAGCCTGTTCTAAGCAGAAAGGCTGGTGTGGCCGTGGGTTTCAAGAGGGAGATGATGATACTTTTCATGGGGTTCATGTTCTAGTCATCTGGTTTGTAGTCATGCAGTTTGTCATCTTGATCCTTGTAGAGCTCCTTGTAAATGCCATTTCTAGAGAGCATGTCTGGTATTTGTTGTTTGCATCTCGCCTGGGAAATGCTCACCTGCAACAGGAATGGTGAGCTTGAAGTCTGAGCCCAGATGAATCCCAGGAGCTGGCTGGGAATAATGAAGCTTTGAAAGCTCTGGAAATGAGGGAGCTTGGTAGGGGTCTGTTCTAGAGGGTGAAATGCTGGCAGGTTGTCAGGATGGCGTCATGCTGTGCACATGCAGCTCTCAGCTTGTGATCCATGGACTGATCCATGGAACTGCTCGTTCAGCTAAAAGCTGTGACACTTTCTTCTGCTGCCTGTGGTGTGCTCTGTTCCTTGTGCTTCCATCAGCCAGTGAGGCGAGCAAAGACTCCCCTGTGCTTTGTTCCAGGTGAAGACACCCACACAAGCCTTCATGCCAGAGCTGTGGATGCCCACATCAGGCTGGACAGGAATACTGTGACCCTGGAGAAGACGTACATCTCCATGTCAAACAGTGCAACTGTGCTCATCCACAACCGCAGCGACATCACAGCCCGCTTCCAGTGGAAGGCTGTGGATACTGAGGAACAGGAGGAACAGCTGAGGCAGAGGTGGGTTTGAAAGATCCATTTCAGAGACATTCCTTGCCCAAGGGTAAAACTAACAAATGGCTTCAAGAGGTACTGGTGCTTTTGAATGGCTTTGGGTAAGTAAACCAGCCCATCTCTCCTGCCTCCCCCAAGCAGTTGTGTGCCAGGAAAAGCTGCCTGAGGTGGCTGATGGATTCTCCCTCAGCTGTGGCAGAGGCTTTGAGCCAGAAGGTTCTGTTGAGGGCTGCTGCCTTTGGAAAGCTCTCCTGAGCTTGCAAGTGTGGAGTGAACAAGTGACCCTCTGATCCATTTGGGACCCCATGGCTCAGGGTCAGCCCTTTGCTGTGGAGCTGCTCCTGCACTTCCACTTCTCTCTGCAAAGACGTGGCTTATTAAACAACCTGCTGGGTTTGTCTTTCCTATGCCTGCAGGCAGTATCACAGGATATACCCGCAGCAAAGGCACAAGTTGTATAGTTTTCTGAAGGAGCGTGAAGTGGACATCACTTGCCGAGAACGCCTTGCTCTTCTCAACCACACCTTCCAGAGTGAGGTAGCAAAGATCAGAGGAGATCCCATGCTGTTAGACGATGACATTTTCTCCCTTGTGCCAAAGGTAAATGATGGCTGAGAACCTCCCTTCCTGCTTCTCCCCTTCCTCTTCCTCCTCATCCCTGACTAAGGTCACTTGACTGATCCCTGCCTCAGCTGGCTTTGTGTGCCAGGAGAGAAGTCATCGGGATTCTGGTGAGGTCAGAGAGCTGGTTGCAAAAAGCATTTCTGCCCTGTGGGCTCCTGGCAGGCAGCAGGAGCCTGACTAAAGCTTCCAAACTCTGTTCTCAGTGTTATTGATGAGTGTTACTCACTCCTTGCTTGTCACTGATGCTCTAGATAACAGCTTACAGGACTGTGGTTGAAAACAAGAATTGTGGTGTCTGAAGATAAAGGTTTTGCTGTGTCCTTCTGCTTTAGGAGGGTGAGATCATGCCGAAGTGCTCGGCTGAAATCAGCGTGTTCTTCACGCCCCAGGCAGCCCAGGTCTATGAACGAACAGTTTACTGTGACATCTCAGGTACGGCTCCTTCCCCTGCCCCTCTCTGCAGTGAAGGCAGCTGCAAACACTCCCCCAGGTCACTGGGCTCCTGTGCCATGGCTGGGGAGGGTCTGTGCTCAGCAGGGCCCTGCTGGCACATGCCCACTGTCCCTGCAGCTTCCAGGGCATCTCCTCTATTTTGATTTTTTCCCTCTCAGCTGTTCTGAATGCTGCCTGTATTTAGACTGCTCCTCCTCCCTTGGGGAAAACACTCTGAGGTGCACCCAGAAGGAGGAAGAACAAAATTTCTGGCATTTCCTAAAGTTCCACACTCAGCACAGGGGTAGAAGAAAGGATGGTGTCTGTGGATGTACTGCATCTCCTGAGGGAAGGGAAGGGTCCCTATCTGCTCCTGGGACATCAGGAGCTGGTCCCATGCAGCACAGAGTCAGGGACTAGCACTAAGGCAGCCTGGAAAATGCAGGAGAGTAGAAGGAATTCCTGTACTGAAATAGAAATCTCTCCCCAGGCCGTGAGAACAGGCTGCCCCTGCTCCTCATGGGGGAAGGCCTCGGGCCCCGGGTCCATTTCCACTTTGAGGAACTGAACATCGGGGAGGTTTTTGTCAGAGTAACCCACAGATATGAGGTAAGCAGCAGGATTGGGGTGGGTCCTGCTGGCTCCTAGGGTAGCAGTGAGCCTTGTGGACCTGTGGAATTCCTGGCAACTTGGGTAGTTGTGATGCTGGTCAATTTTGGGGGGATTTCTTGGAATCTGGATCTTTTGGATGGGGTCAGAAAGGTGTGTCTGTTGTTCGTGAGACCCCAGGCCCTGCTTTTGGGCAGCCTTCTTTGGAGATCAGCTGGGAGGCTTCCTGCAAAACCACTTGACACATGAAACCAACACTGGGTCAAAAAGCTGCATGTTCAGAGGCTTTTGTTCCAGTCCCAGACACAAATCACCTTTGTGCTCAGGCTGTCCAAAAGCAGCTGGAACAAACTGGCTGCATTTGAGTTCAAGTCCATTGCAAACAGTTTTCAGCCATGTCCCTCCTGCATATTCGTGGGAGTCAGAGGAAAACCATCCACCCTCCTGGCTCAGCGCTGGTCAAAGCCCTTGGCAGTGCTTTCCCTTGCTCACCAGCCCCTCACCACACCTCAGCCATGATGTACCTCTGGCTCTAGAAAGAGCAAAGTGTTTCTGGGAAGGAGGCAAAGGAACTTCCTACATCTTTGCTTCTGGTTTCTCCCACTCCTGCTGTAAACAGGTTGGGCTGCAATGGAAGCTGAACGTGCCCTGCCCATGGTGGGGTTGGACACGTTTGAAATCTCTGTGGTGATGTCACTGGTAATGCTGTGATGCCCAGTGCTGCTCTAAGGGCCAGGTGTGAATGAACTGGGTGATGCTGAGCAGCCCCTCTGTGCTGCAGGTCAAACTGGACTGTCTCTGCCAGTGGGAAAACCCCAGAGTGCCTCTGGTTAGATGAAGTTATCACTGCTTTGAATGAAACACCCAAAGCTATACAAAGCTGTATTTCAATGTTGTATTTTTGGCTTCTGCCATGCAGCAGCACAAGGCATCTTCTGTCTGTTACTGGTGTTAATAGTTTAATTTGAAAGTGACTCAGACTTCTGTAGGAAAGGAACATTCCTCATGTATTTCCACTTTGCCTTTCTGCTGCTGCAGGCATACCTGATCAACAAGGGGCCTATTGAGGCTCCCTTCAAACTCATCCCTCCAACCACAGCCATGGGCTCCTGCTTCACCTTCCTGCCCCAGGAGGGCATCGTGGCACCAGAGAAGCTCCAGGCCATCCGGGTCTCCTTCTGTCCCACCATCCGGGGGGAGTTTGAGGAACAATTCTGTTTCCATGTGGCTGAATCCCCTAAGCCTGTGATCTTCACTGTCAGGTGAGGAGGGCTTTGGGAGCTTGTTGGGCACATCTGTAGCTGTCTCTGGGTGATCATCTTCCATCTGCCTCATTTTGTGGTGGAGCAGAGAAAAAAGGTGTTGCCTGAGGTGGCTCTGGCTCTGGCATCCCTTTAGTGTGGGGTGCCTGCTGCCCTGTGTGGGTACCCAGGAGCTGCAATGACTCCTCCCTGCAGGGATGTCTCCTGCTTAGGCTGTTGCAGGCAGTGGGATGGATCAGCTTTGGGCAGCAGCTGCTCTGGGATGTCCCACCTGAACACCCAGCAAGGCCCCCAGGGCTTTGAGATGGGCCAGCCTGGGTCATTCTGCAGCAGCAGCAGTGTTTGTAAAAACTCCTGTGAATAATCCCTGCCAGATGGGCAGCAGCAGCCTCAGCTCCCCTCTCATGGCCATGCTGTGGGGACAAGCTGTGCTCCCAGCTCCTGTGCACAGAGGGCTCTGGTGCCTCCTTTGCACAGCCAGCAAAGGGCTGATGTGGGAGTCAGGAGCTGTGCAGCAGGAACTGTGCCAAGGACTGGGGCATCTGTCAGCTGCTGAGCACTTTGCTTTGGCTGCCTCCTGCCCCCGTGGGTGCTGTGTTGAGCACAGGGTGCTGGGCTGATTTGAAACCCAGGGTGGCTCTGACAGCAGCATTTATCCACCCTTTCCCTAAGGACACCCAAACCCTTTGTGATTCCCTTTAACAGAGGCACTGCCTCCCTGCCTTTGTCCCTGCAGGGGCTCTGTGATAGGACCCACTTTCCATTTTGATGTGCCCGCCCTGCACTTCGGTGACATCGCCTTTGGTGAGTGTGCCCTGGGCTGGCACCGCAGTGTCAGAGCTTGCTGTGGTGCTGAAATGGAGCCCTTGAACATAAGAGCATTCATCACTCGTGTTCCTCCACCACAGCCTCTTCAGGGTGTTCATTCAGGGCTGCTGGTGCCTCAGGTACCCTTTTGTTTGATCATGAGATCAAACAGGACCAAAGGAATAAAAAGTGTCAGCATCACTGTTTGGCCACTTCTTGTTTCCCTTTTAGTAAGTGGCACCATAAAGAAAGGCACCGGGCAGGAATATGGTTCTGTAATAGCAGATCCATCCTGCTTAATCTGATTTCATTCCTAAGGTTTCTTCAGCTGGGGGCAGCTCTTTAATCTTTGTTTCTTTAAACTGTGCTGCTGAATGTTGTCTGCATGTGTTACCTCAGTGGCATTTGAGAGCGTGACATCCTTTTGGTGCCTCTCCTGCCTCCCTGCTGCAGTCACTGTTGATGGGCATGGAGAAGCCCTGGGCTGTGCCTGCAGTTGGTTTTTCCTCCCCATCTGGGTTTAAATGACTCTTGGTAAGCAGGCTGGGAGATGTCTGCTCCACACATAGCTGGCCAGCCAAGCCGTAGATCCACTGCAATGAGCTGTAGTTCAGATAACAAAGAAGTAAAATCCAAGCACAGTTTTATCCTACCAGCAGGATATTCACACCAGCAATCACGAGGTATTGATGCCTAAATGGGGATTTGTGTCATTTTCTTAGGTTTTCCTCACACCTTGAAGTGTTGCCTGTTTAACACCTCCCTGACGCCCATGGGCTTCTCCCTCTACATTCCTGGGGATGGCTTGGGAGTGCCCAGTGTTAGCAGCACTACTCAGATAGGCAAACCCAGCAGCCAGTTGTGGAGGAAGGAAGTTCGAGTTCTGAGGAGATTACAGGAATTTACCATAAACCCCCACAGCGGGACCGTCCGTGCCCTGGGATCCCAGGATATCAAGGTATGGGAAGAGTCCAGCTGCTGGGGCTGAGGCTTCACTGCAGTGTGGGAGGGCTTCAGCTCTGGTGCCAGCTTGGAGCATCCTGGGAGTGAGAGATCTGCACTGCTGGGAGGCCTCTGCTAGCTGGCTTACCTGGGATGTTCCTCAGGGAGCACTGTTTTGTTTCCAAAATCATACACTGAGATCAATACCGTATGGTCAAGTCCTGAAGCCATTCTTGTGTTTTTGAGAACAATTTATTTGATTGCAAGTGGGCAGAGGAAGGATGAAAACAGAAAGTTGCTGTTAAAGAGAGAGATATCATTGTGGAAAGCAGTTTTCTTCTCTTCCTGGTCTTGTTTCTCATCTCCTGGGCAGCAGATGAGTTGTATTCACTGCAGGAATCCTCAGTGGGGACAGAAAATACTCTGCAGCCACAAACTGCCCAGCATGTGCTGGGCCACACTCTGCCCTCAGCTTCCTGCTGTAAGGCTGGACTTGTTCCATTGGAGACAACAGACTTCTTCTGCATTTATGTCATTGTAGTCAGGTGAAAAATTAGTCCCTTTAGCAAATCTCATATTGACAGAGGGCTTTTTTTACTCTCAAAGACTGTTGCTCTACTTAGGGACCAGCAGAAAAATTAAAGCAAATCCTCCCTTTGTCTACCATGGAACAGGAGTTGGAGGACAGCACACATGGGTAATGAGAATTTTGGGAGTTAGCAAATACTTGCTGCACTTCATTTCTTTTCTGCCAGGTCACCCTGTGTCCCAACACTGTTGGGGACTACAATCTGGAGCTGGTGCTGGACGTGGAAGATGTTGGCAGGAAGGTGTTTGCACTGCCCCTCACAGCCAGGTACCAACACCTTTCCTGCACCTGCTTGTCTTTGCTCGGGCATCCAGCACCAGCACACTGCCTGGCTGCAGCTCCAAAGGAGAAGTGCTGCTTCATGAGCTGCATCTGCCCATCTAGACATGAGAACAGTGCCAGGAAAGCAGCCCTTAGTGAGATACCCCCCCTGTTCACAGCCAGCCATGGCCCTAGCCCTTTTTCTAAAGGGAGTAGGAATAACATGAATTGTTGGTCCGGGCTTTGGTGCTTGAGCTGGAACAAATTTCCAAAGGCTTGCCTGCCCTTCTTCCTGCAAGTGGTGAACTTATGCTGCTTGTGACCACCCTGCAGCAGTGGTTTGGAACACAGTGAGCAGCCTGCTGAGAGCTGGGGTCTGGGTCCCTTCAGCAGTGCGTGTGCAGTGGGGAAGAGGCTCCAGGCAGGAGTGGGGAGAGCAAAAGGTCTTACAAAGAGGACTGTAGTCCTTGATGTGGAAGGTTGTGGGAACTCAGCATATCACTCCTGATGTCCAGAGTTGCCGAGATAACGCTTGGGGGGCTCGGAAATCCTGGAATGTTGCCAGAAGTGCTTGGTGGTTGGATTTTGACCCTGCAGGGGATGTGCCACCTCTGTGAGGACAAGAGAATCACTTGGGGATAAGTGGTGTAAGAATTAATTATTCACAGGGTGGAAATACAGGTTTTAGGATTTTGGTGCAGGGGGCTTGTAGGAGACAGGATGGAGGAATCGGGGCGTGTCTTGCCCTTCTTCTTTCTTCTTCTTGTCGTCCATCTTCTGTGGTGATGTTGGCACTTTGGGATTGGTTCATGTTGAATGTGCACTTGTTAGTATGGGTAAAAGGTATTGGAAAGTAAAGGTAAATATATTGTACGTAGTTTTTAGTATAAAAATAGACGACCGCCCAGTGGGAGGTCAATGTGCCCTTGGCTGCCTTGCTGGTCAGACCTCTGTCGGGCTGGAAAAAAATTTTGTAGATAAGAAATCATAAACAATACTGAAGACCGAAAAATATGAAGAGTGCACTCATCCTTCGGAGCACGGGCTGTCCCAAGGCATAGGATGCTGTGCGTGACCGGGCAGAGACAAAAGGCCGGACCGGTCAGAAGGTCACCTCAGCTTTCACTGCTTCCCTCTGGCTCTGTTGAGTCATGTTCTCAGAGCTGAGACCAAAAGTCATTCTTGCTGCAGCAGAATTCCATCCTGCCGTGCTGCTGTGGGTGTCAGTTTAGTGCCAAGAGGGATGCAGTTCCCTGGTGCTGTTCCCTCTCCCAGGCAGAGCCATCCAGTCAGTGCCTGGGCTGCCATTTTGTAAAGCAAGCACAAATGGGGACAGTCAGTGTAGAGACCCATGGGGGAAAGAATTGAGGGAGTTCTAGGAACTGGAAGAAGTTGATCACCTGCACTGTGGGCCTTGTGCCCTTCACTGCTGGAAGAGAGGATTCACTTTTCAGGCAGGACAACAGTGCTGGAGGAGAAAAGGGAGTCATTTTCACTGATACACTGGAGTCTTGTGTTCCTTGAGCCTTGGTGGGCACTGGTCCTCACTGGAAAGGCTCCCCCAGAGCTCAGGGACCACTGGCACTGTTACGGGAGTCCTTGCAAGTGTCCTTGGGCAGAGAAGGGGCAACACTGCTAAGACAGCTCTGGACTACTGTAGGACTGCTCTACTACTCTACTCTGTTAGATTTGCAGATATCCTCCATTGCATGCTCTTGGAGGACAAAAGTTCTCCATGCTCCCAGTGTCTCTCATTCCCCTGGGGTCATTTCTTTGCCCAGGTGCATCGTTCCTACTCTGCGAGTGCTCAACCCTGTCGTGGAACTGGGGCACTGCTGCTTGAAGGTGCTCTATGATGAGAAGGTGACCCTGGTGAATGACAGTGACTTCCCAGGCTGCTACTGTCTTCTCCCTCAGGTTTGGCCTTGCATCCATCTCCTCCCCTCAGATTTTACTGGGGGGGTTATTAGGGGAATAAAAGGGTTTGGATAAGACCTTGCTGGTTTCTATTCAAAGCTAAAGGTTTTCTGAGAACAGGAACCTAAATACAAACATTAGGAAGAAGTTTAACATCTTGAGGAAGATGTTTAGAGTCTAGTCCTTGACTTGTTTTCACGTGGCAGAGCTTCGAGGGCAGTGAAAATCCGATGCAAGGAAGCTGTCAGCACCCAAGTGGGTGTCTCTGATGCAGCAACTTTTGGACCCCTGGGGATGCTGAGCACCTACACCTTGCATCTTGGTTTTTGCTTTCTTGCTTTCTCCTGAGAATTTTTACAAGCGTGTGGGAGTTGCTCTTGTGGTAGAGGTTAAGGAGTTTAAAGTTTCCTCAGTTCTGAAGATGCCTTTGATTCTATCCCTGCCAGGAACACAAGGAGGAGGCTGCTGCGTGGTACTCCAGCCTTGCACCCTCTGGGATTATCGAGGCTCACAGCTCGGTGCAGATCCCAATTACACTCCAGGCCCAGTTGCTGGGACAGTGCAGCATCACTGCCAAGCTGGCCGTGTTTGGGAGACCAGGATCCCCACTGGTGAGAGCAAGGGGACTCGTGTGCCTTGAGCAACTCCTCCCAGTGGGGTGTAAACTGCACAGGGATTCTTCCAGGAGCTCGTGATTTATGGCTGGTGTGGACAAGGACAGAAGGGACTGGTGGCACAAGCAGCAGCTCGTGCCTAGGAAAGAGGAAGAGTGGAAGCCTCACAGGTGGCAATCTGAGTGCCTGACCCAGCATAGAGTTACAAATCTGGGAGATGGGATAACAAGCCCAGGCTGAAACCCAAACCAGTCCCTGGGTCTCATACTCTGCCATGTTATCAGATGAACACAAGGGCTGCTTCATTACAGCTGTTCAGCATCACATCCCTGAATCCTGCTAAAGCAAGCACTGTTTGCTAAAGGAATGTTTTGTGCACAGCTGGACTGAGGCTTCTCTGAAAGCCAGGTCCCTCAGGTCTGAGAAATACCCATCATATCTCCTCAAGAAAAGCCCACCCAAAACAAAATGAATGTCCACACAACTTGCATCTGGAGCACAGGCTTTGCTTGTTCTTTCCACCAAGTTTGGAAATGGATAAGGCAAGCAATTTCCTGAACCAAAGCCTCCTAAAAGAGGACTCTGAAGATTCTGAAGAAGATTCCAAGGACTGTAAAGAAGATTCTAAAAGAGCTCCTAAGAGAGACATATATCATAACAGCAAGTGGCTACAAAATACAGGCCCAGTCTGCCAGACATGGATGCTCTTCATCCCTCCATAGTCTGCTTTGTGCCATGAGCACCCCACAAAGGCAGCAGTGCTGCAGCATGTGGACATAGTTTAGCCAAGAATTCCATGTTCCTTGTCCCATCATCTGTGCTACCTCTGCAAGAAGAATCCTTTTGAGTTTCAGACTATTAAGTCAGTTGAGACTTTTTTTTAAGGAAAAAATACTGCTTGAATGATGCAACTACTAATTGATGCCCCTTACTCATATATATGAAGATTACACATCAGCACAAACTGAAGGCAGCTAACTTGCCTCATCTCCACTCTGAAGAGCCTGCCTTGCTTCTGGCTCGTGCTGCTTTCACCAGAACAGCTTTTTGAATTGTAAAGAACTTAGTGTTCAAGGATGGCTGTGCAGCAGCAAAGGCTGGGAAGGTGCTTTGGGCCAAGGTGGAGCATTTGAATGAAGCAGGCAGGAGGTAAAGGAAAGAGCCATGTGGAAGAGGTGTGAAGAAGCAAGCATGGCAAACAGCAGTGCTTTGTGCTCTGATAATGGGAGCTTGTGGCTTTCAGGTGGGATCACTGCAGACCCCACACTTGCTCCAGGCCTTCTGTTTCAGTCTGCACCACTGACAACTTCCAAGGGCCATCATTGTCCCCAGTCTAGGAATGCTCTTGGAGCTGGCTGTGTTTTTAAAACTGCCTTTGTTGCGTCTTTTGACCTTTCCTACCTTCCTCCTGGAACAGGAAATCCGTTTAGAGTGCGTTGGCCAGGGCCCCGTTGTCTATGTCCATCCCAGGGAGATAAACTTCGGCTCTATCCCAGTCCTAGAGGATTGTTCCAAAACTCTCCACCTCGCCAATCAGTGTAAGATTCCTGCAGCCTTCCAGGTGGAGATGGTAAGTGTCTGTGGGGCTGTTTTCCAGGGACAGGTGCTGGTTACCAGCAGCCCTTGACTTGTTTTTGTATGCAACGTTTCTGTACTGTTCTGTGTGAGTGGAAGCAAGATATTCCATCCAAGGGCAAGCAAGAGGAGCCAGGATCTCAGGCACGCCTCTGTGAAATAGTTTGCAGAGAGATTGGAGCAGAAATGAGTCTGGATCATGTTTGCAAGTTCTCTCTTTATTTTATGGAAGATACTTAGCTGTGCAAGTCCTGTTTTCGGAGCTCTGAGATCAAGAGAAGCTGTGGCCCTTTGCTCCTAAGAGGGCGTGGATTTCCCCATGGACTCCCCATTCCATCTGCATTTGTTTGTGCCAGACTTGTGTTAATGGCAGAAAGCAGGGTGTGAGATCTGCCCTCAAACTGCTCATGGGGAGGCAAATTTCACAACTCCTGTGGGTCAAACCAGTGGTGCTGTTGCAAACAAATGCACCTGTGAGGGCTGTGCACCCCCAGAGCCTGTGGTCTCTGTAGCATTGCAGAATGGCTCTGGAGATCACCTGCAGAGGAAGGTTGTTTCATTCCTGGAGGTTACAGAGGGGGACAAGCCACAGGGCTGGAGCTACAGCTTGAAAAAAGCTTTGAAAAGAGATTTGATCTTCTGTATATTGGGTGGGTTCAACTTCTGGAGCTGGTTAAAGCCAACCCTGATCAAGTGGACTTGTTTGTATTTGTGGATAAATCATCAGGTGTTGTGTGAGAGTTCAGGCTCAGCCTCCTGGGCCAAGGAGGAGGGGCGTGAATTTTCCTCTTGCTGCTTTTCCAGCTGTTTGGGGGATAAATGTTATCCCAAAGTGGAGGACTGGCAGGGCAGTTTTTCCTGACTCCACAATGGAGTTCTGCTTTCAGCCTCTGCAGGGAGCAGTGCACCTTGGCTGGGTGCTCATGGTGTGTAAAGGTTGGCTTTCACATGCTCCTGCCAGGGCCAGAGCTGCAGAGCTGTGTCTGTACAGCTGTGCTGGTGCAAGGCCTTTCCCCCTCCTTTGGGCACCTTCCAGCTCCCTTGCTCAGTCCATGAAGTCCATGAGAAAGCAGATGACAAGAGTTCTTGGGAAGAGTGGGCCATGCCCACAGAGCACATGTTGTCCAGTTTTCTTTCTGCTTCCTGCTTTCCTGCTCTGCTCTAAGCATTTAGAGGTGACTTTTCCAAAGCAGAGGGCCCTGGGGCACCTCTCTACAGCTGATGATTGGTGGGGAGTGAGGGCTTCAGTCCTTCAGGGGGTGTTGAGAAGCACTGATGGCCCCTTGGGAAAGGAGATTTGGGATTTTGCTCAGCTGGCTTTGCAGAGTTATCCTTCAGGCTCTCAGCAGTGTCCTCCAGCTGTGTGGCTGCTGGGCTGGGATTTGAGCAGTCCTGCCTTCCTCCAGCCATGAGCCTTTGTGCACACCCAGCTCCGCTGCCAGGAAGCCAGCAGGGAGTAAACAGCTTCCCTTGGCAAGGGCTCCAAAAAGAGCCAGCAGGGGGAATTACCTTCTCCTGAGGAGGAGCTTCCCTTGGGTTGAGCAAAACAGGGCTAATGACCCGAGTCTGTCAAAGGAAGGTAAAATACAGGTTGTATAAGCTCTTGGGGAGTTGCTGTGCTGGACACCATAGCTTACATTTAGGGAAATTAAACGTTTATGGTTTTTATACTCATCTCTTTAGCCTTCCCGTTTTCTGCACCTCACAGCAGAGCAGGGTCCATGGCTTCCATCTAACTTTGTGTTTGGCTTTTCCTACAGGCTGTGGAACGTTCCTGCTGGAGGATTGAGCCCAGTAAAGGAGTGGTCCCCCCCAGTTCTGAGGTGTCCGTGGCTGTCATAGCTAACCTGAATGACACAGTGAAATTCCAGGAGAAGTTGAAGGTGTTCATTGAGAACAACCCTGTGACCATCATCCCTCTCCAGGCTGTGGGCGTTGGCACCACAGTTGTCTCGGACAAACCTCTTGTTCCGAAGCTCGACTTGAAGTCCTGCTTCAGGTAGGAGACTCTAGAAACTTCCACATCTCCTGTGTGTTCAGCAAGGAACAATTTTTCCATAGCCCTTCAGGCTAGATCTTCAGTACTCAAGGTCCCAGCTCTGTTTCCATGAAACCACAGGAATTCATTGAGAAATATGTCAAATATCCTGGAAAGCCACAGAAATGGAAAAGCTGGAAGACCTGGCAGGGCTGAAGCTTTGAGCCTGGGCAGCATTTTGGGCAGAGGTTTTATTGCAGAGTGCGCAGTCAGGGAATGCCATCGGGGTGAAGCTGAAGCTGAGTGATGCCAGGGAAATAACAGCTCCCGTGACATTTTCCATCTCTCTTCTCTTGCAGCTTCAGTCGCTGCTTTTACCACTTCCAGCTGACGAACAGAGGCCGCCGCACGCAGCGGCTCTACTGGAGCACGGAAGGGTTCCGCACCTTCCGCCGCAGCGCGCGGGCCCCGGCCCCCGCGGGCCCCCCGGGCAAAGGGGCTCCCCCCATGCCCAGGCCTGGCAGCCCCGTGTTCAAGCTGTGCCCAGCGCAGGTGGACCTGAGGCCGGGCCAGACTGTGGACATGGTGCTGGAAGGCTGCTCCAGCACTGTCCAGGTGAGGCCCTGCCCAGGGCTGAGCCCTCCCCATCAGATCCCCTCCACTGCAGCTTCTTCTGCAGCCCCTTGACACTGGCCTGGCACAAGGAGCAAGTGACTTCAAGAAACTGTTTCAAAGCCAGTTGCTTTCCTTGCTGGCCACCGTCAGTTGCTAAGGCTCTTTTGTGTTTCCCTAGCTACCATAAACCCAACTTGCTGATCCCAAAATACAGACTGAAGGAAGTACTGCTCCTTTGGGTAAACAGGGCTTACCTGTGTCATGTGCTGAGGCAGAAAGGGAGAGCAGAGAAAAGAAGTTGCACTTAGGCTAGAAGCCCAGGCAGGAAGCAAATTAAACTACTGTCAAGTGCTTTTTCTGAGGGAAAAACCCTTTACCCAGGCAGTAAAACAAATGCCCTGGGAATGGCAGGAGCGTCTGGGAGCAGCATTGCTTTTCCTCTGAAGACAAACGTGGGCACAGGGCTGCTCTTGCTATGAGTCCTGGAGGGGGAAAACACAGTGTGCCAGCTCTAATGATCAGTGCAATGTCCATCCAGGCAGGAAACTGTTCCCAGACATCGTCAGAATTGACAGTTTGACTTTGGTCAACTTTTCTATCACTGCTTGCCCCAGTGTCTCAGCCACCCCTGGTGTTCCAGGGACAGCCAGGTTCTGCAGCACCCCTGGAGAGCAGCTCAGGGGGGGAGATTTTAGCAGAGTCTGGGAGTGTTCTCCTACCTGGACCTTTCTTTCCAGGGGAAATGAAACTCTGCAGAGAAGCTGCCAGCTAAGTCTGGTATGCATTCCCTGGCTCCAGGAGCCCTGGGCACAGATATTTAGAATACATAGGTGGCAGCACAGAAAGAAAAGAGAGCTATTGAGGAGAGCAGAGACTAATTACAGTCCCTAATAACGAGTGACAGGAATGGGGCCCATGGGTGGGTGGCAAGGCAGTGTGGGGTGTTGGGCCTGCCAGCACACACGGGGACACAAGGGAATCTTGTGTGCAGGAGGTGAAGGAGCGGCTGCTGTGCCACGCTGTGGTGGGGAAAGAGACAGCAAAGAAACAGATCCTGCAAACAGATGTCATCTGCAACTTCATCTGCCCTGCAGTGCAAATGTCCCCCAGAGCCATCGCTTTCCGTGTGGAAAAGGTAAAGTCACCAGATTGCATCCTGGCATTTAAAGGTGTAACTCTTAACTTGGCTGGAAGTAAATAGAAATATATGCACTTCTGGGGCTGAAAAGTGTGAAGTGCATTAGAAGGGGAAGGAGGTCTATGGCACTTGAGGTTGTTTTCCCTTGTCTCCTGTTTCTGTAGAAACCCAGTGATGTCCTGACACTGCAGTACCAGCCGCTGACATTAAAAAACACCAGCTCCCTGCCATTCAGCGTGGTGCTGGACTTGGAGCAGCCCTTCCTGGTCTGCAATGTGAAGCGGAAGCCCCTCCCTGCAAATTGCAAGGTGAGCCTCTGTGGGCTTGTGCAGTGGGGTTTGAGGAGGAGGGATGTGGTGCTGCACTTCTGCTGGGAGCTCCTCAAGTTGAGAAGCTCATTCTGTAGTGTCAGCAGTGGATTGGCCTGAGCTGAATCAGCAGAGCTGCTGAAGGAATCAAAATCTTATCTGAATTGGTAACATCCATGCTGGCTCTAAAACGTGAGGAGAGGGGAGCAGGAAAGCAGATTGAGGCAAGCCATGCAGTAAAGGTGTCTCCTGGAAAGCATGCCAGCTCTCCAGCAGCCACCCCCTTGGATTGGGGCTGAGCACAGCAACGGGAGCCTGAGGGATCCTGGGCTGGACTGTGGTGCCTGCAGTCAGACCCCTGCTGTAGAGAGATGAACCATGAACTGAGGAGCCCATGCTGGGCTCACTTGGAGCATTTACTGTTTGCTGCTGTCAGGCCTTGGGACATCATCCCACAGGTGATTAATTACTGCTCATCTCCTTGCAGCCTGTGAGAGTGGGTGTAGGGAAGGAACTTCATCTCTGCATCTGCTTTAACCCAGCTTATAAGAACAGTCTGATCAGCTGGGTGGCAAAGAAGGTTCTCAGGGTGAGCTTCATGGAGCATCCTCATGTGGAGAAGATCCCTCTTCGGGGGGAAGTCTGCTTCCCAAATCTCCACCTCCCCACCAAGGCTGTGGACTTTGGCTGCATCATAAATGACACTGAACAAGAGTTGAAGATGGAGATGACCAACTGCAGCCCACTCCCTGTCAACTACCACTGGTCATTCCTGACAGACAGCCAGGTGAACACCATCAGGTATGAGCATCATCATCCCCATGCTGCTGCGAGCATGGAGCTGCTCCAGCCTGGCTCTGAGTGGCTGTCACTGAGCTCAGCACACCAGCACCCAGCCAGGGGCTGCAGTGCAGTGAGGAGCTGCTCTTGCAGGCACCTCTCTCCCCCACTACAGGTCCACCATCACAGTTATGTTATTTTCCAGGTTCATCCCTTCACCACCTAAATTCAAGCCACGGTCATTAAACAAGAGGAGAGTGTTTCCATGGAGATACTCCAGGGCTGTAAGTGTGGAGGAGCCAACTGAAACCCCAGAAACAACGCAGGATTCTGCCCAGGAAGATTCTGCCCTGGAGGATTCTGTCCTGGAGGATTCTGCCCTGGAGAATTCTGACGAGCAGGATTCTGCTCAGGAAGATCATGCCCAGGAGGGTCCTGCCCAGGAGGATGCTGCCCTGGAGGATCCTGCTCAAGAGGACTCTGACCAGGAGGATTCTGCTCAGGAGGACTCTGACCAGGAGCCAGAAGATGCAGAGCATTCCCTGGAATCAGAGGTGGATTTTCTTGTGCACCTACCACTTGCTTTGCCTCCTCAACTTGCCACCAAAAAGTCATACTTGTGCCAGCCTCCCTTTTTGCTGCCCTTCCGTCCTGTGCCCTGAAAGTGGCAGTTGGGCATGGGGTGTCTGGGGAGGCAGAAATAGGAAAGTTTTGCTCAGAGGAGCTCACTCAGATCCTACACACCTATGCTGACTTTGGGACTTTTTGGCTTAATTTCTTTACAATGTAAAATGAGGTCTTTATCTGCATCATGATGAGAAGGCCTCCAGCTTCCCATGTCAGTTCATGAAGAGTCCTGATCTCCACGTAGCCCCTTCCCAACCCAGCTAGAGCACTCACATCTGTGCCTTCACCCAAAAGCTGGTATTGCAGTGACAGCTCCAGAGCAAGACTTTGCAAAGTCACTTATTATGGAGCAATAAAAAGTCACTTATTATTATGCAGTTTAAAAAAAAAATATGTAAGGAAGCAGAAGAGTTTCTCAAAAGCCCAGTGTTGGCATTAATTTTATGGAGAAGGGTTGTACCTGCTCACACAAATACCAGTTGTTTCTACACTGCACAGTTTTTCTGAATCAGGAGAAACAAAGCCATATATGAACAGTGGCTGAATGTTTTCAAATAGAAGCACAAAATCATCTTTATTTCCTGATTATGCCATGTATGCACAAGTAAACCAGGGAAATTCAGGTGGCCATCCTGCAATCCTGGAATGGCTTGGCTTGGAAGGGGCTTTCAGAGATTATGTAGTTCCAACCCTCCCCGCCTGAGTGCTGGGGGCACCCAGTTCCCTCAGGCAGGTTTGATGTAGGAGGTGCAGATGGAGCCCAGGTCTGATCTGTGGCTGGGCTTGGACCCACACTCGACTGATGGCCTGGACATTGTCACCCTTGGTTTGTGCCCAGGCCCCTTTCCAGCTGCTCCTGGTGTGGGAGGTGCTGGAGCCTGCAGCAGCAGCGTGATCTTGCTCAGAGCAGCCAGCTCACTGCAGCCCGTGGTGCTTTTTCCAGGGGCTGTCATCCACTCCTGGGGCGTCTCAGAGGCCGCTGAGGGTGAGGGGACTGAGCTGGTTCTCAGAGATGGAGCACCCCAAGCTGGGAATGCAGGAGGTAAGTGGGAATTTGTCTCACGTCCATGTTTCCAGTGTGGGAGGTGGTTCTGTAGCCCCAGTGCCACTGGTGGCCCTCAGCACTGCTCACAGAGGGGCCTCACATCCCTCCCAGTCCATCACAAAGCTCTGCTGAAGCCAGTGCTCACTGGAGAGGCCATGTGGGATGTTTTGTAGGGCTGCCCCAGGATGCTCCCTGTGCAGCCCCTGTGGAGGGCATTGCTCCCATTTACCTCATCAGGTGGTTTTCAGCACATTTTTGTAGGAACTTTGGCTGTAGCAGCTTGAGAGAACAGCACGTAAGTCAGAGAGAGGGAGAAAGGCCTCAGAAGTCAGATGAGCCTTCCCCCAGCTCCAAGGGCTCCCACCTCCAAGTCTCCTGGTTTTCTGAAGACAGTGAGAAGTGTTTCCAAAGACAAGTTCTGCAGCAGAGAGAATTTCTTGCTGCCAGGAGACATTCCAGTTGACTCTAATGTAGTCTATACTCATGGATAAGTGATTATGGGAGAAGATTTTCCCCATGGTCCCTCCACTGGTCAGTGGCACGGACACAGGGTGAGATCAGGGTGATTCTGGCTGTGTTTGGGGAATAGGCCCCTCCAGCTGTGACTCTGCTTTATTTCAGGACACAGCTGCTCTTCTGCATCCGTTTCCACTCTCACCATCTCCATCTCTCCTCCCCTCCCTGCAGGTTTTTGACGTGCGGCCGCTGTGGGGTGAGCTGCAGCCGGGAGAGAGCGAGCAGGTCACCTTCACCTTCTTTGGGCACGCCAACGTGGTGGCGCGTGTGCGGGCGCTGTGCCACGTGCAGGGAGGCCCCAGCTACGAGGTGGTGCTGACCGGGGAGGCCTCGTGCCCCAGCTACCAGCTGGACCTGCAGGAGATCGACTGGGGGCTGCAGGTACCACAGGCTGCTCCTGCCACAGCTCCTTGGCTGCCATCGTGGCCACCCCCGTCCCAGGCTCTCTCCCCCTCTCAGCCCCTCTGCTGGCTCTGGGGCTTGGAACACAACCTGTGAGAGACAGTCCAGCATGCCAGCTGGTTTGGAATGGCCATCCCCACCCCTCCCTCCCTCCCCCTGGCTGAGGGACAGGACACTGTCCTCTCCAAGGCACCTGACCCTGCCGCCTGGGGAGCACAAGGCTCCCAGGGAAGATGTCCACAGGGACCTGTCCCTGGGATATCCCTCCACTGATCTGCTCCTAAACCTTGAGCTCCAAGGAGATGCTCTTGTCAAATGCTCTGGCTTGATCCACAAAATCATCCAGGGAGGAACTTGGGCTTTCAGTCACTTCAGTACCTGAAAACAATGTCCCACAATAATCCCCACTTTACTTCTTTTCACTTTAAAGTCCACAGATACTTCCAGCTGCTGGCACTGCCTGTGTTGTCCTGTGTGCCTCTCTTGTCACCTGTCTGTTTCTTGCCAATATTTGCATGCAGGTGCCTTTTCTCCTGGAATGCCTCTCAGAAATGCACTGACTTTTAGATACAATTCAATGGGGACAAAGGTGTCAAAGCAAAACAAAACTGTTCATTAGTAATAATTCAGCCGAGCTGGGTGTGTGTCTCCCTGCCCCTGGAGACGAGCAGACACACCTCCAACAAAAGGGCAATCTTTGAATCCCCTTTGGGACAGTCCCTGGCCCCTTTCCTGGTACTCAGGAACTTCCATTCTCTCTGACCAACAACTTTTCTGTCCCTTCCCCTCTCATCCTCTTTCCTTTTGGTCAGGTCAGGTTGTCAACCCTGTCCCTCTGCCAGCTCACAGCAACACCCAACAAACCAACCTGAACAAATCCAAACCACAAACAGCAACATGCAGAACCAACAACTTCCATTCTTTAACTCCATCAGCTTTTGGCTTCATCTCACACATCTCAGTGCCACCTCCTCTGTTTCTCCTGGCTGTTGGTGGCCCCTCAGAGTGCAGAGGACCTGGTCCCCTGGTTCATTTCTTTCTGGCCTTTCCAAGGTTTTACCACCTCTCTGTAGCTGTGTGGTTGCACTGTGGCTGTGTGCTTTCAGTGCCATCAAAGAGGCAGGAGGTTGCCAGCCTCAGGCCTGTGTCTGTAACTTCTCCCTGCTCTGTTCTCTCTGCAGAGGTTTAACAAAGTCCTCAAAGCAGAGGTGACCCTGCGCAACACCGGGGTCATGGAATTCACCTTCGTGGTGCCAAACTGCAGCACTGGCACTGCAGCAAAGCCTCTGCCCGGAGTGCCCGTGGTCGTGCCCACCACAGTGAGTAGCACAAGTCATTGCCTCTGGCCCTCTGTCAGGCAGCCCAGGAGAGAATTAAAGGAAAAAAGGGGGGGAAAAGAGGGAAAAAAGTGGGGGGAAAAAGAGGGAAAAAAGTGGGGGGAAACCCCCCAGCTGTGCTGGGGCTGCAGCCCTGCGAGAGCTCAGGAGCACACACTGCACTCCAGGGTTTTGAGCACAAGGAAGGTAGAAAGTGATGTGGTCTGATGGTTTCTTCTGGATGAGAACCTGTCCCCTCAGCCTGTCTGTCCCCTGAGCCATCCCACAGCAAAGCCCTGATGCAGTCCCTTCCTCCTCTCCTGTCCCTGCAGGGTTCCCTTGCACCTGGCCAGAAGCAAGTGCTGAAGGTCTATTATCTGCCAGGACAGCTGGGAGCCTTCCACAAGACTTTCCAGGTCAAAGTGGCTCATCTGGAACCGGCAGAAATCACCCTGAAGGGAAAGGGGACCTTCCCTGGGGTTACCAAGTACCGGCCCAGGAAGCTGAAAGGTGAGCACTGTGTTGGCTCCCAGGAAGATCCCCTGGTTTCCCCTGCCATCACACATCAGGCAGCTCACACCCATCTCCACAAGCCTGGAAGTTGCAGGGCTGCCAGACCAACACTTTGGCCTCTCTGGTTGCTTCCTGAGTTTTGAGCAGTTGAGTCCAGTTAGGCTTTTTCCCAGGATCCTTTTCCCAGGATCTTGCCAGCACATTGTTGTAGTCCTGGAAAGATGATGGCCAGGCAGAAAAGCTTGGGAAAGCTGTGAGAGAGGCTGGCAGGGCTTTTGGCAGGGTTGGATGTGCGTGGCATTGCAGGGGATGAGATGATCCCCTGTGAGTGAGAATGAACATGGGGATTCAGAGAGGAGCAGCAGCATCCATTGTTTCTGGGACAGGCCACTGTTGGGGAAGTGGGACTTCTCAGCTTCAATGGGATTGGCAATGTGCCTTGTCTTCTATTTATGGATAATTCTTTCCTTCAGAAGAGGAGATACTGCAAGAGGAAGGAAAAAACCCAGAGGAAGAAGAAAAGGAAAAGGATGAATCATCTGTGACCATCTGTGATGATGGAGTCACTGATGGGTCACTGATGGGTCACTGATTGTCACACCTGAACAACAGGCTAGTGTCCAACATCTCCCCAGGCCCCTTCAGCTGAGGGGCTCCCCCAGCAGCACACTGGGTCTGGTGGAACAGGTGGGAGGGTTATTCCCACTTGGGAAATTGGAGGAGTGGCAGCTGTGCTCCCTCCCAAAGCTGCCTTTGCTTGTGGCCAGCCCATCCTCCATACTTGGAGCTCTCAGATAGGTACTGCCACAATCACATTGCCAGATTTCTGGGCCACTTGCTGCATTTGGAGAGCTTGTGCTGTGTTCTCTTTTGTGACTGAGAGAAATATTTGTATTCAAGTGTTTATACCTAGAAAGTGAGCAGAATATTCAGAGTCAGTGAAGGGCCAAGAACCAACAAACTCTTCTTCATTAGCTGTGTAAATGGCAAGAAGGGCAACTGAACTGGTGAACTTTGTGATCTCCAAATGGCCTTATTCATGATAGCCCTCATTTTTTTACTGGTGTATGATTCTACAAAACATTTCTCTCCTGTTCTGGAATACAGAGGTTAAGGGGAAAAAATATTTTTTTTTTTAAAAGGCAATTTCTGCACCTGTATGATGGGAATGATGTGGTTTTTTCTCCAGTGATACTGCCAACCTTGAGATTTCAGCTGAGGATAAAGAAACGGAATCATCCAAATATTCTTCAGAAGACAAACCTTGAGAAGACCAAGG